>NW_021703785.1:24940426-25170850 GCF_005190385.1 Monodon monoceros | reverse complement strand
AAATTCATTGATTAGCTCTAGTAGTTTTCTGGTAGCAGGATACAAAATTAATGCACAGAAATCTCTAGCATTCCTATACACTAATGATGAAAAATCTGAAAGTGAAATTAAGAAAGCACTCTCATTTACCACTGCAACAAAAAGAATAAAATATCTAGGAATAAACCTACGTAAGCAGACAAAAGAACTGTAAGCAGAAAATTATAAGACACTGATGAAAGAAATTAAAGATGATACAAATAGATGGAGAGATATACCATGCTCTTGGATTGGAAGAATCAACATTCTGAAAATGACTCTACTACACAAAGCAATCTACACATTCAGTGCAATCCCTATCAAACTACCACTGGCATTTTTCACAGAACTAGAACAAAAAATATCACAGTTTGTATGGAAACACAAAAGACCCCAAATAGCCAAAGAAATCTTGAGAAAGAAAAACGGAGCTGGAGGAATCAGGCTCCCTGACTTCAGACTATACTACGAAGCTACAATGATCAAGACAGTATGGTACTGGCACAAAAACAGAAATATAGATCAATGGAATAGGATAGAAAGCCCAGAGATAGACCCACGCACATATGGTCACCTTATCTTTGATAAAGGAGGCAAGAATATACAGTGGAGAAAAGACAGCCTCTTCAATAAGTAGTGCTGGGAAGACAGCCTCTTCAATAAGTAGTACTGGACAGCTACATGTAAAAGAATGAAATTAGAACACTCCGTAACACCATACACAAAAGTAAACTCAAAATGGATTAAAGACCTAAATGTCAGGCCAGACACTATCAAACTCTTAGAGGAAAACATAGGCAGAACACTCTATGACATAAATCACAGCAAGATCCTTTTTGACCTACCTCCTAGAGGAATGGAAATAAAAACAAAACTAAACAAATGGAACCTAATGAAAATTAAAAGCTTTTGCACAGCAAAGGAAACCATAAACACGACAAAAAGACAATCCTCAGAATGGGAGAAAATATTTGCAAATGAAGCAACTGACAAAGGATTAATCTCCAAAATTTACAAGCAGCTCATGCAGCTCAATATCAAAAAACCTACAACCCAATCCAAAAATGGTCAGAAGACCTAAATAGACATTTCTCCAAAGAAGATATACAGATTGACAACAAACATATGAAAGAATGCTCAACATCATTAATCATTAGAGAAATGCAAATCAAAACTACAATGAGATATCATCTCACAGCGGTCAGAATGGCCGTCATCAAAAAATCTACAAACAATAAATGCTGGAGAGGGTGTGGAGAAAAGGGAACCCTCTTGCACTGTTGCTGGGAATGTAAATTGATACAGCCACTATGGAGAACAGTATGGAGGTTCCTTAAAAAGCTAAAATAGAACTACCATACGACACAGCAATCCCACTACTGGGCATATACCCTGAGAAAACCATAATTCAAAAAGAGTCATGTACCAAAATGTTCATTGCAGCTCTATTTACAATAGTCAGGACATGGAAGCAACCTAAGTGTCCATCAACAGATGAATGGATAAAGAAGATGTGGCGCATGTGTATAATGGAATATTACTCAGCCATAAAAAGAAACGAAATTGAGTTATTTGTAGCGAGGTGGATGGACCTGGAGTCTGTCATACAGAGTGAAGTCAGAAAGAGAAAAACAAATACCGTATGCTAACACATATATACGGAATCTTAAAAAAAAAAAAAAGGTCATGACGAACCTAGGGGAAAGACGGGAATAAAGACACAGACCTACTAGAGAATGGACTTGAGGATATGGGGAGGGGGAAGGGTAAGCTGGGACAACGTGAGAGAGTGGCATGGACATATATACACTACCAGATGTAAAATAGATAGCTAGTGGGAAGCAGCCGCATAGCACAGGGAGATTAGCTCCTTGCTTTGTGACCACCTGGTGGGGGGGGATAGGGAGTGTGGGAGGGAGGGAGACGCAAGAGGGAAGAGATATGGGGACATATGTATATGTATAACTGATTCACTTTGTTATAAAGCAGAAACTAACACACCATTGTAAAGCAATTATACTCCAATAAAGATGTTTAAAAATAAATAAATAAATAAAAATGCAGGTGTTCCTCTAAGTACTGCCTTGATACACTGAAAACTGTTGGTATGGTTTATTTTATCATCACGTATTTCAAAGCTTTATCCTTTTCTACTATGATACCTTTTAAAATATGTAGGCTATTTAGAAAACTACTTTTACATTAATAAGTATGACATTTTCTAACATGTTTTTGCTTTACTACTTCAAATATAATGAATTACAGTCAGAGAAAATTCTGTATTATTTCAATCTTTCGGCATTTTTTAAGATTCACTTTACTGCCTACCACTGGTCATTATTTTTGGTCAATATTGCAAATATTTCTTACATGTATATCTGAAAATATTGCTATACTTTATTTTTTATGGTTAGCATTCTATATATTCCAGGGGATATATTTTAAAATATGTTGTTCACAACTTATATATCTTCATCTATGTTTATGTATTGTACTGAGTATTAAGTAAAAATTTTCACTATTATTATATATTTGTCTAACTCTTCTTTCAGTTTTATTAAATTTTGGCTTCTGTATTTTAAATTCATATTAGGTGAAAATACATTTACAATTATTACATACTCTTGGGAAATAGGAATAAATGTCATTATCATGTGCCCCCTTTTAAGTAAAGATTGTGCCTTAAAGCCAATTTTGTTGCATTTTAATAAAGCCCTACCAGCTTTCTTTTTGCTACTCTTTGCTATAATTTTGTATTCCTTTATATTCAAAATTTCCACACTCATATTTTCTTATAGATTGTGTCTGTGTAAACAATATAAAGCTGTTTTTCTACCACTGCTGCTGTCGGTTTCGAACAGTATTTGACTGAATAAATGACTAAAACCAGTCAATTACATGGAGCTGGATGAAGTCTGTACTAGGTTAATGTTTACTGAAGCAATGGGTCTTTGTATGTTTTGAAGCTGCATGTTGCTTCCTCTGTAGCTGCTATGGGGTTTCCCAAACCTCAGATCTTGGAAAACCTATCCAAATTTGGTCAACCCTGGGGATAAATGGATAGCTAAATGTGAGTGAATGGTTTTGGGGTATTCTGATCAGTGTTCTCTCGGACGGTATTTTGTTAGAGGCTTACCTGAGAAAGCGGAGTTAAAGTCTGCTAATTACTAATCCCAGCTAATCTTGGAGTAGATTAGAAAAAGTGAAGAAGAAGGTGAAGAAGATGGAAGAGAAGAAGGAGGAGGAAGAGGAAGAGAAGAAAGAGTGAGAGGAATCAGAAGGATCTCCTTTAAGACATCATTCTCAGGAGATCACTTCTGAGACGAATCCAGCAAGAATAAGCAGTCTGTTGAATACATTTTATGCATAGGCAGATTATAAAGTGGTCAAGTAAATGGTCACATTTATTCTTAAGGTCCAGAACACATTGTTCTGTGAACTTTAGAGTTTTCTCGTATTTTCTATACCCCAGGATTCATTTACTAACTACATGTATATTAAATGCAATTGGTAAGAAATTCAGACATGGCAAGTTTGGAAAAATAATAATATGAACAGATCAACTAGAGCATTTGACCATTTAACTGATTTTACTTTTTCTTATTTTGAATATTTTTTTCACATTTGCTCATTTAACTATTCTTAAATCATGGAACAGGAAATTAAAATATTTGTAGAAAACACCATCTTTAAGGAAGGTAGTTAAGCTTTACTATGGGCCAGCTTTGATGTCTTTGTCTACTGTCTGGAGGAGACCACCCTGAAAGACATTTAGTTTTAGAAAGAATATATACCTTGAGATCAACCATTAACCTGAGTGTTCTTGTAAATTTTTCTTTGGTGTTTGGAAAGAATTTTAACCAAATTATTGATATATTTCATTATAATAAATTTTATGTTAGAGATTGAATTAAGAATCCAAGTGTCCCGAGATAACTGTTAAAGGCAGATTAAAGAATTCTAACTCTGATAAATGCACTACTTATGTGAACATGATAATTATATGAGATGTTGAATGTGAAAGGAACTGGGGTTTTGTTCTCATCATAAACGGTGGTTATTTCCATTCTAAATCATAAATGACATTCTTAATGTGGTATTTTGAAGAGGGCAATGTATACTTAGAGAATATTTCTCATGTGATTATCAATGCTCCTTACAAATGCTGAATAGAGATGAAAAGCACAGTAATACGCATTCGTAACATGGCCTTTATTGTTTAGGGAATCTGATTATCTGACTGACCCTGATTGAGCCGCAATATCTTTTTTGGAAGAAACAAAGAGACATATTCACACAATTTTTTAAAGGTTAATACAAATTTTAACAAGAGATCACAGTCATTAAAAATAAAATGAGCATATTATGTGTATGCAAATGTAATATAGCTAACAAAGAGATTGGAAAATGCAGACCAGATAAAAAAGAAGTCACAGCACTCAAGACACTAAAGAAATTGAGTCAAAGGATGAAGGAAATCAGTGTGAAAAAACGATTCCTCAGAACATTGACAGAAAACTTACCTAGAGCATTGGGTATCCCATAACACTTGCCATAAGGACTTGAGCCAACATGATCTAAATCTCAAAGCACAGGATAACCTCACCTGATAGCTGGGCTAAATTTTGACTAATTATTTAAATTGGGATTATCTTAGTTATTTGCATAAAATTCTCCCAGGAGATCAGATTGCAAAACGCTTAGTTGTTAAATTTGATGATTTATAGGATGAACAGGTTTAAAAATGGAAGGCATATTATATAAAATGGGAACATCTGTCTCATGAGCTTTCAACAGGTCAATGACCCTTTCAGAACATGTTTATATTATATGTTCCTTCTCTTCTCATTCATAAATGCCAAAAAAGCATATCTCACCTAATCTGATTTCAGAGCAGGACTGAAAAAAAGACTATGTTCCACACTTTATTTAAAAGCTGCAGCAATAAAGATGTAAAAAGTTGAAACCCTGTTCTTGGTTGTTTGAAAAACAAGAAGTATTGATAGAGAAAAATTATGAATGAAATAAAATACTTTTTTTTCTCAGAAATATATGTATTTTAGATTTTAAAATACTGAAGTATAATGGAAATATAGAAAAGTTCACAAACCTTATGTGTGCAGCTTGATGAATTTTCAGACTGAACACACCAAATGAACTGGTTAGTTTTCACACAAACACACAAATCTGCTGTGATTATTTCGGTTGCATTAATTCCATGGAACAGTGTGGAAATAACTGGCATTTTTATATCAAGTCCTTTAATTCATGAACATTGTACATCTTTTTATTTAACTCTTCTTTAACTTTTCTAGAAAAGTTGATTTTGTTTTTCCATGGAGGGATAGAGCATATTGTTCAGTAGATCCTAATTAGATACTTTATTGTCTAAGTATGATTTTAAATGATATTTTTCAAAATCTGATTTTCTGATTTTTCGCCAGTATAGAGAAATACAGTTGTCTTATCATATTGATTCACCCTGTCAGTTTCACTTAATAATTTTAATAGGTTATCTGTAGGTTTATTTGGATTTTCTACGTACAATTAGCTGTGAATAATGACAAGATTTTTTTTTCTTCTTGCTTTATCGCACTGGCTAATTATCTCATATAGTGTCTCTTTGCCAATCTCAGGGTAGAAAAGATTGTAATATTTCACCATTAAGTAAGATGCTGGCTGTAGGCTTTTGTTTCTACCCTTTATTAGAATAATAATGTTCCCTTTCATTCCATTGTTATCCTAACCAGAATCTTTTTTTTTTTTTTTCCGGTATGCGGGCCTCTCACCTGGCGTGGCCTCTCCCGTTGCGGAGCACAGGCTCCGGACGCGCAGGCTCAGCGGCCATGGCTCACGGGCCCAGCCACTCCGCGGCATGTGGGATCCTCCCGGACCCGGGCACGAACCCACGTCCCCTGCATCGGCAGGCAGACTCTCAACCACTGCGCCACCAGGGAAGCCCTAACCAGAATCTTTTTAAGGGTAAGTAGGGATTTTCTAATTTTGTGAGAGGAAAGCATTTAAAAAATGGAACAGCTTATATAAAATCATAAAAAATAAAATAATTTGAGAAATTACAAATAGTTTGTTGTAACTAGCCTGTTGCATGCAATTTGGGGAAGTGTAAAAAGAGGAGGCTGAGCTAAGAGGCAGGAACATGATCATAAAGAACCTTACAGTTCATGCTAGGTGTTCTAAAGGCAGTGGGGAATTGAGGAGTTGAGCTTATTGAGTCACATTTTGTCTACTTTTTTTTTTTTTTTGAGAATAGGCATGGCTTTGAGTGATAGAAACAAGTAATTAGGACTCCTTTGTAAGTACAGTATAATTTGTTTATACTGCAGCCACTTGGAGTCCACAATCTTGGCGTTAATAGTTCCACAAACTTCCCAAGCCTTGAGACTATAGAAACTCTAAAAAGTAACCATTCCATAACATACTAACTTTATTAAGCGCCTGGAATTTCTTTCCAATCTTTTACTTTAGTATCCTCAGTTCCTAGCTCTGCTTGGAACAATATTGGTGTTAAACATTTATAAATACATAATAAATGAATGTAAAAGGAAAAAGTAAAGCAGAGCTCTTTTTTTCCCCCTCTTCCTAAACCCAATACATATGTTTCCAGGCAAATAGTCAGTCAGCCACCCAGCGCTGCTTCCTAAGCCTTTCCTTCGTGGAATTTGACATTGTTAGATTATTTCTCTAAAGGTTTCTCATGTTTTTTATACCTCCAGCTTTTAATTTGCCGGGGTCATCATTCAAGGTTCATATCACATTTTCACCTGTAACTATAATACAAAAGCTAATTTTTAAATACTTTTTGTATCTTAATATACACTAACACATATGAAATCAAATTTATATTATGATTGGTCCAGCCTCATCCAGAGGAAGGTGTTCTAGAACCTTTTATAATTTCAGACAGAGTGCAATTTTTGTTACACAAACCACACTTAAGGGTTTCCAGAACTTTTTATTCTATGATTCCTGTTGATTTTAATTATAGCAAACAACATTTTGGGTGTTGGAAAGAGGACGTCTTACTCAATATCTTTTCTTAATTGCTCCATGTAATTTGATCTATCCTAACCACCACAGCTCTGAGATATTTATTCAATTATTAGACGAATTCAATTACAGTATTTAATGCAATCCCAGAAATCTCCAATTCTAGGGAAACGATACAACTATTGCAGTACTCTAAATTTCAGCATATGTATTTGCTTGCCTTATTCATTAGCTATACAATAACACAAATATAAATCACAGCATTTTAAATCTTGGAGAGATGTGTTAATTGTACTGAGGAGAAAAGTGAGGTACAGAGGGTTAGGTGCTTTGCTCATGGATACAGCAGCTCATTCTTGGAGTCAACCTCAGTTTAGTCCAAGGTTCTTTTTGCTTCAGCTTGGAATATATTCCAAGGCCAGGGATATATTCACCGTTGATGGGAAATGGGTAGCAAATTAAAACTCTATTATTTAATAACCTAAACATATAAAATATATTTCAGCAGAAGCTAAATGTATTAACTAGTCCTATGAATTATAAAACTATAAAGAGCATTAGAGAGGAACACTGACTAGGATTTTAAAAAGGATTGCAAATTAGTTTGTGCCTAAAAAAAGTTCTTTTCAGATTTTCTAATTCATCCATCCACCTTAATGTCTTTTTAACTCTGTATAGTCATTCATCAACACATATGTTTGGAGTTACAGTTACGGATAAGTTACAGACTTATCCATAATTTTTGTTCCTTGAGTAGTTTTAAGCTAATGGGGTAAACGAGATATGCACAGAAATAACAATAACACAAGTTGAGGTATTTTAAATGCTTGGAAGAGGCACACATAAAGTGAAAATTACATTCAAAGAAGATAATGAATAAACACAGTCAAGAGTGACTTAATGCAGGAGAAAGCTTTTGAATTCAGTCCTTGAAGTAAGGATCGAACTCAAGCATACATCAAGAGGGTAGTAACATTGTAAGCACAGAGAACCTAGCGAATAAAGTCATGTTGGCAAAAATGCAAACAGTATGGGTAGATTGCTGGGTCTCACACCCAGAGTTTTTGTTTCAATATGTCTGGGCTGGACCCTGAGGATTTGCATATCTCACAAGTATTCATTTCATTATGACCCTGCTGGTCCAAGGACTACATTTAGAGAAGCACTGCTCCATTCTAAAGCAATCTCTCCTGTTGTGCAGGTTTAAAGGCTGCCTGCAATCTTGGGATTACTGTAATCCATGTAATCTGGATCGTATGCCCAGCCTGAACTAATCACTGCAGTCTGGATGTTCTAGTTGGACAGCCTGGGTCTTACGCCCAGCTTTGTATCTGGGAGCAAGGTCACATGGAGTGAAAGAAGTAAGAATCCACAAAGGATATTTTAGATACTGTTACCGAAGGGAAGGGGTCTAGGCAAACACAAATATTCACCAGTGTGCCCTAGTACACAGCTCTTCTAATTCATTGAGTTATTAATAAAAGCATACATAGACTTATATCTCCCGTTTAATAACTTTAAATGCTTAGACAGCTTCATTGAAATGTGGCATTTGGACTGTAAAATGTAATAATATCAAACATAATTTGTAAGAGCATATACATTTCAGAACATTTCCATCTATAATGCACATTTGTTGAGGAGAAACTGCTAGTTATTTTCAAATTACTTCCTGAAAATGAAGTTAGTTTAGCATCAACATGTTGCACAACTCAAGGTGGGTAGCACTCACTTTGTTCGCTACATGAGTTGTGCAACATGGTTGAGTCTTAATTACATTCAAAATTTTCCAAAAAATATAGCTCATTAGATAGATACCATTTTCTTGGATTTGATATTCTATTGGTCACTGTTATAATAGCTTTCTTAAAGAAAACATTTTTTATGACTCTAGAAGATATTTCTTCCTTGGCAGGTATGGTTTCTGCTAGTCTAGATGGAGATTGCTCTAAGAAGACTCAATGTGGATCTGGATTCTTTCATACTCATCCTTTTCAGAAACATCCTGACTAGAGTGCCAGAATGTCTGCACTGTCCATGAATCCACAATCTCCCTGTGGGACTGGGATAAAGTTACCTACTCTGTAGCATTAACTAAAGTAGTCATAGGGTGGCAATTTTTTTTTATTTCTTTGGACACACAGTTAGCTGTAATATTCCAGCAACAGATAGAAAGCCTTCTAGCAAATTTTCTACCAGCAAGAGTTGCTTATGGAGGAAAAAATATTAAAGCCCACTTGAAGTTTAAGCTTCTGAAAACTTAGTGTCCAAACACAGAGAAAGTGATTTCCAAATAAACTGACCATGTGAGGGATATTTTCATGCATTTTAATTTTATGGGAAATGGATAATTTGAGAACAAACAGAGAAAGCAGGAGACTAATTCTTTAAGCAGACATACTCTCCTGTAAACTCGCCCTTGTGAAAAACTGCCCCTGAGCATAGTTAAGGGCTTATTCTTCCATTTTCTGTGTATATGAGGTATGATCATACATCTGGGGAATGAGTTATGAAATGGAAACTGTTCTCTGGTCTGAGACTACAGACAGAGCTGTTCTGGTGTTGTTTTGGCGGGGTGACAACATTTAAAAAGTTTTCTTAGTGCAACCAGAGTTGAGAGTCTCAATTTCTCACAAAGGGTAAAATAAAGATGATCACACCTCCCTTGTTTGATTTTATAATTTTTACTATGAAATCACAACAGCAACTTGTGTGTTCAATTACACAATAACTCTGAAGTATTTTTTCTTAATTTATTTTTTATTTGCTTTTAAATGTTATTCAGTATCTAGTTAAATAAACGTGTAAAACATGTGAATGTTTGTATCACTGTCCAAAAGACACAGATGAGTAGCAATGAAATAAACACCATAACTTTTTCCTTGGCCCTAGGTTTGTTGATTATGGACAGAAGAGGTTAAGAAGCGTAATTTTCTTATAATACTATGTCTCTATTACTTGGAGAAGATTTATCCAGTTGTTAACATATTTAATTTCCCCAAGCATGGTGTACAGGTGGGTGGTATGTAGAGAAGCATGAGGGGGTTTGGGCATAAGTCTATTAATTTTCTATTGTTACTACTTCATTAAGTTTATTGAAAGAAAACTTTGCATTACTAAAACATGAAGTTCTATTTTGTTTTATTTAGACACGCTTTTCAAAAACTTCTTAAATAAGACATCAGCGAGATGGCAGGACAGGAGGTCCCCTGCCCATACTCCCCCACTCCAACAATAATTTGGCAGCCTTCCATGAACAAAAGTGCCTTTGTGGGAGCTTTGAAATCCAGGTAGGGAGCTGTGAAACCACAGTGGAGCCCAAGACAGAGGAGTGTCATTTAAGGCCTGCCCACACCTAGATGACAGGCTTGTGGACTACGGTTCTGGCTACACACCAGGAAATAGCCACATCCCTTATGTGGCTACAGCCCCATTTCATTTTCATCCTGCCACCAGCACTATCCACCAAGCGACTTGGGAGGAGCCACACCTCCCTGTGCCTTAGGTAACAGGCCCAACAACATCAGTCCCAGCTGTGTGCCCTGAAGCATTCCATGGCCTGGCTCCAGCCCTCTCCAACCCCTAGATATACATTGTAGAGAGACGTAAATAGTAACATCAGTAACATCAAACATGGTGGGAGAGAAGTAAAAATGTAGAGTTTTTGTGTGCAATAAAAGCCAAGTTGGTTTCAGCTTAAAATAGACTGCTGTAGGACTTCCTGTGTAAGCCTCATGATAATCGCAAAGAAAATTGGTGGTGGATATATAAAAGACGAAGATAAAGGAATTAAAGCAAAAATGACAAAACTCCATCAAATTACAAATGAAGGTAGCAAGAGAAGAAAAGAACAAAGGAACTACAAAGCAGACAGAAAACATTTAACAAAATGACAACAGGTAAGTCTTTACCTATCATTAATTACTTTAAATATAAATGGATTACATTATCCAATCAAAGACAGAGTAATTGAATGAATAAAAAAATAAGATCCAACAATATGTTGCCTAAAGGAGACTCACTTTACCTTTAAGGAAACAGGCTGAAGATGAAGGAGTGAAAAAACATGTTCTATGCAAATAATAAACAAAGGAGAGCAGGGGTGGCTACACTCATATTAGATGAAATAGATTTTCAGTCAAAATCTGTCACAAAAGACAAAGAAGTTCACTATATAATGATAAAGAAGGCACTTCTTTAAGAGAATATAATAATTGTAAATATATACACACTCAACATTGGAGCACCTAAATATGTAAATAAAGCAAATATTAACTGATCTGAAGGGAGAAATGGACAACACTGTGATAGTAGTAGGAGACTTCAATATCTTACTTACAATAATGAATAGACCATCCAGACAGAAAAGTAATAAGGAAACACGGACATTAACTACACTTTAGTCCAATAGACCTAATAAAATATACTGAACATTCTGTCCACAAAAATCCTAAAATTCATATGAAACTTCAGAAGACCTTGAATCGCCAAAGCAATCTTGAATAAGAAGAACAAAGCTGGAGGCATCACACTACCTTAGTTTAAACTATATTACTATATTAAACTATATTACACTATATTACAATGTATAGTAATCCAACTAGTATGGTATTGGTATGAAAACAGGTTGATAGACCAACAGAACAGAATAGAGAGCCCAGAACAGAATAGAGAGCCCAGAACAGAATAGAGAGCCCAGAAAAAAATTCCACACGTATATGATTAACTGTCTTTGACAAAGGAAAGGATATCTACATCCAAAAGAATGAAATTAGACCCTTATCTAACACCATAACACAAAAATCAACTCAAAATATAATACTAAATGTGAGACCTGAAATTGTAAATACTTAAATGTGAGACCTGAAATTGTAAATCTCCTAGAAGAAAATACAGGGAAAATCTTGACATTAGCTTTGGCAATTATTTTTTTTGGGTACAGCTCCAAAGGCATTAGCAACAAAAGCAAAAATAAACAAGTGGCACTATATTAAATTAAAAAGCTTCTGCACAGAAAAGGAAATAATAAAATGAAAAGACAACCTATGGGATGGGAGAAAATATCTGCAAACTATCTGGTAAGGGGTTAATATCCAAATATATAAGGACATCATGCAACTCAAAGCGAAAAACTAAATAATCCAATAAAAAAAAATCAGCAAAGAACCTGAAGAGACATTTTTCCGAAGAGGACATACAAATGGCCAAAAGGTATATGAAAAGGTGATCAACATCAATAATCATTCTGGAAATGCAAATCTAAAACAAACACAATGAGATATTGTGTGGATACTATCAAAAAAAAAAAAAGAAAAGAAAAATAGCACATGCTGGTGATGGTGTGGAGTAAATGCAAACTTTGCATACCGTTTTTGGGAATGTAAATTGGTACAGCCACTATGAAAAATAGTGTGGAGTTTCCTCAAAAAAATTAAAAATATAACTATCGTGTCATCCAATAATCCCACTTCTGGGCATATATCCAAGGGAAATAAGCATCTCAAAGAGATATCTGTACTCCAATGTTTATTGCAATATTATTCCCAATAGCCAAGATAAGGAAATAACCTAAATGTCTATCAGCCCATGGATGGATAAAGAAAATGTGGCAGAGATACACAATGGAAGGTTATTTATTCATTAAAAAAAGGAAAATCCTGCCATTGCAACAACATGGATGAACCTGGAGGACATGATGCTAAGTGAAATAAGATGAACATGGAAAGGCAAATACTGATGATCTCACTTGCATATGGAATCTAAAAACATCACACTCAGAAGCAGAGAGTAGAATGGTGGTTGCTAGGGGCTGGGGACTGAGGGAAATAGGGAGATGGTGAAAGGGTACAAACTTTCAGTTTTAAAATGAATACAATCTAGGGATCTAATATACAGCATAGTGACTACTGCTAATAATACTGTACTTACTGCATTCTGAAATTGGCTAACAGAGTAGAACTGAAGTGTTCTCAACACATACACACACACACACACACACACACAAACACACACACATAAATGGTAACTATGTGAGGTGATGGATGTGCTAATTAGCTTAATTATGGTAATTATTTCACAATGTGTATGTATAAAATCATGACATTGTAATCCTTAAATATTTACAATTTACATTTCCCAATTATACCTCAATAAACCTAGAATAAATTGCTTAAACAAAATATTACATTTTTCAGTTTGGTAAAAATGGTTCATTTCCTTCCACTCATTGTTTGACTTCTGAAAAATGATTCTTCATGAATATAAATCTTTCTAGACACATGCTAATTTAAATGGAATAAAATGGCAAAAGCAAGTTTAATTTTTTAAAAATAAATTTAATACAAAAAAGATGAAAATAGTTTTATTTTGTAAACCTCACCTTTCAGTACTTCATAGCAGGAATACCAAAATATTGTGATGCTTAGAAAATTTCAAAACTAACTTAGAATCACAAAAATTACGCTCTTTGATAGGAAAATTTATGTTTCTATAGCATTTGTCCAAACTTAGGAAACAACAAAAATTTAATTTCCTAAAAATTGAGAGCTAATTTGCAAAGGAAATATTTCATTATTTGCCATCGTTGTAATAATATTTGTGTGATATGATTAACAGAATTGAGTTATGTTTTATTTTATGTGAGATAATTTTGCATAATAATTTAACCTGCAGTCTTATTGGTATATTTTACTTTACCTAATGTAATACTTACAGCTGTGATTTGACAGAACCTTTTAAAATATACATACTTAGTTACCACTATAGAATTGAAATTTTCTTTGGTTATAACACTCCTAATTTTTTAGATTCCTAAGTCTGAAATATAGACACTGAATTTCGTAAGTTCAAATGTTAAGAAGATGAAATTTTTCTCTCAATAGGTAGATTTTGAGGGTAGGAAATTGTGTAAAGGTTCTTTCTCTGTGGCTGGTTTATTACCAATATTTACTTCCTGTTTATTAGATATAGAAGTAGATATTTTCTAAAAATAATATGCACTTAAATTCAGTACATTTTGAATAATTGAGATGTTCTGATATTTACATAGTGTTAAATTATAAAACCTCCCACTCCTTTCTTTCTTTTTTTTCTCATTGTGTTTGTTCTCCTTTTCTCAATTATATTTACAATATCAGTTAAATGGGGGTTTTGAAAAATACAGGTGAGAGCAAAATCAGGACCCCTGGATGCTTCTCAATATTTGATAACAGAAAAACTTGAAGCACTTTAGGTGTACAGAGAAGAAGTCATACATGTTACCCTGCAGGTAAACTGCAGGATAGCCTGGGAATCGGTGTCCCCATCAGAGGAATAGTCAAAACAGGGATATTCAGTCATTGAAGTCAATTTCCATCTGCATTACTTTTGGAGTAAACTGGTTTTGATAGCAATAATGGCACCTAATTTTTTTAAATTAAGCAATTCAATATTTTGATATATTCTTTAACATTGATGAATAATTTGGAGTTGCCTTCACTACTAAAATAACAGTAAACCCTAACTTCAAAAAATTTAATGCATTGGGTACTTTTGTGGGTGTTGAGTTTTTGTTTCTTTTTAGCATATTGGAAATCAAGTAGATTTACTCATTCATATTTGTGCTTATCTAGAAGACTCCTATACAACATTGTTCACAGTAAAATATATTTTGCTTTTTTGGCTTTTTTTTCTGACAGATATTGAGAAACCGCATGTTGCTTTTTTAAGAGTGTGTGTTCATGCATGAAGGTATGGATATCTTTCTCTAACTTTCCCTTTTAAATTATGCTTTGTCTTAACATATCTCTGGATTCCACAATATTATTCCTTTTTGTCCCATTCTGTCAGCTCAAACTTCTACAAATCAACGCCTGTCTTTAGCTTCAAAATATAGTCCTGAGGAACAGAAATGGGGACATATAATTGTGGAGACAGTACCCTCCATTAAAGACAGTTGATTCTCATGAGGAATTCAAACTGAGGAGGGTTTTAAATACTGAGCAGTAACTTTTAACATTATTACTAATTAAGAAGATTTATTTTCCTTTGGCAAAATGAAAGCAACAACATACCCAAGGCACAGATGAATTCAACCACTTGGATACGTATTTGCAATAAGAATGATGTTATTCCTGAGGAAACTGCATCAGAATATAATGGGTCTGATAATATGTGTGTAAACTAAATATTCCCCTTTAGAAACAGAAGACACAGATTTATTGAAATGAAATTCACTCCCTCTCATTTTCACTCCCTCTCATTTCCACTCCTCTCTCCTCATATTTAGTCTCAGAAAACTGACAGAAGTTGGGGCCTAACTGAAGCTGTTATGGAGTCGATATCCATCATAGATGCTTTATCTCCTCAAGTCAATGGAAAAACCAAAGAAGGTCATTTTCTTCCTTCCTTCCTTCCTTCCTTCCTCCCTCCCTCCCTCCCTCCACCCCTCCCTCCCTTCCACATTTTTTTTTTCTTTAATAAGTCTTATGATGCCCCAGAAATAGCTTTTAACCAAAAGGTCATTTATGGGATTATGATTGATACAACTTCTGAAATCATAAATTGGCTGTAAAAGCCAACTCAGGAATTTAACTCTTGCAGTGGTAAACAGTCCCCAGTTTTCCAAGACACATATTTAAAATCTTGTCTTTGGTCTCTGTTCTCCAACATAGCTATGAGACATCTATCAAGGGGAAGGGAAATTGACTGATGCTCTTTTCTAGGGTCTGTTCACCTTAATGAGCCTGTAGCAGCACATAGCTTTGATGTTCCTAATCAGTCAACAGCATTTCCTTTTATCAACTTGAAAGAGAAAATCAGTAATCCAGGGGCTTCCCTGGTGGCGCAGTGGTTGAGAGTCTGCCTGCCGATGCAGGCGACACGGGTTCGTGCCCCGGTCCGGGAAGATCCCACATGCCGTGGAGTGGCTGGGCCCGTGAGCCATGGCCGCTGAGCCTGCATGTCCGGAGCCTGTGCTCCGCAACGGGAGAGGCCACAACAGTGAGAGGCCCACATACCATAAAAAAAATAAAAAAAAAAATAAAAAAAAATAAAAGTAAAAAAATCAGTAATCCAGGTGTGTTGGGTAAATTATAAAGTGATATATTGCTGATATGCTAAAGTGGGCATTAAAGACTGGTCATTTACACTTAAACATAGGCAATGGATAGATTTTTAAAAAATATTTTTGGAAAAAACCCACTGAAGATTGAAGTTAAATAATTTAAGGATGCTGTTTTAATACATACTGAAAAAATTATAAATCACACACACACACACACACAGACACTTTCTATTCCAGCAAAGATATAAAGAGGATATAACAGAAAGCTACAGAATATAAAACCCCTTTTCTAGTGCATAGGAAAGAGTCTGAAAGTCATATATACATGAAGAATTAAGTTGAAACCAAAATGACTGTGGATAGTACTGTAGGTCATTTATCAATTATGCATACAAACAAAGTTTCTTTTTCTCATGCAGAACTTCCAACGGAACTTCTGTTTCTGGCTGAAAAATAAATCTGTGTATCATTCAATATTGCAAAGTCAGAAATGAGGTAGTATCATTTTTAATTTAGTCTATCTTACTAGGTGTTAAAAATGTCTCTCACTTTTGCTGATCTCACGATCTACTTTGTCAAAATACGTAGTGGTAAGTAACTCTTTTTGTGTAGTTTTTGGTGATGTCCACTTCCTACCTCCCTCATTGTGCTTACAGCAAATGTACTGTTTGTGTACAGCAAAAAATCATCAGAAGCGCTCTACTTAATGGAGTTTAGTCTAGAATTGCTTGCTGTAAACAGAGATGAGAAAAGGACACGTGTTCTACCCAAGAATGTGGTCTAGGGCCTGAAGTTTTGGTTTTATGAGCTTAGCATGTTTTTTTCCAAATGAATTTGAATTTTGGAAAACAAGCTCTAGATATCTTTATGCATGGTTTTTTAATGTGAGATAGCTAACGGTTGCCTCAGATATAAATTTTTGATTTCTCATATTTAATTTTTTCGTAGTACTGGGGCCACTGGAAAACACATGTTGCTTACTTTATTGAGAAATTGATTCCCAATCAATTACATATATATCATAGGTTTCTCATGGGCCAAACCCTGTCGTAAGTGATGTAAGAAATCCAGTTGAACTATATAGTAGAGATCGTGGTGGTAGTGCAAGTAGGGGTGGTGCTGGCAGTTTTACTTATTCTTACAACTAGTTTTAAAAGCTATTTTGCTGTTTGAAATGGAATAATAAGATGACATATTTGATTTTTAGGGAAAAAAGACCTGCATGCAACAAATAATGTGTTAAGCTCAAACTGAATGATAAACAGAGTGTCAAATAAATGCCATGGACATATGAAGAACACAGAAATTTAAACAACAAGGAGCTTGAGTCAGGAGTGTCTTTGTGAAAGTTGTGTGACTTGAGCTGGCAGCATTTTAGGAAACCACAGATATTGTAATACATTTGGAATAATAAGGACTCCAGGATCTGAGGGACTTTTATAGGATTGTGACTAGGAGTTAATGCAGGGAATGTATAGATTGAACAGTCATTCTGAGTAGCTTGAACTTTCTCTTGAAGCAATGGGAAGATACTGAGTATTATTAACTACCATTTATTGGAAATCTATGTTTTTCAAGCTTTGTGCTATGCAAGTTCTGTGTATTATCCCTATTTTTTATAACAGCCCTTTAAGAGATATGAATAGAAACAGAATAGCTTCACTTTCATAAAGTTATGCACTGTGGTAGTGAAATAAGATGACATGCATATATTCTGAGTGTGTCTGTGTGGGCTGGTTAAATTAAATTATTTTCATCTCTTTAATCACAGATTTACCTTATGGTAACTATACTCAATGTTCTAGACACTGAGCGGAAACAGGATGGTAAGTGGTTGAACTGAGTGTCAAATAAATTCTCTGCTAAGACTGTGTTCTGCCCTCTACACCAGGGAACCTTGCAGAAGCAGTAGGTTTGCCACCAAGAAAGTGGCAGTTTGAAAGCCCTTTGTCACTGTGTAAGATGTTTTCAAGAGAATAGAAACTGAAGAATTAAGATGTTGATTTGGCCAGAGTCACAGGGCTATAAATGAATGGTGTTTAACTGTTTCCTTCCCCAAATAACCTTCAACTTTATGTTGTTGTCAGTTCTGCCACATGACAGACATCAAGGTGAAAGGATGCTTGATTTTGCACTGCTGTCTTTGTGCTACTGTGCAGTTCTTTTAATTTTCCTGGCCTTTCCTGGCCTTGCTTTGTAGAGAGAAAAGACTAAAGCTTGAAAAATCTCATGAACTAAATAAAAAGCATCATTGTTTCTATTTCCAACCTATTTTTGCACGTGGCTGTCCAGTTTTCCCAATACCATTTACTGAAGAAATGTCATACTAAAGATATCAAAAATATTAAACTCAACTTCTAAAATCATATAGATAGTTCATTCATATATAGCCAATTCTGTTAGAAGCTGTAAAGATAGAAGACAGTTAGAAAAATAATTGGACTATTAAAAATGCAGTAATTCCTTCTCTTTCAGTCTTTAGAAGTACATTGCTAAATGACTGAGGAAAATCACACAATTAAAGAAAAGCCCTGTTTTTGTAAATTAGCATAAAGTGTGGTGTTTCATCTACCTCCTAAGTCATATTAAACTCATTTTTAACTCTCTTTTTGTTCTATATTTTGTCAGTAACTACATTTTTGATTTTCAGTCATCATCAGGTATGCAGTCTCTACAATAGGACAGTCTCTTCAATAAATGGTTTTGGGAAAACTGGATAGTCACATGCAAAACAATCAAACTCTACCACTATCTTACACCAGACACAAAATTAACTCAGAATGGATTGACCTGAAACTAAAACTCCTAAAACAAAACAAAGGTAGTAAGCTCCTTGACACAGGTCTTAGTGATGAGTTTTTAAAAAATTAATTAATTAATTTATTTTTGGCTGCACTTGTCTTCATTGCTGCGCACCGGCTTTCTCTAGCTGTGGAGAATGGGGGCTACTCTTCAGGGGCTACTCTTCATTGCATGGGCTTCTCATTGCAGTGGCTTCTCTTGTTGCGGAGCACAGGCTCTAGGCACGTGGGCTTCAGTAGTTGTGGCTCACGGGCTCTAGAGCGCTGGCTCAGTAGTTGTGGCGCACGGGCTTAGTTGCTCCGCGGCATGTGGGATCTTCCTGGACCAGGGCTCGAGCCCGTGTCCCTTGCACTGGCAGGAGGATTCTTAACCACTGCACCACCAGGGAAGTCCCTTGGTGATGATTTTTGAAATCTGACATCAAAAGCAAAAGCAACAAAAGCAAAAATAAATAAGTGGGACTACATCATACTAAAAATCCTCTGCAAAGCAAAGGAACCCATCAACGAAATGAAAAGGCAACCTACTGAATGGGAGAAGTTTTTGCAAATCGTATACCTGAGAAGGTACTAATATATAAAATATATAAAGAACTCACACAACTCAACATCAAATAAACAACCCAATTTAATAAAATGGGCAGAAGATCGGAATAGACATTTTTCCAAAGAAGAGATACAGATGGTTAACAGGTACATGAAAAGATACTCAACATCATTAATTATCAGGGAAATGCAAATAAAAACCACAAGTAGATATCACCTCACACCTGTTAGGATGGCTAGTATCAAAAAGACAAGAAACAAGTGTTGGTGAGGGTGTGGAGGAAAGGGAACTCTTGTGCACTGTTGGTGGGAATGTAAATTGGTGCAGCCTCTATGGAAAACAGTATGGAGGTTCCTCAAAAAATAAAAGTAGAACTACCATATGATCCAGCAATTTCACCCTGGGTATTTACCGAGGAAAACAAAAACACTAACCCAAAAAGATATATGGGGCTTCCCTGGTGGCGCAGTGGTTGAGAGTCCGCCTGCCGATGCAGGGGACACGGGTTCGTGCCCCGGTCCGGGAAGATCCCACATGCCGTGGAGCGGCTGGGCCCGTGAGCCATGGCCGCTGAGCCTGCACGTCCGTAGCCTGTGCTCCGCAGCGGGAGAGGCCACAACAGTGAGAGGCCCGTGTACCGAAAAAATAAAAAAAGATATATGCACACCACGTTCACTGCAGCATTATTTACAATTATGGAAACAACCTAAGTGTCTGTCAATAGATGAAGGCATAAAGAAATTGTGGTATATAGAGATCTTCCTCAACTTACAGTTAGTTATATCCTGATAAGTTATATCCTGATAAGCCCATCCTACATTGAAAATATCATACATGAATACACCTAACCTACCTAATATCAGAGCTTAGCCTAGCCTACCTTAAACACGCTCAGAACCCTTACTTTAGTCTCCAGTTGGGCAAAGTCATCTAACACAAAGCCTACTTTATAAGTAAGTGTAGAATATCTCATGAAGTTTATCGAATATTATACTGAAAGTGAAAAACAGAATAGTCGTCTGGGTACAGAATGGTTGTAAGTATATTAGGTGTTTATCCCTGTGATCGAGTGGCTGACTGGGAGCTGGGGTTCCCTGCTGCTGCCCAGCATCACAAAGAGAGTATCATATCCCATACGGCTAGTCCAGAAAAGATCAAAATTCAAAATCTGAAGTACAGGGCTTCCCTGGTGGAGCAGTGGTTGGGAGTCCTCCGCCTGCCGATGCGGGGGACACGGGTTCGTGCCCCGGTCCGGGAAGATCCCACATGCCGCGGAGCAGCTGGTCCCGTGAGCCATGGCCGCTGAGCCTGCGTGTCCGGAGCCTGTGCTCCGCAACGCGAGAGGCCGCAACAGTGAGGGGCCCGTGTACCGCAAAAAAAAAAAAAAAAAAAATGGAGTCAGGAAGCCCTGAAGGGAGAGCTCTATGCACGTACCACTCCTTACGGCCTATTTGTATTACGTCTATTTGTATTAAACTTTTTGTATAAAGTTCTCTCAGTCTCAGCTTTGTGCCCATCATGGATAAGAATGTTACTCTTTTGCTGGTACCAGGGAGGACATGTTTCACATGGGAATTTCATCTGCTTTTAAGCAAAGGAAGGAAGAGCCTTCCTGTCTCAGCAAGAATGCACTGACCACCTCTTGGAGCCAGTGAGAAACTGCCACAGCCTCGAACTCCGAACTCTTTTCTTCTCCAGTGAACTTCTAACTTTTATTTTAAAAAAAACTCTCCTCAATTTCCTCCTAAATCCTAATAAAAGAAAGCTGCTCTCCTTGGCCCTCTGGACTTGCCTATGATTCACCATAGCCTGTCTGTTCTGAATTGCAATTCTCTGCTATTCCTGAGTAGGTCCATTTTGCTGGTAAAATAACTGGCTGTTTTATTTTTGAGGTTGAAAACTTAAAGGCAATATCCTTGTATTCTTTTTTTTTTAATTAAAATTTATGTATTGTTTATTTATTTTGGGCTGCATCAGGTCTTAGTCGAGTCACGCGGGATCTTCGTTGAGGCATGTAGGATCTTTTGTTGCAGTGTGAGGGCTTCTCTCTAGTTGTGGCGTGCAGGTTTTCTCTCTCTAGTTGTGCCGCGTGGGCTCCAGAGCGCGTGGGCTCTGTAGTTTGCAGCACGCGGGCTCTCTAGTTGAGGCACGCAAACTCAGTAGTTGTGGCGCACGGGCTTAGTTGCCCCGCAGCATGGGGGATCTTAGTTCCCTGACCAGGGACTGAACCCAAGTCCCCTGCATTGTAAGGCAGATTCTTTACCACGGGAACACCAGGGAAGTCCCTATCCTTGTATTCTTAATTTTTTTTTAAGATATTCGTATTTTGGAAGATTTTAATGCCCCAAAAGACTTTAAGACTTTAGGAATCAAATAAATAAGCTTTAGTAGTATAATGTAGTAGGAACATTTATCTTGAACTCAAATTTTTGAAATCATGACACTTAAGTAGCTGCATATTCAACCTACACGTGAAATGCAACTTGAAGAAGTGTTCAGTAAAGGCTTGGTGGGTGTCTCCATGCTCAGATTACATAATCAATGTAATTTAAAAAAGAAAAAGAAATTAACTGGATGTCTTGCTTATACAGTGCCAAGCAAATGAGTGGTAGAGTGTACCCAATATGATCAAATGTGTTTTACAAATGTTATTTAACTTTGGTTTCCACGAACTTATTCAGTATAAATCCCTATATATATAGCATACAGGAGAAAGGATAATAGGTTGTTGAACTTTAAAAAAGTTATATAATCAGTTATAATCTATTGTCCCAGTGTAATAAAAAGCAAAGATATTTTACTGGATCTTCTTTTTGTCACTCCAGTAAGAAGTTCTTAAAAATAAAAATATATCTACATTTTTCTTATATAGTGTTTTATAACAGTAATATCAAGAGTTAAACGGTAATTTTTGAGTTAAATTGTGAAATTAAATAAAGCAGAGTTTAAATATTTACTATGCAAAAAAAGGTGGAACACTGAAAAAAAAGATAGGTACTGCTACCTCTTTACAGATTTCTCCTTTGTTATTTATCATATATGATAAAAAATTCTTCAGGTTAGATAATTTCTTTTCCAAAAGAAATAGGTGCTTTAATATCATTTTACGACCTTGGAAAACAAAGGGTCATGGTTTTAGTGCACTAAAATATTTAGTCACCATCCTAGGAAAGGTTAACAACTTTTTTCCCTAGAAATCCCTTAATGTACATAGAGCAAAGCACTATTATTTTTAAAAAGCATTTAGGCCACACAGCCATACTTTTTGAGTATTTAGTAAATATAAAGGAAGTAAGCTACAGTTCCTTTTAAATGTAGGTTATGATTTCAGTCCAACCCATTAAGTTTTCTAAACTAGGGCTTGTGGTATTTGGCATCAATTCTTCTGTTCTTTTGATAAGTACCTAAACAGGATGTCCTTGCAAATTAAATGAAAAATAGCTCTGGAAGTTTTCCTCCCTTAGGAATAAGCATTAAGATTGGCAGATGGCTTAAGTGGAAATACACAGGAATGCACTTTAGCCAGCGTTAGAAAAGTGTTCCAGCAGATATTACTGAGGTTAATTCAAGAAGGCCCATCTCACTTCCCTTCTGCACTAAAATGTTTAATGGCCTCAAATTGGAGACGCTTAATTTATTTTGTCTAAACTGATACAAGACAGCCTCAATGAGGAAGAGAGCTTACATATAACTAGTAAAATAAAAGTAGCTGATTTCTTACCATAGAAATTTTATTTATTGATGTTGAAGAAAGAAGAAACACCTCAACTCAAACATGTTTCCTAAATCTTGGACTGCCCAGAGACTAAATCATTTTCCACACAACCTAAATCTTCTAACCTCACATTTCTTTTTCTCTTTCTCTTCCCACTTTTAGGCACATAAAGTTAATATACCAGATATTTCATGATTCTCTCATGATTAAGTGTTCATACTTTATGAAAAAGTTAAGTGCTCAGTAGTAATGCCATACAACCATCAGAAATATTTTAAAACCATTAGAAATACTTTAATGTTCCAACGTAAAGATTTCAGGTATTAGAAATAATTGGACAGAACTCCATGAAAATGGGAATTGGGGAAATAACATTTGAAAGGAATACCCTATTTTTATGTAATTTAACGATTCATAAGTAGGAAGTACCCCTTTAAACTGTAGCTGTGTTTAAGGGCTGATATTCCCAAAAATATGAACATAATACATTTAATAAATTAGGAAAGATCCTAGGAATAAACTCAGATGGGGAAAATGTGGAGTTGCCCAGTAAAATCCCACAGTAGCTTTTTTTTTTTTTTTTTTGTGGTACGCGGGCGTCTCACTGTTGTGGCCTCTCCCGTTGCAGAGCATAGGCTCCGGATGCGCAGGCTCAGAGGCCATGGCTCACGGGCCCAGCCGCTCCGCGGCATGTGGGATCTTCCCAGACTGGGGCACGAACCCGCGTCCACTGCATCGGCAGGCGGACTCTCAACCACTGCGCCGCCAGGGAAGCCCTAAAAGGCAGGTCTTTATGTAATAACACACTTTTTTGTTGTTGCAAGCCAGTTGTTAAACAACAGCCATTATTAAAAATTAAGTTTGTAAATTTACAATTAAATTATATTAAAAACAAGATTAATATATATTCAGAATTTATCCCTTCCTAATTACTAAAAAATGTTTAATTCTAAACTTAAAAACTTAAAAGACACTGATGTTTTTTAATTCTTGTATTTGCTCTGTCCTCTATCCTTTTCTTGTTTTTCTAGGTTTCCCTGTTGGGCAGTTTTCCCACTGCCTGAAGCATTTTCTTAAAACTGGTTCTGCTTGTGATACCTTATCTCAACTAATGTATGCTTGAAAATGTCATCATTCGCTTTCAATGTTGAAGGATATATTCACAATTTATACAATTCTAGATTGGTAGTTATTTTCTTTAAATGCTCTAAGTTATCATACTTTGTCTTCTTTGTTTTACTATTTCTGCTTAAAACTGAGATGTTAGACTTGTTCCTTTTAAGGTAATATGTTCCTCCCACCACTGTGACTGTTTTTAAGATTTTTCTATTTTTTTGTTTTGTTTTGTTTTTGGTCTACTCCACTCTCCCTATGGTGTCATAATGTGCAGTCTTACTGCTAAAGTTTTGTACTACTTCATTATTATATTCTTTGAAATATTTATGGGAGCTAGTCAATTACGAGTTCTTCAAATATTGCTTCTGCCTCATTCTCTCACTCCTATTCTCCTAGGACTCCAAATATATGTATTATTTTACACACTTGTCTACATTTTCTTTCTTTTTTTTTTGTTTCCATAGATATCTTTTATTTGTCTTATCTTCCATTTAACTAATTCTCTTTTTATATGTTTCTGATTTCTTGTTAAACCCGTATACTGAATTCTTAAATTTTTATTACATTTTTCAGTCTAGAGTTTCAATATAATTCTTTTTTAATACTTTCCTGTTTTCTACTAACATTCTCTTTCCTATGATTTACTTTATTGAATTTTTTTAATGTTCCTTTCTGGTTACCCTTGTGTCTGACATTCAGTGGGTCTGTTGCTGTTCTCTCATAGTTTTTTGGATAATTCCCATATTCTGCTTGCCTGGTTATTGTGGATTGAAGAGAAGACTTTTGGAACCAGAATGGGAGAGAAACAGGAGTTGAGGTTCTGTAGTTCTGCATACGGCTATATGTTCTTCAATAAAAAATTTACTTTCTGCTTATGGAAGGCAGTTGAGGAATGGCAAATTAATTAATCAGAGATTGAGCTGATTCAAAGTAAAGCTGAGCTTAAGTTTTGCAAGAGTTGGTATATATCTTGCTCATACAAATGTAGTCTTCTTGTTCAAACTGAAAGCTTAGGGTGCTTAGCAGGTCTCTCTTACTTATATTAAACTATAATTCCCTTCACTGGCATAAAATGGCAGAAATCTTGGTTTTATGTCTAAGTCTCTCAAACTGGTTGGCAAAAACCTCAGGGGTGAAGCAAGTTCAAATATCAAGATTTCCTCTGCTGGTTGCCCTGCTCTGTATTACCTTGGTTCCTTAAGTCCTTGATGCTTTAAAAGTTTTCTAATAAGCCCTGCCACCCCATGTTTTACATTTTGTTCAGCCATTTTATTTGATTTTGGTGACAGAACTGTTGTTTTCAAACAAGCTAGCCCATTATTATTGGAAGTAAAAATTCACAAAATGCTCTAGGCTTTGGGTATAAGTGCTAATTATAAAGGTTGACCAAGACAGAGAGACATTCCAATCTAATGGAGCTTTTATTTTGGAATGGAAACACAAACAGTAAGACCAGCATGTGGAAAAATCCTGGGAAATGATCAAGATCTTTTGTCTTTTATGAGGATGAAGACTAGTGTAGCCAGTACGTAATGAGTGAGGTGAGTGAGTTGAAGGTGAAGTCAGTGAGGAGGCCTCTTATTTCCTAGGGGGGAGCCTCTGAAGGTTTTAAACAGAAAGATAATGAGTTGATATATATATAAGTTGGGGAGTGCTAATTCTGCCTTTTGTGAATAGAATGGGTATTATGTGAGCAAGGGCAGAAGTAAGGCAGGATTCCAGGCAGAAGGTGATTATGACTGAATTAAACTGATACCAGCAGAAAGAAAGATGTATAAAGATTTAGAATACGTTTTGAAGAAAGCACCAAGAAAGGCTGCTGATGGATTTAAAGTGGAGAGGTGAAGAAAAGACTCAAGAATAACTCCACTGCGGGGGAGGTTTAAACCACTGAGTAGACAGTGGTGTCATTTAGAGAAAGAACATACATGGAGAGAAAAAAAAATCAAGTGTTACCTTTAAAAATGTTACGTCTGCGATGTCTATAAGATAGTCATGTCAGGCTGGAAATGGTGGCTGAAACTGGATATAGGAGAATGGAACTCAGTGTTTCAGTGTTAAATTTTGATCAGAATTCAATGTTTATAAGTGTTTAATGCTGCCAATTCACTAATAACGAATCATTTTTCAATTGTGAAATTATAAATTAAAAAAGTATGTTTCGACTTATTTCTTACCACATAATTTCAAATGCATAGCTAAACTAAATGCATCATCCTCTTTTCTCAGTTTTAAAACTTATACTTCTAATATGAAAAAAATTTAGATCAAATATACCATTCTGGGGCTTCCCTGGTGGCGCAGTGGTTGAGAGTCTGCCTGCCAGTGCAGGGGACACGGGTTCGAGCCCTGGTCTGGGAGGATCCCACATGCCACGGAGCAACTAGGCCCGTGAGCCACAACTACTGAGCCTGTACGTCTGGAGCCTGTGCTCCGCAACAAGAGAGGCCACAACAGTGAGAGGCCCGCGTACCGCGATGAAGAGTGGCCCCCGCTTGCCACAACTGGAGAAAGCCCTTGCACAGAAACGAAGACCCAACACAGCCATAAGTAAATAAATAAATAATTTTAAAAAATACCATTCTGTTTGAAATAGATTACGAATGGTTTCTCAGTCCCTCAACCTGAACTCCAACTTTCCTGCCTTATCTATAGCTACACATCTTTATCTCTCTTCCCCTCAGTTTCATTTCTCCATGCTTGGACATTTGGCTTTCATTTTTGTTTGTTTTCAAAAATGTTCTCTATGAAATCATCACTAATCTTTTCCTTGGCAAACCCAATGACTTCTCTCTGGTCATTATTCTATTCTACCACTCTGTAACATTTTACAATTTTTGGCTTTTTTTCTTCTGGAAGCTTTTCAATCTTGTTCTTTATAATAGCAGGCTCCCTCATACAGTCCTTAGTCTATAACCTCTAAATCTCCTTCATTGATTCCTTTTTCCTGTAAATTACTTTAAAGATAGACTTCATTAAAATCCCTCCCATGGGCTTCTTCTTCTTTCCCTTGAGACACTCTCCTTGTGTGATGAGCTCTCCTCCAAATGCTGCATCCACACTTTCACTCAAAAATATCCAAAGCCATTTACTACCTCATACAAAAACATTTTTTGGTGCCTGAGGCGTATGCAAGACCGGACTGTATCATCAGGAAGAAAAGTGCATAAAATATTAGCAACTATACTGGAGTTATAAGTCAAATACATATGACTGAAAAACATAGACAATTAAAATACCATATGATAATGACTTATAGAGCACAAAATGTTATGGGAGAACATAAAATAAATGGTCGTTCTGGCACACAAAATAGGATAGGCTATACGGAGAGGAAGAAATTAGGTTAAACGATTAACAATGATTAAGATTTTACTTGGTCACAAATCAGGAGGACAATGTAAGCAGAAGAACAAACTGTATAAAATGATAAAGGGGATAGATGGTTATTAGATTTATCATGGTGACAATTTCATGACATATGCAGATGTCAAATCACTATATAGTACATCTGAAACCAGCATAATACTGTGCATCAACTATATTTCAATAAAAAAACGAATTCTGTCATTTTCTTGGCATGATAGAAGATGTACCTTGCATGCTTTTCCTCCAAATCATTTCTTCCAATTATCCCTGAAATTCTACCATTTGAGAATGAACCCTCTTTCTCTGCATAACACTTTGATAAGGCTTTCTGTTCTTATGCCACTTATTCTGAATGATGCTATGTATTTCCCATCAACTAAAGAATGTACTATTATATCATTCATTTATTCTTTATTAAATCATTCAGCATTTATGAAGTGCTTAGTAAGTATTAACAAGAACTGTTGGGTAAATGAACTATAAAATAACAAATCCTGATTTCAATTAACTCACAGTTTACTGAGCAATAATGCTTTCCTATACTAGAGGTGGGAAATAAAGTTACAGAATTAATGAAAGTCAGCATGTAAAGAAGCATAGAAGAATGAATAAAAAGTTCTAAGGGGCTGTAAGAGTAAGTATATAGTACTGAAAAGTGAGAGAAATGTAGAACGAGGAGGGTTTTAAAATGTGAAGTCATATTCATAATTTCAGGTAACTAAAAACAGATTCCTCAATCTTATGCAAGGTGATGTTTTCATAAGCAAAAATTTTCTCTGCTATAATAATGATCTCCCCCACATACACTATGCCATATGCTCTGCTAGATGCTTTAATGATGAAGAAACTGAGACTCAGAGCTATTGGTAACTTTGCTCCTAAGTTGACACAATTCCTAAGCAGTTCATCAGTCTTACTCTAAAGCCCATCCTTCTTCCCTTTATCACTCTATAAAGACAGATATTATCGATTCAGTGTTTAAAGGATTATTGGCTTTAATCCTTGTAGTATTAGTAACCCTCATTTTTCAGACGTTCAGAAAGGTGAAATAACTTGGAAACACGGCTGGTAAAACATTTATTCTTACCAAAGAGTGGTCCTTGTACTTTGGAGATCAGAAACGCAAAAAGGGCCTAGTGTCCAGCTCTATATTCTTAAAAATTTCTTATTGAGCTGCTCCCCCACCACATACTCATTATTTTCCCACCCCTCTCACTTATGCCTAGTTTTATAGTTTGAGACCATTGTTTAAAGCTTAGAAATAATATACGATGTTCGAAGTTCTTGTTTCCAAATGATAATATACAGTCAGAATATACTTACATATTTTATTTCATGGTTTAGTTTTAAAAATACACACTACACAGATAGTTAGAATTATTTTAGAAAGCATGCCTGAGTGCTTTTTGTATTTCTATTTTTAAAGGCTCTTGAAGAGAAAAATCACACCTTGAGTCTAATGTTGGATTACTTTTCCCCAAACTTAAAGTTTTTGTCCTCAGTTCTTAAATTCCAATTGCTAAGCACATTGCCAACATCAAGTAGATTCTCAAAAAATGTGTGTTGACTAAGAAAATTAATTAATTATTAAGTGAACGGATATGGTGCTTGATGTAGGATTGCTCACAAAATCTCCAATCCTACAGAATGAGCAGGGTAGAAAAAAAGTGAACTCTTCTTGGGCTGAAAGGCAAGAGATCGTTCCGAACTTCTTGAACTCCCTCTAAGGCCCACAGATGTTTTTCTCCCATAGGGAGAAAGAGTTGGAAGATGAAATTGAAGAGATAATAGTACGTCTTGTCAGCAGTTCTGGAGCGACTGCCAAAGAGATTCACTATTAGCAAAGAGGGTTCGGAGATAACGCGGTGCAACAATTGTATCTTCACTCAGGAAGCAGAAGGCTGGCCTTTTTTAAAAAAATAATCAATACCCTGCTATTTGCAATATGCATAGTTATAGGTAGAGTGTGGCAATGAGAGAGAGAGAGAGATAATTCAATTGTTATACAACCTTGAGAACTAGATACTTGGCTAAAATGGTATTTCTGTATATTTGCTTCGCTAAGTAAAATTCTGAAAATTAAGTTGTTATAAAAGATTAGAAAATACAGGCAGTTGTAATTCTCATGAGAAAATGGTGCAGAAGTATGATAGCCTCCTGCCAAATTTTCCTTCCTCTTCCACCCGTCTTCCTCCATCTCGCTATGTTTCATCTTCTCTTTCTACCTCTCTTTCTCTACCTGTATTTCTTGCTTTCTCTTTTTCCATTCTCTCTTTCTTTCTGTGTCTAGGTTGTCTTTCCTTTATATATATATATATATATATATATATATATATATATATATATAGAGAGAGAGAGAGAGAGAGAGAGAGAGAGAGAGAGAGAGAGAGAGAGAGAGAGAGCTTTTGCACCGGACTGCTGAAATTTTTAAATACATTTTCAGTGTTAAAATGAGGATTCTTTCAATTTGCCAGAGAGCATTAATCTCGGAGTCTTACTTTGTTTAGTATTTTTAAAAATTTAATATCATATTGCAGATATTAAAAGTACATTTCACTTGCTAAAAAACGTACATTTAATTTTGCATATTAATGACTAAGAAGGCACTTTAAAGAATCTTTGTTCTCTGTTTCTAGAGAAAACAATTATGTGAAGTAGGCATTTCTTTGGATTTAGGTATAGGAAGTCCTTGATCTATTGTATTTACCTGACACAATGAACAGAGCTGTTTAAACAGGCACCAGCAGTTGAATTAGCAAATATAGGTAGATTAGAATGATACAAATTCTCCAGATTTAAAAAAAAATTAGCACTGTATGGAATTGGGTGATGTATTTTTAAAACTATATTTAAAATGTTATAATTTGTTTATGGGGCCCTAACTCTTTATCCATCATGTAACTATACTATACACATATTTCTGTGTTTGTGTGTGTGTTCTGATCCCTGAGAATTAGAGACTTAAGACTGTCACAAGTTTCTGTGTGTGTGTGTGTGTGTGTGTGTGTGTATATGCGTATGTTTCATGTCTGTGCATTTGCCTTAGAAATTAGGTCAAACTAAGATTTCCAATAAGCATGAATAAAATAGAAATTACTTGTTTAACACCTGTCATTTGTATATACTCACTTTTCATGTCATTCCCATTACATCATGGAAAACAAAAGAAGAAAAAAAGAGATTTTTCATAGAACCAAGCAGAATATGGTTACTTCTACTTGGAGAGTCTTTTCAGTCTGAGACCATAAAACCACTGCAGAAGAAAGGCTCTGGTCGACGGGGTCAAACCTCAGAGAGTTTGACATTCAACGGCAGCATGTGCTAACCCAGAGGAAGGGTCTGATGTAAACATCTGATATGGCTACTGTAACAATTACCCGAAATGAAGCTAGTGAAGATAATACAAATAAAGAATAGTAGATGAGGGTGGTCACGTGTGGTAGATGGCAAAAAGAAAAGGCAAGCTCTGAATCCTCACTCATGATTGTCTTGTTTTATAAATCCCCAGCTTTTCAAACTCTTCCTTGAGACATTCTTTATTAATGGAAAAAACCTCTCTATTGCAATAACCCAAGTAAAAGCATCCCCTTAATTGTCTGGTGCGTTTTTTTCTTTCACAGTGTGGAATTTATATTACTGCCATAGGCAACAGTCTGTGAAGAAGACAAAAATGTCATTTGAGATTCTGCATTTCTCAACCAGCATGTTAGACACGGAATATATATTTTTTTAAAAGTAGTGGGTATTTTACGTATTTTTAAGGAAGTATATATACATGTACACTATAAGAAGGGAGGAGGAGAATTTGGTAGGTATTCAGTTTGATTGGAACAGACTTCATCCAGTCAATGATATATGTGGTCAAGGCTTACTGGTACTCAGGAATGAGTTATGTCACTCACCAGTTACATGACTCACTAGTAGCATAATGTTGAGGAAATTACTTTGCCTTACTAAGCCTTTGTTTCCATACATTCCTTGTTTCCTATCTAGTGAGATTATTGTGAAGATTCAAATAAGTAATATAAGAATGGCACTTAAATCCCCTGGTAGGATTGGCTGTTGTTATAAAGCTCTAAAATCCATTATTTCAGGTCCCATCCAGGAAGATTTAGATATAGAGAGACCAGAAAGTCTTCACTACAGCATAACTACTCTAAATTCCTATTATAACCCTAAGGACACTGAGCGCAGAAAAATCTACTCTACACCATTTATTTGACGAATAATTGAACACCTATTGTGTTCTAACAGAATACTTTCCAAGTAATTATTTGATAAAGGCAGACTGGTTTTGCTTTTGTTTTATAATCATTATTCCCTTTTGGTAATAGCTGTAATAACATCATTTGGTAATAACACTGTAATAACATCATTTGGTAATAACATCATTAGCAAAAAACAACCAACCTGATTTTTAGGTGGATCTAAGCAGCCTGAAATACATAGTTCAGCAAAAGAATAAGCAATTGTACAGATTAAATTCTGTCAACAATTCTAAACGCTTACAGAGGTTAGTAAGTGGGCCCTGTCTTTTATAGTTTATGGAGTTCTCTTTACTGGTAGTAGCCTCCTGAAGCCCTTTATGCATTCATTATTAAGAATGAAAATTACAGTTCTATTCTAAGACAGAGACCACTGCATACCTAGAAAATAAACTACAGGGCCCAAATGAGTTTCATTGTTTTAAAGAATGCTAGCAAAGTGGTATGAGTAGGAAATTCAAATTGATTAGATATGTGCTAAAAATGTTCCTAGGCGAAAAAAAAAGGTTGCTAGAAATGACCTATCTTTCAGTTCACAGTGAGTGACTATACTGCACTATGTGGCAAATTACATGTACCTCTCTTGGTTATTTATAGCATGAATTTTTCTCCTTGAGTTCAGAAGTGAATGGAGGCCAACTGGACACACAATTGCTATTGCTTCAAAAAATATTATTCAATAAAGTGTTGTGAACAATATTTAAATGAATCATTCAGGTTGGTAAAACTGAACTATGCATGAACACTTGCAAACTCCATGTACTTTTATTAAACTACACACTCAACAGCTAACTGTTGAGCTAACCCTCCCATAACTGTCTCATACCCTCTTCCAGGGAAACCCACCAGTTAAAACATGCCTAGAAAGAGACAGAGTCCTTGGCTAGCCCTGGATAGGAGCAGGATTAATTCTGCCAAATGAAATTAGGTAATGAATTCCTAAGACAAGGCTCACCACAGAGGCTGACTCTCTTTAGTTTTTATAATTTCAATCTGAGACTATCGGCAAGAGGAAATAAAACAAAAAATATGATGTTTAAATATATATGTGGAAAACAATTTTTATATAGCTCGTACATACCATCCTTCTAGTTTTCTCTTCCTTTGAATTATATACAAGCTCTAAGTTACATTACAATAACAACTATAGCTAATGTGTATTTCACACGCTGTAAATCCAGCATTGTGCTTAGTGCTGCTAGAGATTTTATTTCACTTAATATTCTCATTATCATTTTACTCTTCAAAAATCTGTCTAAAGTTGTTCCTAAGGAAACATTTATAGAAAAGAATACATTAGAAAAAGGTAATGTAATTTTTGATATGGTTATTTTAATATCATACTTATCAGTCATAGAAAATTTTCCTATTATTTTTATTTTTCCTGTTTGCCAAGTTATCCTCAGCAAAGGACACTCAGAAGGAAAATAGAGTTCATGGGAAATTATCAACCTAATATGAAACATTAAAAAGTATATTTTCTTGGGCTTCCCTGGTGGCGCAGTGGTTGAGAGTCCACCTGCCGATGCAGGGGACACGGGTTCATGCCCCGGTCTGGGAAGATCCCACATGCCGCGGAGCGGCTGGGCCCGTGAGCCATGGCTGCTGAGCCTGCGCGTCCGGAGCCTGTGCTCCGCAACGGGAGAGGCCACAACAGTGAGAGGCCCGCGTACCGCAAAAAAAAAAAAAAAAAAAAAAGTATATTTCTTATATGTTTATTACCTTTTAACATTTTTAGAAAATAAATTCCCTGAAGGTGAGAACATTTATTTTACTCTATTTTCTCAATAGTGTCTAAAATACCACTCTGAGCACAAAAAATTTTCCTGATAATAATATGAACTAAAAGCCACATTTTAATAAAATTCCAAAACAATGAGGAAAAAAGACTTAATTATAAATTTTATTTATAAAATGTGTTCAGATAGCAAAATGTATGATAATATGATAGCTTATAAACTTCTATCAGTTATCAAATTTTAAAAAAGTATTTATTTAAAGAGATATTATAATATAAAGTTCAACATGAATGAGAAGATTGTACTGCTAATTAAGATGCTCTAGGTATGATATTTATTTGTAGTTGTGATTGATTCAAGCATTCACTCACTCAATCGGACAACCTTTCATTCACTTATGAGTTTATTTATTAAATATTTGTTAAGCTGTTAATCAATGTTAGATCCTCTTAAGTGTTAAAATATTATCTTGATAAATGTTTCTAAAAGTACTAAAGAAAGCAAAGAGAAAAGCTTAATAAGGATGTTTAGAAGGAAGGCAGAAAGGGGGGAGGAAAGGAAAAAGCAGTGATGGAGAAATGACAAAGGAAAGAGAAGTCACATCTACTACTACAATAACTTTATATCAATTTTTTACAGTTTCTATAAATGATATTCATTATATCAGTTTTATGGTTTCTGCATAATGGTATTCAATTAAAGAAAATAAATAATTGAAATTTTAATAAGAATTTATAGTTTGAAAAATACTATTAGTAAGTTTGGCTTTAATTTGAATTTTTCGAAGAACTGCAGCAGAAGGCAATTTACATATCCTATCTGAGGATCAATTTCTTAATTGGAAAAGAAGGAGCGTCTGAAAATCTCTACCGTGATTTTTCTAGGCTGCAAATTTCAGGTTCCTTGAATGTTACTGACTGAGCAACCGCTAGAGGGCACTCAAAACAAGTGCTCTGGCGATCAGCTTTCTGTTTTATGTCACCAAAGTGGCTGTCTTTCTATCAAGTTCATATCCACAGGAAAATAAGAAAACTATTTCTCACTCAATGAAGTTGATTAGAAATGTGACTCTGTGTCAAAGCAGTAAAATTTACTTGAAAGAAAGAAAGCAGGTAAACACTTCGTGCTATAAATAAGAATAAATTCCGTATTTTTAAAAAGTTTGATTTGGAGGCTTTACACAAATAGGAATCTCTAGGTAAATTTTCTCAACAGGGGTACCAATGGTGAACTACTAAGATCACGTAATGGAATGATAACAGGATTTAGAATCAGAATTATAATGACAGATACTGCTTATAAGGGCTTATGACGCCCCCTATATTATCCTGTACACTTTATGTATATTACTTCTTTTAATTTACACTCACACACAATGTGTTTCACTGACTCAAACGTACTGTCAGGAGGGATTCTTTAGAGAAAAGGAATAGAAGGCCTTGGAAGTGACTGTAAGTCAGACACAGTGTTTCTCATTGTGTTTTTATGGAAAGTTGACTCCACAATTTCAGGTGAGCTATGATGTAACACCAACATTTAAAGAGAACTTGTTTCTGTCTGAAATTGGATTTTTATCTTAGATAATCCTTAATCAAGTAATAACATATACATGTAGTTAGATTTATCTTCCCTTTGATTCTCTTTATCTAGTTTCTTTTTTTTTAATTTATTTATTTTTGGCTGCATTGGGTCTTCGTTGCTGCACGTGGGCTTTCTCTAGTTGCGGCGAGCGGGAGGCTACTCTTCGTTGTGGTGTGCGGGCTTCTCATTGTGGTGGCTTCTCGTGTTGTGGAGCACGGGCTCTAGGCGCACGGGCTTCAGTAGTTGTAGCACGCAGGCTCAGTCGTTGTGGCTCGTGGGCTCTAGAGCGCAGGCTCAGTAGTTGTGATGCACGGGCTTAGTTGCTCCGCGGCATGTGGGATCTTCCCGGACCAGGGCTCGAACCCGTGTCTCCTGCATTGGCAGGCAGATTATTCTTAACCACTGAGCCACCAGGGAAGCCCTCTTTAACTAATTTACTTCTTTTTCTAATTTATTTTTAGGAGCTAAGAAGTAACTCTTTGAAATTCAAAAACAAAGATTCCAGAATTGATTACGGTGATAATAGAACCCAATGGGAAATATTAATTTCCAAAGCATAATTTGTAGTTAGTAAGTCATTCTTTATTAATTAGAGATGTTAATTCATGCCAAGGTTTATGCTAAACATAACTCCTTATTATATTATCCATGAAGAAATGTTAAGAGTGCTATCCCTCACTGTCCCTATAGTCATTGTGAGATCTCAGACTAAGCAATTAGATAAAAAGTATTTTTCCCATTTTACTCAGAAGACGAAGACACAGAGATTTTAAGTTATTTAAAATACTTAAAAGTATTGCTATGGATGAATGTTTATGTCCCTTTCCTATCCCCCAAATTCATATGATAAAACCTAATCCCAAATGTGATAGTATAGTCGTCCCTGGGCATCTGCGGGGATTGGTTCCAGGATCCCTGCAAATACCAAACTCCATGGATTCTCAAGTTTCTTACATAAAATGGCATAGTATTTGCATGTAACCTACACACATCCTCTCATGTAGTTTAAGTCATCTCTAGATTACTTATAACACCTAATACAGTGTAAATGATATGTAAATAGTGGCAGCAAGTGACAAATTCAAATTCTGATTTCTGGAACTTTCTGAAATTTATTTTTTTGAATATGTTTTGATCTGTAGTTGGTTGAATCTGAGAATGTATAACCCACAGATATGGAGGGCCAACTGTATTTGGAGACTGGGGCCTTTGGGAGTAATTCCATCATGAGGGTGGAGCCCTCAGGATGGAATTAGTGCCCTTATAAAAAGATACAGGAAAGAGCTTGCCTTTTCTCTGTTTCTGCCCTGTGATGATATATCAAGAAGAGAGCCATCTGTAAATAAGGAAGAAGGCTCTAAGCAGACCCCAACCATGCTGGCAGCCTTATCTCAAATTCCAGCCTTCAGAACTGTGGGAAATACATTTCTGTTAAGTCACTCAGTCGATGGTATTTTTGTTATGGTAGCCTAAGCAGACTAAGACAATTATAAAGCGTTCAAGTACTTGTTAAATGTTATCCTGTCATTATATTTAATCTTATATTTTCTCCTTTGGCTCAGAGATGTAGAATTGCATTGTTATTAGTCATTAAACACCTCATTATTTTGCTGTATGAGCTTATAAAACTCTTCGTACCTTTATCCTTTTCCCTCATGGTTAATATCATATTTAAGCCATTTTCTCCATAATGGCTATTGCTCAGGAAAACTCTAAAACATGCAAGTGACAAAGTAGAGAGTTGTTTTAATAAGATAGGAAGGCTTTGTTAAACAAAAGTAGCAAAAAATGAACAAATAATCAAATCAGTAGGCTGACATTGTGACATCTGGTCTCATATTTTTAAGGCTTGGCTCAGGGCTGTTTCATGGGAGATCATCACAGTTAGTTCAAAGTGTGAGAATTGAATCTTACTGAATAAAAGTGTTAGAACTGTTAAAATTGTATTAATATGTGCTTTTCACCTTAGATAAGCCATCTTAATCACAGATTATGAAAATATAGTCTAGAAAAACCACAGGACTGCAGTCTGTGTTTCTGCAACCTCTGCAAATTCAACAGAGTTGTGGTAGAAATATAATGTAATATATCCCCTTCAGTTAAACCTTGAGTTTTATAGGTGCTGTAATGCTTGATACAGCCAAAATAACTTGAGCAAAATGAACACAGTAAAGAAAGGACATTTTCAGAGAAGGTGTCTACTTTGGCCAAAGTATGTCAGGCTACAGCTCTTCAAAGAGACGACTTTTAAACAAAGTCCTAAATGAGAAGAAAGAAACATCTACAATAACATCTGAGAGAAACTGTTCTCTCAGCATAGGAACGAGTGAGTGAGTATGGGTATACAGGGTGCTCAAGGGATAGAAATACAATTTCAGTGGATGGAGCTCAATGAATAAGACAGAGAATGGAAAGAGACAAGGTCATAAAGGTAGACGGGGGCCAAATCCCACAGGACCTTGAAAGTCAGGGTAAGGAATGGGGTTTATAATCAAACAGCTATGGATGCCATTGGAAAGAAATGATGTGGCTTGATTTCGGTTTGGAGACACTATTCTGTTGCTAATAGATGGATGTTGAGGTATAAGTAGAAACAAAGAGATCAGTGAGGCTGCTAACATGCAGTCCAGGGAAAGACTGGAAGAGGTTCTTAGTGGGAGGCTACTGGATTTTACATATATTTTGCCCCTGATGAACTAGAAGTTGAGTATGAGGCCTTGAGAGGAATCAAGGATGAATCCTATGGTCCAGCCAGAGCTACTCAGTTGATGGTGAGACTATTCTCTTGTCTAGGGAAGAGTGAAAGGAGAACATTTACTGTTTACAAAGCAAGGACTGGACCTTACAGATGCACTGGATTATCACTGCCTTGAATTCAACTGCTGCCTGGTAAATATTTATTTATATTCTTTACCAAAACTTCCACAGTTTGTATAAAATACAAACACAGATATGTCCATTATTTGGACTGCTTGTAACAGAGTAAGTAGCAAATTTATATATTAATATATATGTATATAACCTTTCCAAAGACATCTCAGAACACAAAACTAACCGAAAATGGAAATATAATCCTATTTAGAAACTCTAAATAAACTTTAATAATTGTATAAATTAGAGACTGGCTTACTGATAACAGAAAACGAGGTGAGGGGTAATTCTTGTTTTCAAAAACAGAGAAAGTTGGCCAAACGAAATGATACTGGACAGATTCTTTCCATTTACAGAAAATAAAAAATACAAGTTAGAACATTAGGAGTAAAATGACCTGATGTGTATCAAAGACATGGACAGGGAGAAAAACAGACACATAGAAAAGAAGTATGATGAGCACTACAGCAGGAGTAATTCAAGAGATTTAGTGTTGTATGATTCTAAGGACTATATGAGAGTTTTTTTTGTCATGATGCATAATAAAAATTGAATTAGAAATGGAAGTCAACCTTTAATTAATTTTGATTGCAATCTTACTATTATGTAAGTTCTTGTCCTTGTAAAACAAAAAACTGTCACTGGTACTCAATACGGAAAGTCCACTGGGTAGATCAAAGGAAGGGAACACTTCTAGAAGTAATAAATAAACACTAAAGAAAAGAATGTTAATGCATTCAATAAGATGCATACGGAAAACTGGGAACGGTCAAGAATGGCACACAATTGTAAACATCCACCTTCCAAGGAGAGAACAAATAAATGACTGATCAAATCACCAGATCTATTTTCTACTTCTCATGTATGCTTTGATCATCCACAAAAGAGAGGAAGAAAGAGAAAGAGAGAGAGAGAAGGAAAGAAAGAAAGAAAAGAGGAGAACAGAATTAGAACTGGCACCACCATGTGGTAGAGTGAGTTGAACTGAACTGAATTGAGCTGCTTTGAATTGAACTGCATTGAATAAAATTAAATCGGGGGATTGGTACTGATTGTGAAGAGCTGGCTGTGTGGGAGAGTGGCTGAGTGATTAGCCAGGAGCTTTACACTAAAGCTGACTGTGTCAGACGGCTGCAGAGTGAGTGGAAAAATAAAATGAGGGTTTCCTGAACAGGAACTGGATGTTAAGACAGTAAAGTATAAACGTTAGAATTGAAGAATAAAAGCTATTCAGAGAAAAGAAATTTGCTACAAATAGACGCCAGAAATAAAAGCAAATGGAGACAAAAAGAAACAGAGGAATGAAAAATACTGCAATAGAAATCTATTGAAAGACATATATATATAATGTATCTATATCTATAGTTATTTGATTTTTTATTTGGCTGCGCCATTTGGCTTGCAGTACCTTAGTTCCCTGACCAGGGATTGACCCCAGACCCATGGCAGTGAAAGCACCAAGTGCTAACCACAGGACCACCAGGGAACTGATTTTATTCTTTTCTAATTCTTGGGTATTACCAAATTTAACTTCCAAGAGCTCTTCTTTCTTCTCAGCTGAATGCAATGTACAAATCCTCATGCCCAGTCAGGTGAGCCACTAAAGAAGGAATCATCCATTGATGGCTCTTGAGTAATGGCAGAGATCTCTGAATGACTGAATTGAGCTTGACAATGTCCTGTGTCAGTTGCTCACAGCTGCATATTCCTTATCTTCCCAAACATGGAAAAGTGTAACCTACGCAATGGGACATTTAGCTGTTTCATGGGTGTCAACCAGGAGCAAAGCAGAGATAGTCCTAGAGGTCCATTTTGAATAAGAATATTGATAAACAACAAGGACCTACTGTACAGCACAGGGAACTATATTCAATATCCTGTGACAAACCATAATGGAAAAGAATATGAAAAAGAATACATATATATGTATAACTGAGTCACTTTGCTGTACAGAAGACATTAACACATTTCATTGCAAATCAACTATTCTTCAATACAATTTACAAAAAAAGAAAAGAAAAGAATATTGTTAGAGTCTTCATTCTAAAACCATCAAAGCACGACACACTATCTTCATCAAGTAAGCCCTACTGCCTCACCGAAACGACTCCTCGAAATGGGTAATTATCTGTTCTTATGCTTTTAAAAATACTATATTTTGTGACAATATAAATCTGTCTCATGGTTCTGTGTAACTTGCAAACTATGAAACACCTAATCAAGAAGTCCTCTGCAGTCCTACGCTGGGGCAGCCTGTACCGGTCTGAGGGACCTGATGGGATCCACCTTGTCCCAACTCTGCTTTCAGTGACTTTCGATTGGTGACTTGAAATCAGCCGTGGTAGGAGTATTTACACCTCAGAAATCACTGGCGGTCACAAATCGAAGCTCCCCGCAACCTTAGAGCCCAATCCTTAAACATTTACCAGCACACCACTGTCAAATGAATTTGAGGGTAATGAAGCCAGCAAACAAAAGTGCTATCCACACAAAGAATGCGTCTGTCCTTCTACTTTGTACTCTCCTCGTTTACCACCGTGTGTTGGTAAAGGACATTTGTAATAGCATTAGAGAAATATCGATTTAAGTGCCAACTCCATCATTTAATAGCTCTGTGACCCTGGACACATTAAATACCTTCTCTAAGCCACCATTTCCACACTTTCTGTTTCTTATAGGATTGTAGAGAGAGAGATAGGAAGTAATGTGGTAAAATGTTTAAATCGATCCCTGGCATATAGTAACTGATACTGAGTAGCAGCAGAATAATATATTGTATGCTCATTAATTACTGTCTTAGTTTTTCAATATCTTTTTGACTCTTTGCTTCTCTCTCTCAACTCCTTCATAGTATCTTTCAGGACTTGGTTGTATGTTTGATTCTATTAGCTTTAGCACTCAGCTAGGCTTATTTCTTCTGGCTAGATCACAAACCTTTCCTGGCAGATTACCCATCACTCACTTGCTATATGTGCCACCTCTATGCATTTCTATTAGATCCTGTCATTTAGGGTACAAAATGAGTACAGTGTTAATGTGATATATTTATAATAAATTTTCACTTATAAATCATGATTTAAATAAACATGTACTGTAATTACCAGAAGCCCCCCAAAATGATGATGTTGATTTTATACCATTTCAGTTTATAAAAGCTTTCACAGAAATGCTCTATTTTCAGATAGCAGGGGAAACTTGTGTCTAATTTTTTTTCCCTGGGAGACTTCCTTAGCTTTGTATAACTTTTTTTTTTTTTTTTTTGTGGTACACGGGCCTCTCACTGTTGTGGCCTCTCCCGTTGCGGAGCACAGGCTCTGGACGCGCAGGCTCAGTGGCCATGACTCACGGGCCCAGCCGCTCCGCGGCATGTGGGATCCTCTCGGACCGGGGCACGAGCCCATGTCCCCTGCATCGGCAGGCGGACTCTCAACCACTGTGCCACCAGGGAAGCCTGCTTTGTATGATTTTTATCACATCCCATATGTCTATCAGACTTTATCACATCCTATGTGTCTATCAGTTCTCTACTGATGTGTCTTGATAGAACTCAGAATGAATTTGGAACAAATGAGTCTGGGAAATAGAACTTTTAGCAGGGGGTAGTGGGAGGAGAAGCTGGCAGGTCAGGGAAGTTACACAAAGTAAGTGCAAATGGGTACTGTGTGCCAATAGATAGTATCTAACTCAGTTTGATTCCTGGCCCATTCAGAAGCTATCAAATATCGAAGTAACATTATCTTTTATGACTCCGTTTGCTTTGTTTTTTCATTCTGGATTTCACATCCCCACTCATACCTAACACTGATAACACAAAACCAATTATAAACCAATTTAACTTAGGAACACAGATGTGAATGCTATTGAATAAAACATTAGCAAACAAAATCCAACAAGGTATTAAATGCTATTATATTCTTACCAAGGTAGGTTTATCTAAGAATATAAATATGATTCAATGACCGGTAGTCTGTGAACGGATGTGATTGAAAGAGAAAAACCCTTTGCTATTAGATGGCAAAGAACGTGTTGGACAAATTCAATATTCCAATTACTTTCTTTATAATATAGCAAGGATTTTGCTTTTTAATATAATATAAAGCATTTATCCTTGCCAAATTGTGTGGACCAGGGTATTTCCAGACTCTTCCCACAGTGCTGAGTCCAGACTCCACTTGCTTCCGCGTATTACCTGTCAGCTGATGCCCATCAGTACAGTCTCACTCCATCAGAGATGCTCTCCAAAGATACAAATTCCAATTAGAAGGGGTCGATATATTTATCCCTGTATCCCTCTTTTGCTAAGGAAGCTCCTGGGCCCTGTGTGCCAATTTGTCTATTCTCCTGAGCTAGACAGATCTGGTGGGTCTAAATCCCACCAAGACCCCAAAACCTGAGTTATTCATGCTCACATAACCTTCAACTGCTTCCATGCGTCTGCACTGTAGAATCCCTCCACTTGTTACTGGGAGGGAGATAAGATGGGAGAGATCAGCTGAAAACCACCACCATTGCCACCTAGATGGACTCTTCTGGGTCTAACTATTCTTGGAGGGATATATGAAAGATAATTAGTTATCCAGGCAAACTCATGGAGAGTATGTGCCCTTAGCTCTAAACGTAGGGTCAAGGGCTATACAGTTTGGCACCTTTTGTTAGCCTCTGTGGTGAATGCTGACAGTAATGTACGTTAGCTGCCTCTGTGACTCATCCTGTGATGTGCCACAGTAGGGTAACTGCTCTGTATGTGTGTGGGCAGCTGCTTCTGGGAGGCAGGAGAGGAGAGGGGACCCAGCATCAAAACAACCTGAACGTAACAATTCCCCTCTTCCCAGAAAGTTCTGAGCTGTGAACAGAAGCAGAGAAAAGAGAGGAGCCTTTTCCAAGGTATTGTTTTTGCTCTTTTCTTTTTTTAAATAAAATACTAGTACACCCTGTTTTAGAACATCTGGGAAGATACTTTACATCTAAAAGAAAATGATGATGTTTGATATAAAAATACACATTATAAGTATGAAGAAATATCGATAATTAATATTTTAGACTGAAAAATTGCAAAATAAACACAAGTTAGAAGTCAGAGAGATAATTAAAATTTTAAAATATTTTTGTTTAAAATAGGCAAACTTATTTATATGTTAATCATTCTGTTTTTTAGAAGATTGAGATTTTAAAAGATATTTAAATTCTCTTTAAAAATTTTGAAGAATATTTAACATTTTTTAAAGAATAAAATATGTATTTAAATGTGAAAAAAATGAACAAAAATTACCTATTTCTAAGGTAAGATAATTGAGAAAATAAAATATTCTTTTCTTAAAAAGCAAATAATTCCATGAGGCAGAGAAGAATATGCTTTGAGCTACAAGTCAAAGCCTTTTTTTGTCATAACTCAAGAGGGACATCAACTAAGTTCCAAACTAAGAGAACTGGTTTTTGTCTCTAAATTGAGAAGTATGAGTTACAATAATTTTTTCAATTTCTCTGACTCTAGCATTCTCTAAATCACATTAACCTTTGTATTTCTACTCAGAAGTACTTTCTATTTTATTTTCTAACAGCAAAAGTCAATATTAATGCAACATAAGTATATTGTACGTACAATGGTACCTCGAACAGGAAAAATTGTCATGTGTCAGGAAAGCATATACAGACTCATATAAATTATTTTTAATTGAAGGATTCTAATAGATGACAACATATTTTGATTCATTTAAAAATATAGTTTATAATCAATCATAAAAAGTTAAAAGAGTTAAAATATTGGACGCTTACGGAAAAATACATTAGTTTATAATCCTGTGAACTTCAATACTGTAACCTGTGAGTTCTTTAATTTTGGAATGCATCTGTTCCTTGGTAAGGCTGACCTATAAATTGTCAGAGTTCCTGACTCTAATGATTTACTACAATTCTAACTAGATTTTGTAAATTCCAAAGAGGGAAATTCTTATTTTCTACATATCAAGAGGAGATATTTAAATAGTAGCAGGATATTTAGGTAATTATACACTCAAATATCACTCATCCTAAGAGTGTTTAAAATTGTACACCTGTTTATGTAGAATACTCTTCAATTACTTATATATTCCCCAAATAGCTATAGGAGTCACTGCTTAATATGTCAATCAGGGGGCCATGCTGTCAGTAAACAGAAGGAACCAGGTACTGTAATAGAGAGAATTTAATATGAAGAACTGTTAACTAGGAATAGAACTGTTAACCAGGTTATTGAAGAAGCACAAGAGAACACGAAGGTATCAGACGGATAACAACTGCAGGAAGTAATGAGCTAGGAGGCAGGAAACAAGAAAAGAGCTTGGAAGTTTCAGAAATTTAGAGGAAGGTTCCGATAGAGCCCACACTCAAGGGGAGAGGAAACAAGCTCCCACTGCTGGTGGGAGAAATAATTTGTGGACATATGTTAAAACCACCGGAGTATTTAATAAATATTTCAGGGGAGATGCCTTGTCATGTTATGTCATGCAAATATCCTGTTTCTCCTTAAAGTTTCACCTACTAATTTTAGGGTTCATCATGATCTTGCCTGTGACAATTATTACCGTGATATTCTAATGGTGATTTTCGGTCTTCATTTCTTCTACGTGTTTTATTTGGAAGTCTTTCATAAGGAAGTTTGTTCATTCTCCCTCTATTTTTTAATGTATCCAATCATTTATTTATGTTATTTATTTATTATGTTTATCAAAATATTTCATTGTATTCCTTAGATTACAATATAATACTATCACTATCTGTTGTTCAAATTGTTCTAGCTTTGATTATTGGGAGCTTTATCAGGCTAGTTCTTTGTCCTTTGACATGAGCCCATGACCTCCCACCCGTGACTTTCTGGAACTACAAGATACTCAAGGCTCATATTTTATTTTTTCTGCCCAAATCCAAGAATCAGCCATTTCTTGAGGATCCTTGGCTCCTTCTATTGGATAAGTGGCATTTAGAAACTTAGGTATGAGCTCTATGTGTGCTCATACAAAAAAATGAATTTTATTTTATATCATTTTGAAATAAATATTTATGTTTATGATTTCAGATACTATGAAAAGAAAAATAGATAACATTATAAAAAAATAATAAAAGTATGCCACATACCATCATATTGTGATAATCACTATTAATTTCTTCATGGACTTTCCTTTTTCTATACATATTTTTTGTAATGGGATATGATTATGATTTTAGGTTAATTTCTGCTTAAATAGTTCTTAATAATTATTATTATTAAACATTTTTTTGAGGATTTGAAACTACATCATGATTCATTCTATTTCTGAACTCATGTGCAAGGGATGGGCTGAAATCAGTTAATGCACATTCAATGACCAAAATAAAAGGAGAATAATACAAGGGGTGTGTTCTTAATTTAGATGAAAATTCATAGTTATATAGATTCTTATCTGAGTAGACAAATTTGAAACTAAAATACGCAGTATAAGACTTTTGGAGCATAGTATTATATTATTTAAAAGGTCTGATCACAGCCAAGAGAAGAAAAATAGAAGATTTGCCAGCTATTCCTAGCTTAATATGTCTATCTCTGCTTTGTAATTTCTTATCTATTTAAACTTCATAATTAACTTTCTTTTTTTTTTATGGTACATAATATTTTCCTTTTTAATAATAAAGGAGTGCAAAGGGACACAAGCTGCAAAATAGGATTACTTATGTAGCCCCAATTTAAATTTAATGTACATATTCATTTAATTTTTAGAATGTTAAAACCAAGAAATATGAATTTACTCTAGTGTTGGCTTCAGTTTGTTTAAGAGGAAATGAACAGAAGGATGATTAATAGATTAAAAGAGTGCCTTAATATTAAGAGAAATGGAATGAATAAAACCCATTGCACTCTATCTTTTCAGGAACAAAATAGAACAAAAGAATTTGAAACAAATGAGAGGAGTAACAACAGGAAAAGAAAAAGGAAACAATTCTTATACCACACTGGTGATGTGCAGAGGCATAATTAAATGTTAAGTTCAGCTTGGTTCATGTGTTTTAGCTGGGTCCTCCGCAAGGCAGCATTGAAGTGTCTGCCAGGGTTCAGTTCGCATCACAGAGTAAAAAAGAATTTACTTGCAACAGATCCACTTCTAAACTCACTCTGGTTTTTGATGGAATTCATTTCCTTGCAGGGGTGAAACTTAGGGACCCAGTTTATGTCTGGCTCTCACCTGGAGGCCTCTCTCACTTATACAGGCCACCTGCAGTTTCTTCCACAAGACCATTTTATAAGCCCTCTCACAATATGGGGACTTGCTTATTCAAGTCCAGCAAGGGGTGAAGAGAGAAGTCAGCTAGCAAGACTCAGCCTTACAATATAAGTGCTGTCATCATGGGGGAGATACTGAATTACCTTTTATTTTCTTTCATTCAGAAGCAAGTCAAGGGTCCTTCCAACACTCAGTGGGAGAAATTATGTGAATACCACAAGGTGGGGATCAAGCGGGGTCATATTAGAGTCTGTTTTCTCCAGTCTGACCATTGCCCCCATGAGTCATGTCCCTCCTGCATGCAAAATACATCTACCTCATCCTAAGTGTCCCAATGAAGCCATGTTGTTAAAGCATCAGCTCAAAAAATAAAGTACCAGTGAAGTCTAAAATCTCATCATGTAAATAAGGTCCAAGTGCTGATTATTATCCTGTATGTAACTATTTAAGTAGCTCCTGGGAATACCCATGGATTTGTCAAACTAAAGAGACAAATTATCTGCCTACTACACACCCAACATACAATGGGGGTAGAGGAATAGGTTATCAGTCTTTGATATAACCCTTTGAAAAAGGGAAATGGAGGGTAAAAGGGAGTTACTGATCCATAGCAGTTTTGAAATCTAGCCAAACAAATGTTGGGAGTTCCTTGATTAGATTTAAGGCCTAGAAATAACTTCCTTAAAGAGGAAACCCTCTTTCTCCTCATGATTTTTGTTTTGTGTATAATTTAATACAACTCCACTTTATGTGCTCTTGACTGCATTCTGGGCTTTTGGTTCCACCCTCTGGATAATCTTTCCTTTTTTATGAAAGGTAACATGTGTTTGCAGTTGGTTAGTATTATCAGCCTGTTTCCTGCCAGTAGAAACTTAGGGGTCCGAGAGCCTCCATTCATTTGGTATTCTCTCTGTCCCATTCAATTCAAACTGGTAGTGTTTCTACTGAAATAATCTTCTCAAGAATCTTGTGGATTTCTCATGGATTTCAGGTGGAGTCACCCCATTACATAAAATTCATATCCACGGATTCTTTGAGATAACTTCTCTACCTCCTGCTGAGATGGCTGAGGGCCCACCACCTTAAGCCTCCTTAGGGTCCTGTGGTTTGATGGAGAGGATCTGTGAAGCACACCCTTAATCTCTGAAAGAGACCTTTGTAAGACTGAGTACCCTGGGCTTTTCGTTTTTCTGAGGTCTTAGGAAAGGGTTTTACAGTCACATCTTTGGCATTTTCTCTAGAGTGTGCCATCCTGACAATACATCTCTTATTTCCTGTCTTTTGCCATCTGGAGAGATTGAGAATTTTCAAAATTATCAAAATTAGCAAGCCATGGCTCCTTTTTTAAGTTCTTCACTCAATTAATTATTATCCTCTCATATTTTACTGTAGGCAACAAGAAAGAATAAAAAAAGACAGATGGCACCTTCAACACTTACTGTGGAAATCTCCTTGGATATATTACCAAGTTCACCACATTTTGTCAATCTCACTTTATTCCTCCACTTTTCTTTGTGCTGGAATAACTCAAAGTAGTCATTATGCCATTCTGTCTGTCAAATATTTAACATATACATCTCTTATTGACCCAGATGCTTAAAAAAATAGCCTCCATGCCATCCATTATCACAGAGTACAAAATTTATATTTTTCCTTTCTCCATATTCATTTTATTTTAGAAAACTAAACTATTGGCACCATTCACAGAATAGAATGGAGTAAAGGTTATTTTTTTGTTTGTTTTAGTAAAATATTCTAGTTTTTATTAACATATAACATTGACATGTAATTAACATAATATCATGTAAGTTTAAGATGTACAATGTGTTGATTTGATACATTTATATATTGCAGTATGCAATATATTGCCCTCAAGCTAACACCTCTATCACGTCACATAATTATCATTTATTATTTGTGGTGGGAACAATTAAGACATAGACTTTTAGCAACTTTTGGTGTTTATGATACAGTAATGTTGTCTGTAATTGCTATGTTGTGCATTAGATCTACAGAATTTATTTATCTACTGATTGAAAGTTTGTACCATTAAACAACATCTTGCCTTATTTCCTCCATATCTCAGCCTCTGGTAACCACCATTCTACTCAGTTTTTATAAGTCTGACGTTTTTGGATTTTACATATAATATCATGCAGTGTTTGAAACTACAAACTTTTTATATTGATTTTTCCTCCTCTAAAAATTGTACTAACAGTGTTCCCTGATGGTTAAGAAAGTATAAATAATAAGATCTCTACTACTAGGTTTAGCTCAAATCTGAGCTTTAAAATATTCTTTGTGTTGAAGAATATGTGATTGCTTCAGTGGAGTTTGTTTTTTTTTTTGCTATTTATAGCAAAAAACAAGTAGTTTTTAAAAAAATGGCCACAAATGACTGAAAAATTTTTACTATAGGAAACCTTTAAGAAAAACAATGCTTTCTTTTAAACTTTCCAAATGTCTGCTCTTTATTCTGTTGTGTGTGTGTATATGTGTGTGCATGGGTATGTGTATGTTTGTGTCAGTGTTGTGAATACTTGCACACAGTTTCATTTGCAATTCTGCCTCCTTGAAGACCTACAGTGCTTCTCCATCTATTTTGAATTTTGCACAACTACTCTGGGAGCTCATCAAATCTGCAACATTTTACTAGTCCAATTTACCCTTGGATTCTTCTCCGTCCCAACCTAAAGTGTGCCTGGACCACAGTCTGCACTTATGTTGTCAATCTAATTAACTCAGGCAGGATAACACACACACACACACACACACACACACACAAAATCTACTTTTTCTTTTTTCAAATTTCTCATTGCAATGTATTATAATTAAAGGAATACCAACATGATTTAGTAATCACTGAATATTCTCAAGTTTATCAAGTATTCAAAATATATCTAATTTCCCTCATCTTTATAGTACCACATCCCATCCCAACCCCATCCCTACAAATCAAATTTCTAGGTAAAACCTCTGGAAATCATTCTAATTCTTTCTTCTCTGGGCTGAATGAAATAAAATCTTCACAGTTTTCCAAAATATGTAAATACCTTTCATATTAGATTATCTACTACTCTCACATTACTGTACCCTTGTTATTTGTAAAATGAGAATAAAAATAGTAATAATTGTCACAAAAGACTGAACGTGTTGTCAATGAAATAATGTAAGTAAAATGCTTAGGTGAGTGTTTGACATAAACAGATGTTACATAATAATGGCAGTTATTACTATTAGCTGAATCCTCACTGAATCCTCAATTCCTGTCCTTATCTCTAGGCCAGTTGCATTTCATTCCTGTTTAAAACAGTGTGTTAATCTAGCAGAAGTGTGCTATTCACTGGGGAACACAGAGAATAGGAAAACACATTCAAGACAAATTAACCCTACATCCAAACACAGGCATTTAGGCTGGATTATTCTTAATAGACACAATAATCACAGTCAAACACAGTCTTATTTCTGTTCACCATCATGGCACTAGGGGAGCATCTGGCTTAGAATAGGAGAGCTTTCCTCTGTGACACTGGCATTTCTGGCTTATTAGAATTCATTTTAGTTACAAATATGCTGAATATTATTTAACACAATAGGCTGTGACTTTGGGGATCATTGAAATTAAAATGAGTTAAATATATCAAGCCCCAAAATATTAGAAATAAAAAGAATATTATTTTTACATGGCAATACTTTAGGGTATTTCTACTGCACAATTCAGAAGCAGAATATGTTTTAACAGAAGGAAATGCTGCCCTCTAGTGTTTTAATTGAAGATGAACAGTTAGATAAACAACTATCTCACTTGTATTTATGGATACTAGGTACTTAACTAAAAAATATTTTATAGAGAGTATAGATTAAAACAAAAATAAAGTAAGAAGGCTATTAGTATAAGAGAACAGGCCAAGTGAATCTGTTTATTATTCATTTTTCTAAACTTTAAGCCTAGAAAAGGGTTGGATCAAAGTTTAGACTCAGTTATGATGATGGCCTCTTCTGATACCTAATAAAGCACAGCTCCTGTTTCTGTAAAATCTGCCTCAAGCATGGGATTGCTACATATTTATAAACAATATTACAGATGCCAATGTAAAACAATTACATAGATGCAACAAACATTTTTTATTATAAAACCACTGATTGGGTACTACATTTCCCTTAAATTGATTGCTTTTATATTCTTGAGTGATAACTTTTACCCTTATTGGATCAAAATTAATGTAAATTCCTTTTTAAAATATCTTAAAAAAAATTTACTAAATATGGTCAGCATTTTTTTTTTTTTTTTTTTTTTTTGCGGTACACGGGCCTCTCACTGTTGTGGCCTCTCCCGTTGTGGAGCACAGGCTCCGGATGCACAGGCTCAGCGGCCATGGTTCACGGGCCCAGCTGCTCCGCGGCATGTGGGATCTTCCCGGATCGGGGCACGAACCCGTGTCCCCTGTATCGGCAGGCGGACTCTCGACCACTGCGCCGCCAGGGAAGTCCTGGTCAGCATTTTTATGTCCTGTTTTATTAGAACGAAGGTTAAGATACTGTATTGTCAATTTTCCAGCTAAGCTGAATGTATTTCTCCACAGTTTACTCAAGAGGGATTTACAGAAGAGATGCTGTGAGACTACCCTCCCCGATACCCTTCATAGCACCAGGCCTGAAGTGCCTGTTTACATAAAAAGACGAGCAGCAAAATGCAAATCATTGGCTACATGATTCTTTAGCCCTACATGATCCCCTATCATGGGCTGAATCATGTCTCCTGCTTCCCGAACCCATATCCCGAACACCCGGTACCTCAGAATGTGACTATATTTGGAAATAGGGCCTTTAAAGAAGTAATTAAGGTTAAATGAAATCTTTGGGGGTGGGCCTTAATTCAATAGGACTGGTGTCCTAAAAAGAAGAGGAAATTAGGATACAGGCACACATGGAGGGAAAGTCATGTGAAGACACAGGGAGAAGGAGGCCATGTACAAGTCAAGGAGGGAGACCTCAGAATAAACCAACCCTGCTGATATCTTGATCTCAGGCTTCCAGCCTCCAGAACTGTGCAAAAATAAATTTCCATTAAGCCACCCAATCTATGGTACTTTGTTATGGCAGCCCGAACAGACTAATACATCCCCTGAGCTGTTTTCCTCTGTATAGTGTAGAGATTTGAAATTCATTTTTTCAGAAAACAGTACTTGCACATCAGTTTTGAGCTCCAGTAAAGGAAACTTAAACATAAAATGGTGATAAATAGTATAAACTTGCCCATAATAGATGATCAATAAATATTAGCAATGATTTTTACTAGCTGGGCCCATGGCTATGCTTTCTCCACATGATGGTATCCTCTCTATATCCTTTTTCTCCTCCTTTTGCCCAGGACAGACACACTGCTTCCTCCCTCTCAACAAAACAACTGGTCCACCAGTTGTTTTGTTGAGAGGGGACCAAGAGGAGAGGAAGCAGAGGACCAAGAGGAGAGGAAGTCCTCTTCTTAAGCTATAGTCATCTACTGTTACACACAGTACTCACAGTAGAGCTCAGTGTGCAGATGTTAGAACCCACATCTTACCTGAACTTGTTAGAACCCATATCTTACCTGAACATCTTACCCTGGCACATCACGGTGCCAGGGGAACTAGGGAAAACTAAATCAAACCAGCCAAGACCATGTTCTCCAGTCGTCTAACATTTAAAAATAACTTTCTGATTAAGATGATTGTAATTTGTAGAATCTTTCACTCAATTTTGATTATAAAACACAGGGATGTCTCAAATAAATTGAGACATCTAATCAACATTCCCAAGTTAATATTTTAAAACACATTCTGTTGTACTATATAGAAAGCAAAATAGAAGGATGTAATATTCATTTATTCGTCCATTCTTCTGTTCATTTATCATTTTTTCAATAAAGAATTATTGAGCACTTATTTTCTGCCTCACACTGAAACACAAATTTCAGTAAGGTATTATATTTGATTATTCTTAGAAGAAAAAGAAGTAGCACCTGGTCAGGCAACTCTTTCCTGCAAAATGTGGTTGTTTTTTTTTTCCTGTGTGTACGTGTGTTTGTGTGTATGTTTTTTTTTTTCCTAGGGTTGCTGTAACCATAATGAGTTGACATGTGTGAAATACTTAGAAAAGTATCTGGCAGAAATTAAGTGCTCAATAAACTGGGAAAGTGACGTAATCTGTATAAACCCCAGCTTCTGCATCCATAAAATGAGACAAAAAAATATCCACCTCTTAGAGTTGTTGTCAGTTTTGAATGAGATAATGCATATAAATAAGGAGATAGATAGATAGATAATAGAGTAGTTAATACTAAACCAAATAAATGCATATATTGTGAGCACAGGATGATTTACTCAAGTTCTGATAACATTAACAAATTATTCATTTTATTTTCTGTGTTAGTGATAAACTCTGAAACTCAAAGTTACTTTAAATATAAATATCACTGATTTCTAAGTTTTCTTATTCTCCTATGAGATGATACCAGTATCAGTGCTCCAGAAAAAGGGAAACTGAAAAAAATGTTTACAAGTGGTAAAATGCTATTTTGACACGAGAGTTTTTTTTTTCTCTTTCTTGAGGTCATCAGTTTAAATGCTCATTTGACAGGTTTATTACCTTATTTTTTTATGTCTTTTCTCAATAGTATACTTTCTTGATTGGTCTAGCATTACTAGTCTTACCACAAGTAAGTCATGAAGCCAGGTAATATGGTTCCCGAACTTTATTCTTTTTTTGAAAGAATTATTTAGTCTGTTCTAGGTCCCCTGAAAAAAAAAGTTTGAACCTAACTTCCTAAAAATAACTTTTTAAATGGTCTCAATTGGAGATTTGCTCATGGTTGTTCTGAATTTCTGACGAGAACTGGGCTCTCAGTGGCTTATCAACAATATCCAGCTCATGGATTCTGGTTGGTTTATTTCCCAAATTCCAACTCTGACTCAGAAGGAAAAGACCAGCATTCAACCCAGGGCGAAGCTAACAGCATAACTTTCATTAGCTAACATATTTATCTCTAATTTCTCCCTGGAAACTTGTCTTGAAAAGAATTTTGGTACTGCATCTGGGACTGGGCAAGAGAACTGGTGTATTGGAAGGAGTGCAGTGACTCAGGAGCAGTGACTACACAGCTGCTGCACAACTCACAGCACCGACTGCCCTACTTATTTAACTTCCCATGAATCTTTATAGATATGCTGTTTACCAGACAAAAATAGAATAGATGTGCTAATAAAATGCTTGATTTGTGAATTTTTATATTAATTTTGTATGAAATTAATCACTTTAGAGATACTGTAATAATGTAAACGTCTTATTTGAAACAATGAAGTTACGTGAAATCAGAAATATCTTGCCAAATTCAACACACATGGTAACTATACCTAGGAATGTTAATTTTTAAGTGAAGGCTAGTTTCTGTACATCTGTATTTGGTTGACAATGTTCTGCTTTCCTGTGTTTTAATTGATGGACATAGAGTATTAAGATTTTTCCATGTATCTCTACATGATTATAAGCTATGCAAAAGTGGCAGATAATCATTGTAATGTTGAAATTTTTTAATTAATAAAATTAATATGGTCCTTGTAGAACTAAAAAAATACAAAACATTAGGAAATTAACATAATTCCAAATCCCATACATATTAAAGCATGTTGTATAACTTAAATCATTAAATATTTTTAAAAAGTGATATGAATGGTTAGTCAGTTTTCCATGGTACCTATGTAATACAATTTATTTAAGATATTTTGAATGTTTAGATAGCTTTCAAAGCTTACTGAACATTGCATGTTACTTTACAAGTTTATAATAATTGTTTTTTGACATATTTGAGTTTATATCTATTATCTCTTTCATATGTTCTATTTAATCTCTCTATTCTTTCGTTTCAATTATTTTTTAAAATTTAATTTCAATGTTTTTTCTCCTACTAGTTTAGAATAATGCACAATCTTTCCAGTTTGAATGGCTATCTCAGCAATTACAATACATACTTATGTAAGAAGTTCTAAAATTAATCAATATCTTCAAAATAATACAAGGATTTTATAAGACTGAATTTCTTCAACATTTTCTGACATATGCTATTGTTGCTTTGTATTTTAATTGTTTTTTCTTTTCGATTCATATATGATACATAATTTTATTTTACCATCAATATATCTTTTGATTTATAAACACATCTACCATTTGTGTATTTTGTATACAATAGGAATCTATTATAGTTCAAATCTTCCATGTAAAAAACGATTCACGTCTGTCTGAAATAGCATCCCTTAGAATTTTCAGTTTTTTAGGATATCATGATGTGAACAACTCGCAGCTTACCTAAATTTTTAAAAAAATTTGTTTCCATTCTTGAAAGATCTTTTACTTGTCAAGAATTACAACTTGGACAATCTATTTTCTTTAAAAACATTGAACATGGTATTCCATTGTCATCTGACATCCTCTGTTGTCATGAGATAAACTGTCCGTTTAACTGCTGTTCCTTTGATGGCACTCAGTTTTTTCTCACTGGCTGCCTTTCAAATTTTCTCTTTGTATCAGTGTCCTGTATTTTCTCTATAATATTTCTAGATGCATGTTTATTTCATTTATCCTAATTATGATTCATTGAGATTTAAAAATCTGTAGCGCAATATATGTTTCAGAAACATCTAATGGACTCCTCAGAATCGCTTGCCTTTTTCTACCCCTGGGGTCCATAGCAATTTTTTTAACTTCAATAACTGATATATATTTTAACTCTATGTGAACTCCACCTATGTTTGTGAACCCCATGATGCTTTGCCTTACCTATGTCATACCTTCTGCATTCTGCCTCCTGTCCCATAAAATTCCATGGCTCTATGGAATACCTTTGATTCACAGTTAATGCTCCAAAGGGGTAAATTTTGGCTAAGGAGATACAGGAAAGAATAGACTCTGATTTCTATGGAAAACTGACAGTTGCTAATTGATCCACCATAGGCAATAGTCACTCAGAATAAGAACTGAATGACTAATTTGATGGTCTAATGACACCATTGATTGTTGTAGGTAAAATGGTGATAATCCCTGTTATAACATGTCAATAAAACCACTGAGGCTTTAACCTATGCTTAATGGGGAGTGGGTGCAGGTAGAAGCTGAAGTACTGAGAGAAGCGGTTGCTTTATATGAGAACAATGATGATTATAAAAATTGTGGAAAGAGCTGGCTCTGTAAATCACACTGTAGTTTTTACAAAAAGATATGTTAGGCTCAGAGAAGCCAACAGGCAACTCATCGCATACTGTGAGAGGTCAGTAGGTCTTGTCTTCACTTTTAAGCAGACTCTAATAACTTGTAGTCACAGAGAAGACTACTGAAAACCTGACCTAGAATCTGGTAGGGTTGCAAAGGAGTGTAATATTATTAGCTGGTTCCAAGGAGGATTCTATTACTGGTATATATTGTAAATAATTTAAAAAAATCACATTCTGGGAAGAATTGCAGAGACTAATGTCACTACCAAAGATTTAAAGAACACATAGGGCCTCCCTCCCAAAAAAAAAAACAGATGGAGTTTGACAGTTCACAAGGGACTGCCATAACCTTAACCTGACTTGTTGAATGCTGTCTCTTCACTGGAGCAAATCTGCAGAGCTGCTCTCATTTGCTATGTTGCCACTCTCGATCTAGCACATGCATTCTCTTCAGTCACCGTCAGCAGGGATGAGCAAACCCAGCTCACCTTTACAAGACAGTATGCATTCTGGTATTGCTCCAGGGCAATGTTTATTCTCCTGCTCTTTGATGTAAATTAGTCTGCTGGACTCATCACTGTCTTGCATTTCACATTGTACTTGTTCACTGTATTGAGGATACTTTATTATTTGGAATTTAGTTCTGGCTAGAAGTGACAAGTTCCCTTGGAGACTCTGTTTAGACATTTCCCAGAGAATAGGAGATGAAATCCAAGAGTCAGAGTGTGTCATAACAGTGAAGAGTTGTGGAGTCCAGTGGCCTGGGTTTGTCCTCTAAGTCTAAGGGTAAGGTGATGCCCTTCACACTTACTATCTCAAAGAAAGAGTGCATGGCGGGCCACTGTGGATGTTGGAGACAGGGTGTACTGTATCTGGGAATGGTGGTCTAATCCCCTTATTCTGTTTGACCTGCCTCTCATTCTCCAACCCTCTTGAAAACTGCTGATTTCAAGAGGGTTGGAGAATGAGAGGCAGGTCAAAGAGGCTCAGGCTGAGGAAGAAGATGACCTGCCACTGTGGGTACATAACCCAGGACATGTAATGGTAGTAGAGGTGTCTATAGTTCATAGGGTGCTGTATGGAATCTCTGGCAAATGGCAAAGAAAGAGTTTCAGAGAGGACCCTTTGGGATCTGGAGCAAGGCCATTCCTTTACTGACAGAAAACTCTCAGTTAGTAAAGCAGCTCCTGTCATACTACCAGCCCCTAGTAGATCTGCCTGACCGTAGGGCACTGTAATAACCCAGTATCTTTACCTCTGAGCTTTCCTGCACAAAATGACTGTAATTAGATTTATTATGTCATAAGTTCCAGCAGGTCCAACAGCAATCCATTGTAAAATAAAAATGATACATTCAAAATTAGGCGCAAGCATGCATAAAAGACATGAGTAAATAATGAACAGGTAGCCCTTTTCTTCAACTCATAACTAAGGCCTCACAGAGTGGTCCCTAAAGTTAACTGAAAATGGAAAAAGATCTCACTCAGGCTGGAATCAGAGATGAGTTGGCATGAAATATCAGCATTAGCCAGAGATAGATGGTTACTGCATATTCTCTCCACTCAGGTTACTCAGAGACCTGCAATGAAGGGAAATCCTCCATGTAGAATGATGTATGAAATAATTGCTTTTCTTTGCATTCCTTGGGGTATAGAGAGAATTTCAACTTACAACTGTGATGTCTTTGAGGTCCCCGAGTCATATGTCTTTGAGGTCCCCGAGTTATATGAGATCATATTCTAATAAGCTGTTTAACTTGGACAAACCTGAAATTCACTTTTACCTATTTTAGCAAATATTCCTCAGATAAAAAGTGGCTGAAGGACTCAACTTACTTTTTGGGACTCCAGATTTCACTAGTTCCCTAGCCTAATAATTCTTTTTCCTTTCTTACCAGCTCGTCAAAATCACACTAAGATGGGACTCTTACCAAGTTTTTAATCTTCAAAACACATCCCATGAAAAGAGAAACTAGTCAAGTGTGAGAACGGATTAAGAAAAGTGGTGTCCTAAGGTAAGACTGAATAGTTTGTTAGATGGTGGATATTCACAAGAGAACTAAAAAAGAAAAGATGGTGGATTGAAAGGCAGAAGGGCAGAAAAATTGTTCTGTGGATTGCTTATACAAGGTTCCGTGCTCTCAGAGGAGCCTACCTCTGTCGGACATCTGCAATAATTTGTATGCAAAGCATGTAATTTATAAAAAGCTGAGAATGAGTTCATAAGATTGATTTTCTCCTTCACTATTCAGGTTTTAGCCATTAAAATATATCTGTATTCATTCATTCTTTCATCTGCCTACTAGTAACTGAAATGTTTCTCATAAAGCAGTCAGATCCCAAATCTCTTACCGCTCCCCAGGGAAATAACACTGTATTTATCTAAGTGTATACACTGGTTATTGACTTGATATGATTTATGGCTCTAGGGGACCATGAGCTTCTCAAGTACAAATTTTGTATCTTTATTCATCTTTGTGTCCCTCCTTCTAGAATACAGTTGGTTCTCAGTGAATGCTTATTTCATTTAATAAATTAGCAGTCCTCTTCCTCCAAAAAGTTTCCTGTCTTAATTGTCTTGAAATGCCCCAGCTTAGCTTTCCTTTGCATAAACGTGAAGGTTTGCAATTCAAATGCACACATCACATACTATTTCAAAGGAATAACATATTGAGTCATACCCCTTAAGCAAAAAAAAATAAACTGTATCCTAAAATAAGCTTTTCAATAATTTTGTTAGTGCATGAGAAACAGAATATCAATGAGTTTTGCACAGAGAAAGGGTAGAGATTATGAGGTGTAATGACTTCTGACACTAACTACCCAAACTTAGGCCAAATTTCACAGATTAAGAGCACAGGTGGAAGACTGTCCTCACATCAGATAGCTGTCAAAAGTTTGAAAATCCTCACGCTAACCACACTTCGGAGCAACTGGCTACAAATTTGGGGGTTCCATTACCCCCTTAGATCTGATGAATTCCAAAAATGACCCACGGAATCAGGAAAGCAATATACTTACAGTTATAGTTTCATAACAAAAGATATAAATCAGAACCAGCCAAAGGGAGAGATGTATAGGGTGAGTTCTGGGAGGGTCCCAAATGCAAAGCTTCGGTTGTCTCCAGAGACTTGTTACCCTCTTTGCACACTGATGTGTGACTATATGCAGAGGATTGCCAGTCAGGAAAACTGGTGTCCAGAGTTTTTACTGGGATTCAGTCATGTGCTGCCCTTGTAGTTGACCTCTGGCCTCTACCCCTTCCTGGAGGCTTGAACTAAGAGCTTTAGTTTCTAGTTCCTCTGGAGGTTGGGATTGATATGGCATGTTCCAAAGCCCCGTCATAAATCATATCATTCAACTGCCCGGTAGCTATCAGAGATACTTCGATCAGGCAGAACATTTTAGGGCTTCAGAGATCCCCTTCTAGTAGCCCAGGGTAAATGCCAGACTGCTGCTCTTTGAGTGAAGTTAGTTCTCCACTATGCTGGAGCATTTATGACTTGGAGTACCACTTGGAAGAATGCTGGTAGTAGGTGTTAGAACTGTAGTTAGGCGGCAAGGAGTAGAGATTTTCAAAGAAAATAGACAATAATGGATATCTAAGCAAAGGTCAATGACTGTGTTTTCATCTGGAATCAAACTTCTCCAAGCGTCCTGATTACATTTTCCCTGATTATCATTGCCTCATTTGACTAGTTATCAATACTTGTACAGGACACTCTCATTAAGGAAACCTGAGCCTAACAACCATCCACTAGAAATATCAAAGATGAAGTTGAGCTGCAGGTAAACATCTAATAACAGGGAGATAAACAACAATAATGATCTCTTCCATTATTGGAGATAAGATCAAAATGCATATTAATTGAAATTTGTTGCATTAGTTTGCTGGGTCTGCTGTAACTAAGTATCACAAAAAAAACTGGATGGTTTAAAAAACAGAAATTTATTTTCTCACAGTTCTGGAGGCCAACAGTCTGAGTTCAAGATATCAACAGGATTGGTTGATACTGAGGTCTCCTTGGCTTGTAGATGGCTGTCTTCACATGGGCTTCCTTCATGTGGATTCTGATTTCCTTATAAGGATACCAGTCATATTGGATTAGGGCATACCCTCAGGACCTGATTTTAACTTAATACCTCTTAAAAGACCCATCTCAAAATACAGTCACATTCTGAGGTCCTGGGAGGTAGGACTTCAACATGTGAATTTTGGGGGAACATAATTCAGTCTATGACACCATGGATCCATTCCTGTGTCTTTACCAGTCTTACCCATGTTATCTCCATCCTTTGAGTGTGAGTAGTATTTGCAATATCAAATTATTTGAGATATCTGCAGGGTAAAATGCTATGTAGTTTCACAATTATAAACTTATTATAGTTATTTATACTCTAACAAATAATATGTGAATTACATAAGTGAATATTTGGATCTGATGTTTTGTACAATATTGATGTGGTGAGCTTTTCCATAGATAATTAAATAAATAAGAGTTATTATGATAATAAGTTATAATTTATTTAGCAATTAACTATCAACAATTTTTTAAAATATATAAAAGTATGTTACTGAAATGCAAGTATTGGTAAAAAAATTGTGTAGATAAATCTAAGTAAGAAAGTGTAAAAATTTATTTTTTCTAATGTCACATTTAAACAGTCACACTCCAATGTGATTATTTTTAATCTAATAAAGAAGCAAAGGGGGCTATTAAAATATCTTACCTTTGGTTATCATTTCCTATAAAGAATAAGTTATATATGCTTTTGACTTTAGTGTAATTTGTGAAATTTAGAATTCTTCCTTCCTGTGGGATATTTCATAGTTTTCTAAAAAGACTGATTCCACAAGAATGCATCATCTTGCCATGTATTGTAAGGGGGATACTATCATATGCTTTGTCTATGCTTCACTGCTTCAGGTAAATGGAGGATTTGAGACCATTTTTTAAGGGTGAAGGTATGATTCAAGAAGGGTGCTAAGTAACTTTCAGCTAGAGTTGCAAATGAAGCAAAGAACTTTGATAAGGACTTGACCTATATGACAAAATACTTTAGCAATTTCATAAGGACAAAAGAATGGTCCTTATTAGCCTAAAAGGTGGTTCTATATAGCTATCAGAGTTCATACATTATTGGTTAACTTTAGTGGAACACTCTGACATTTTGGAGGAGGTTAAAACAACATTTTCACAGACTATGATAATATAAGAATTCTAACCCTAATAACATTTACCATTAAAATAAAAACAATTATATATGCATTTCATCTTTGGGAAAATAAGATATATCTCTGAGATACTTCCAGGAGACTTTTGCCAAAGTCATGCTGTAACATTTTGTGAAACATGTGGATAAGTATTTACTGAAAAAAGGAAAATCTTAATTGAACCATGATTTCTAATGTTCAAACATTGTTGTCACTAATCAAAAGAAAATAACATTACATGCTATACTTGATACAACAGCATAATAGGATATGATCTTCCAAATATTTCCTTGTGTTATTCTTTGATAAAAATGCATCAACTTGAAGTATATTATAGTCAATTTTTACTGCTTATTGTAGGAAAGGTATTTTATTAGGTATTTTTCCTGTTGAGATTGATTGGAGTTGGAAAAATTGGACAGGAAAAAATTAATAATTTAAGTTATATTTCTTTCAAGTCTTTCAGGTTAGTTGGGGGTAATTATAAAGTAATCATAGGTGTTTCAGAAGATTGCAGTGGCTCTGACTGAAAACTGGATAAGGATGATGGAAGTGGGAACAGGGAGGCCTGTAAGGAGGCACTGAGGTAGTTCTCTGGTAGAAGATAGTGACTTAGACAAGGATGGTAGCTGGAATGGAAAAAAGTGGATGGATTTAACATATTTTTTGGAGTTTCAGCTGATAGAACTCACTAATGAATTGCACTGGTGAAGTAAGTTGTGGTAAAGAAAAAATTAAGAATGAGTACTAATTTTTTTGTCTAATTTCTAGTTCATTATGTGTTACATAATTATTAGGATGTCAAAATTGACAATACTGCAGATCTGCAAAGGAGGAAACCAAAAGTTTTCCTTTGGATATGTAAAGTTTGAGGTTTAGAATAATTATTTATGTAGTCATGTCAAGAAAATCCTAGATACATCTGCAGCTTAAATTGTGAGTCATAACTGGCTACAGAAATGTGTGAATTGTCTGTATGCAGATGTTATGTAACACTAAGTTGTTATCATATGGGAAAGGAATTTAGATAGACAGGCAGTTAGGGATTAAGAATAAACTTTAGGGCACTCCCAACATTTGGAATTCAGAAGGAAGTACAAAAAGCATCAAAGGAGACTAAGAAGAGGACAGTATATCAGAAAAAAGCACAGAATATGTAGTGTCAGAAAAGGAAGAAAGTTTACAGAGTAAGAAGTCATCGTCTGGGTTAAATAATATATGAGATGAGAACAGAAAAGTGGTTGATTATACCCAAATCATCCATAAATACTCACAGCTCAACATTTAAAATACATCCAGATTTGACCACTTTTTATTACCTTCACTGTTATCCACTCCCCCCATCCATATCACCACCATCTCTAGTCTGATATACTGTGATAACTTCTTTGATGGTTAATTTTATGTGTCAACTTGGCTAGGCTATGGTGCCTAGTTTTTTGGTTAAATATCAGTCTAGATGTTTAAGAGAATCAACAGTATTGACACACCATTAGTTTGACTTACCAAGAAAAAAAAAAGGAAGAATCAAATTGCTAAATCATGAATGAAAAACAGGACATCACTACTGAATTTACAGAAGTAGAAAAATTATAGTGGGATGAACTATTATGAACCATATGCCAACAAATTAGTTAACCTAGACGAAACCAATTCGTTCCTTAAAAAACAAAAGTTATTGAAACCAATGCAAGAAGAAATAAAGAACGTTAGTATAGTAATTTAAAACTTTCCTCAAAGAAAAGCCCAGGTCCAGATGACTTCACTGGTGAATTCTACCAGATATTTTTTTTTTTTTAAAAAACGACAAAAACAGAAACAAAAAGAAAACAGTGAATTAATACCAAATACTTATAAGCTCTTCCAAAAAATAGAAATGAAGGAAACACTTCCTAATTCTTTTATTTTATGCCAGTATAGCCCTGATACCAAAATCTGACAGATGTCACAGCAGAGAAAACTACAGACTAATATCACTTACGAATACAGATGAAAAGTCCTCATCAAACCCTAGCAAACTATGTCAAGTAGCATATGAAAAGGATTATACAGCATGATCAAGTAGAATTTATTCCAGGAATGCAAGGTTGGTTTAAAATGAAAATATATTGCTATAATACACTATTAATAGAGTGAAAGATAAGAACCGTATGATTGAATAATTAGAATTTCACAAACTAAACAATGATTGAAATGTCAATCATTGCAGTAAATGAAAAATCTAACACCCTTTTAATGAAAACAACACTCAACAATCCACAAATATACGGGAACTTTCACCTTATAATGGGCATTTAAAAAAACCCACAACTTACACTTAATAACAAGAGATTGAAAAATATTTCTGCCAGATTCAGCAACAAGGCAAGAATGCTCGCTCTCTCCACTTCTACTCAACATTGTGCTGGAGGTTCTAGCCAGATCAATTAGGCAAGAAAAGGATATACAAAGTATCCACATTGTACAAGAGAAAAGTAAAACTTTATTTATAGATGACATAATCTGGTATATAGAGAAACCCTTAGGAATTCACACACACACACACACACACACACACACACACACACAAACTGATCAGGTCAAATAAACAAATTTGGCAAGGTTTCAGGATATAAGATCAACATATAAAAATCAATAGTATTTATACATTCCAGAAATGAGCAATCTGAAAATGAAATAAAGAAAACGATCCCATTTCCAGGAGCATCAAAAGAATAAGATATGTAGGTATAAATTTAACAAAAGGAGTGAAAAACTTGTGCATTGTAAATTTCAAAATATTGTTGAAAGAAATTAAGGAATACCTGAAGAAATATAAAGTGATACTATGTTTAGGGGTTGGAAGAGTGAACACTGTTGCAAACTGATCCACAGATTCCACACAATCCCAAATTCTCAGTTTTAAATTTCAAAATTTTACAAGTTAATCCTAAATTTCACATGAGACTGGAAGGGAGCCAGAATACCCAAAACCATCTTCAAAATTGGAACAAAGTTGGAAGACTCATTTTTCCCAATTTCAAAACTTATTACAGAACTGCAGTGATCAAGATAGTATGGTACTGGTGTAGGATAGACACATAAACTAATAGAATAGAAATGACAGTACACAAGTAAACCTTTACTTTATGGTCAATTTATTTTTGACAAAGGTACCAAGACAATTCAAGGGGGGAAAGAACAGTCTTTTCCATAATGTGACTGAGTCAACTGGATATCCACATACAAAAGAAGAAAGTTGGACCCCTACCTCTTACCATAGACAAAAACTTACTCAAAATGGATCATGGACCTAAATGTGAGAAATAAAACTGTAAAACATTTTGAAAAAAACAGAGAAGTAAATCTCTGTGCCCTTGGGTTAGACAATTATTTCTTATATATGACATTAAAAGTACAAGCAAAAACAAAAAATTTGATAAATTGGCTTCATTACAATTGAGAATGTTTGCTTTTTAATGACACCATAAAGAAAGTGAATAGATGACCCACATATTAGCCAACAAGTTAAAATAACTCAAAAATCCATCACCTGATGAGAGGATAAACATGTAGAATATCCTTATATACTAGAGTATACGATGAATGTTATTTGGCTGTTAAAAGGAATAAAGTACTGATATATAATGCAACATGGATGCCCCTTGGAAACATTATGCTAAGTGAGAGAAGCAAGTCACAAAAGACCAACCACATATTATATGAATTCATTTGTATGAAATTTCAGAATAGGCAAATCCAGAGAGACAGAAAGTAGGCTACTGGCTGCCAGGAAAGGGGAAGGGGAGAGTGGGAACGATTGCTAATAAGTATGGGGTTTCTTTTTGGAGTGATGAAAATATTCTAAAATTATACATTGATGAGGATTGCACAACTCTATGAATATACTAAAAACAGCTGAAATGTATACTTTAAAATGGTGAAGAAAAATTACACACACACACAACATACTAAAGACAATTTTTCTATCTTTCTGTGCTTGACACTAGCACTACCTAGATGTTTCAATTTGTTATAATAAGATTACATTTTGCATAAGCCAGTTTAGATAAGGATTTCTACCACTTGAAAATAAAAGGATCCCACTTTTTATGTACTTATTGTCTAGGTTAGAGAAAGGTAATGCCCAAAGGAAATGAAATAACAGATGACAACAAAAAATGAAGTTAACCCATGCTATTTTTTATTTTTTAACATCTTTATTGGAGTATAATTGCTTTACAGTGTTGTGTCAGTTTCTGCTGTATAACAAAGTGAATCAGCTATACGTATACATATATCCCTATATGCCCTCCCTCTTGCATCTCCCTCCCACCCTCCTATCCCACCCCTCTAGGTGGTCAGAAAGCACCAAGCTGATCTCCCTGTGCTATGCAGCTGCTTCCCACTAGCTGACTATTTTACATTTGGTAGTGTGTATATGTCGGTGCTAACCTTTCACTTCATCCCAGCTTACCCTTCCCCCTCCCCATTCCTCAAGTCTATTCTCTACATCTGCGTCTTTATTCCTGTCCTGCCCCTAGGTTCATTAGAACCTTTTTTTTCTTTTTTTAGATTCCATATATATGTGTTAGCATACAGTATTTGTTTTTCTCTTTCTGACTTACTTCACTCTTTACGACAGACTCGAGGTCCATCCACCTCATTATAAATAGTTCAATTTCATTTCTTTTCATGGCCGAGTAATATTCCATTGTACATATGTGCCACATCTTTATCCATTCATCTGTCGATGGACACTTAGGTTGCTTCCATGTCCTGGCTATTGTAAATAGTGCTGCAATGAACACTGTGGTACATGTCTCTTTTCGAACTATGGTTTTCTCTGGGTATATGCCCAGTAGTGGGATTGCTGGGTCATATGGTAGTTCTATTTTTAGTTTTTTAAGGAACTTCCATACCGTTCTCCATAGTGGCTGTATCAATTTACATTCCCACCAACATTGTAAGAGGGTTCCCTTTTCTCCACACCCTCTCCAGCATTTATTGTTTGTAGATTTTTTGATGATGGCCAATCTGACTGGTGTGAGGTGATACCTCCTTGTAGGTTTGATTTGCATTTCTCTGCCACCAGACATTTCCCTAAAGAAGCTTTACAGATTGCCAACAAGCACATGAAAGGATGCTCAACATCACTAATCAGTAGAGAAATGCAAACTGGATTAGTAAACTATCAAAATGAAATCAGAATAAACGTAAACTTCTCTCTTCTCCCTTTGTCTGTAACATAAGGCAAAAGTGGAGTGGTCTACAATGTCTCTGGTAGAACACATTTGAACTTCCAACAAGAAACTGAATTTGTCAAATGAGAGAATATAGGAAAATCATTAGACACATTTAACGACTTCATGGTTGGAAAGAAGAATTATTTTAGGATTCTGAAAAATACTTTTGTATGTAAATAATATCTTGTCTCCTTCTAGCCTATGGTACATACTGCCTACAATGTCTGAAAAGAAATATCATGAATAAAAGGGGGAAAAATTGAGTTCTGAGAATATGCCTTCAAAATGACAAACAAAAATACCATATTAAGATAAAAGACTATCAAGTAGGTAATGACCATAAAATTAATTATTAGAGAAACCAAGGTCAGTAAGTTATTCTAAATTTAGAAGAAACTGATGAATTTTCAAGAAGAATAGTGAGAAGAGGAGAAAACTAAAGTATGGAACTAGTGATAGGTGCGTATTAGGTAAGCAGGAAAAACAGAAGATAAAAGGGGAACAATAAAAAATGAAATAACAGGAAAATCTTGATTCCAGATATTAAAAGACAGGCATCTTCACATAAATGATTCACTGTATATCAAGAAAAATGACTGGAAAATTATTGGTGTGTGGGTCTGTCTGTGTCTGTGTGTGGGTGTGAGAGAGAGATTTTAAATAATCTGACAGAGAAATTCAAAGTACTAATAAATATCTCTGGAAAACATATAACTCTAATTTATACTTGAAGAGCACTTTTAACAGACCTAAAATATGATACATATTTTAAAATTTATACATACTTTACTATTAAATTTAAATTATACAAATAAGTTAATATGAAAGTAGATACTAATAGTCTCCTGAATACGTGGTGGGGTTAGAGATGAATAATGTGAAAAATATCAATTGCACACATTTCCTAATAAAGGCAATACTATAATTGTATAATTTGACAGGGCTGGTATAATGGCCCTTTAACAAAAATTATTAACGGTCATATCAAAGTGGCTGTGGCCAAATATTCTTTTTCATCAAAAGATGGGCGCTGTCTTGGGAATCATTATTGGTCACAGGTCAAAGGCATATTTGATTTCTAAAACTGAATGTTAGCCTTTAATCAGTAGGTAAACCACCAAACACCTGTTGAAGCGATAAAAGGATATCACCTTACTCCATTTTGGAAAATTTTAGTTAAATATTACTAAGGCCATAGTTCCATCAAGAAAATAACTTAGCTCTGTGAAAAGAATTTAAACTATTGCCACACAGCAGTATTTTAATAATATTAACTCAGATTATTGGGAATTTCCAAAATCCTGATTTTTTTTTTTCAGAAATCAGTTTATTCAATAAAGGAGTTGCAAAATGAATTTTATCTGTGCTTGTCTAACATCTACAAGATTACGTATTATAATTTTAACCACAAAAACTGCAATTTCTAAAACTATTAAAAATCAATTTCTTCTTTAATGATAAACAAGAAAAGATATAAATTATTTTATATTCAAAAACAAAATAATACAAAACTTCATTTTATTCAACGTTTTCTATTTTTGACCTTTGGTTAAATACCTTTAAATATCTGCGTGACGGTCTTCCTGCGGTTATTGAATTTTAAGCCTTTAAAATTATATAATCTTACCATAATGCAGAGAATACAGCCAAGCAACTTTTAAAAAACCATGGCTCTGCCCATAAATTTAAGAGTATCTCTCTTGTTATAATTATGTAAAGGTTTACTTAAATATTTTATGGACCAATTATTTCCAAGGATTTTAACATGCAATATTGAAAGTTATAAGAGAAAAAGAAGAGGAATAACTAATTTTGTGAATAATTTTAAAAGCCATTAAATATATTATTATCTGAAGTGTTGTAATAGAGATACAGTGAGAGTTACGGTTACTTGGATTTAAGAAGAAAAATTCAAACCATGTGCTAGCACTAACCTAGCTAGGAGATCAAGCACAGCAGAAGAAGCATCATGTAAGTAGCTGAGGGAAAGTCCAAGGTTGACTACTTTCTACTATAGCTTTTCTATAAATGTAGAGAATACCTCTGTTCTTCAGAGAAGCAGTGTAGCTACAGTATTTTATAAAACAACTAAAATAGGTCAGATAAAGTAAGTGCAGTTGTCCAAGTCTCCAAGTTAATAAAAGAACCGCAGCATTAGTATAGCGCACACACACCATTTGCAAAGCATCTTACACTGTTATTGTTTGTTTAATTAAATCTTTTCAATACACGAGGTAAGGAGGAAAGCTATTATAACTATTTCATAATGAATAAAACAGGTGAGTACCTTTTTCTCAATGTTACTGAATACTTTCATTACGACAAGGAATATGCTGTATATGTAAACTGTAACCGTTAGGTATAAAACAATTTTACAAGCAATTGTTATCCTCATTCTGCATATTTGGAACCCAAGAATCTGAAAGTCATTGTGGTGACCCACACAGTAAGCAAGTGGTAGAGCTTGAAATAAAATCTAGATCTGTTGAGTCTGAAACCTCCTGTCTGTCAACATTATGCATCACGTTTTCTTACATAGTGCCACAGATTGATGTATGCTTTCAATAAAGGATGCTTCAAAGTAAAACCAAGAAGAGACTGAATAATAATTCAAAGGAGGAAATGATTTATCAACATTAAGAGGCAAGAGGGAAGAAATTCGTTTGACTCTTAGACTCCTAAATATGTACACAGCACTGGCTCTCTGAAAAAGATGAAAAGTGTGAAGTGTAAGCAGTGGAACTCTGGCACCCTCTCCTGACCCTATGAGTGCTTCTCGTTTTGGTGCCTCTCTCCCTCCCGAGTTTTCTAATTTCTACAAGCAACCGCTGATAAATTGGGTAGCCGCTGATAAATAGGGATGCCACCTCTGAGCTTTTGAATATTTGAATTTTTCTCTACTTTGGATGTTTTGAACATTTAAATTAAAAAAAATTCCAGTGCCAAAAGAATAGGTCCTTAAATAGTGACATGTCAATTAGTACGATGTGTCTGGGAGGTATTTAGATGTCAAAGGGTATACTGACCTCCAAACCACACCTATCAATCTTGCCTTAAAAGATGCATTATAAAAGCATAATAATGACAAACTTAAATCCCAAGAACTTTGAAAGGAAGAGTTATGTTGAAAAATGTCTGTGCCAAGTCATTTCAGTCCAGTGGTTTGCCAAAATGCAAGTTGTCATCATTATGAAATAAAAGAATGGACAATTTCTCCTTCTTCTATAGTGAAGTTGCACACATAGAGATCAGTACAATAAAAGTGTTATTTCATTAATATCTTGTTACTATAGACAGTACTGAGCATTGTTTTCTTTGAATTCTGTTGAAAAAAGGAAACCAATTAGTGATATATATTTTATTTTTTAATATGTATCTTTTTTCAATGATAAATGAGTGTGACTTTTTTCTTAAAATGTAAACCAGTAGTTTATAAGCATGAATATCTAAGTATAAAATATGTATAAATAATATTATTTACTATATTTATTATCATTTAATGCATATATCCATGCACGTTTAACCTAAATGCCATATGAAAACTGTGTAAGGTGTAAGAATTTGATTATATTGGTGTGGAAATGCTCTAGTTTCTAAATGGCCCTTACAGAGTATTCAGAGAAATAATATAAGTAATCACACTTTCCAACTTGTTTTATGTGTTAATAAATGTATATTACAGATCCAATGGTAGCCCTATTTAATTATTTATTAGAAGACTAATGAATTTTGAGTATTTTAAATGTTTATTCAAATAATTATGGGACTTGTTTTTAAGAAATGACAAATATCACAGGCAGTTAATTCGATGCCCAGGAAAGCTGTGCATGAGAAGACATTTCCTGGCTGCTTCATGACCTCAATTTAAACTGTTCTAGCTTCTCATGTTTAGGTGGAAGGCCAGATGTCTCTGAGCATCTGCAGGAGTAGTGAAAGGAGTCGTTTCATGCATTACCATCTAGGGCACAGGCTCATGCCGCCGTTTGTGGAAAGGAAATCTAGTTCAGTGTTCATAAAGCAATTTTTGAGCATATGATGATTCATCATTACAACAGTTTCCTAGGGTTTTTTTTTCCCAAGAAAAAGAATATAGCTTGATCAGTTCCCAATCTTATCATTAAAGAGAACTGAAATCCTAGTATAACTTGACAAAAGAATGCGGAGCAAGAGGAACGACCTCTCACTCATTGTCGGTGGGAATGCAAAATGGTACAGCTGCTTTGGAAGACAGTTTGGTGGTTTCTTACAAAACTATACTCAGCCTTATGACGAGATCCAGCACTCACTCCTCGATATTCACCCAAATGAGTTCTTATTTACCAAACATGTATGTCCTCACAAAAACCTGCACATGAACATTTATAGCAGATTTATTCTTAACCGCCACAACTTGGAAGCAATCAACATGTCAATATGTGCGTGGATAAATAAACTGTGATAATCCCTACCATGGAGTATTATTCAGTGATAAAAATAAAGAGCTATCAAGTCACAAAAAGACATGAAGGAAACTTACATGAATACTGCTATCTGAATATGAAAGCAGCTCATCTGAAAAGGCTACATAGTAGCCTGACTTCAACCATATTTCATTCTGAAAAAGGCAAAACTATGGAAACAGTAAAAATATCAGTGATTACCAGAGGTTGGTGGGGAGGAAGAGAAGAATGAATAGGTAGGTATGATACTGTGATAGCGCCTACATGTCTTTACATATTGGTCAAAACTCATAGAATGTACAACACAAAGAGTAAACTCCAACATAAACTATGGAATTCAGGTAATAATAATGCATCAATATTTGCTCATAATTTGTAACAAATGCGCTACACTAATGCAACATGTTAACAAGGTGGAAAACTGTGTGTAGTGGGTATCTGGTGAGAGGGGTAAATGGGAAATCATTGTAGTTTCTGCTCATTTTTTTCTATAAATATAAAACTGCTCTAAAAATAAAGTCTATTTTTTTAAAAGTATTTTATGTCTAGGAGTAGATCAGTAGATCCTCATATATACAGTGGGGAAAGGTTGATCTCATTAATAAGTAATGCTGGATCAATTGGAAGCCTGTATAGGAAATACATCTCTCTTGATCCTAATTGTTAGGATAAACATAATTAATCCAGATAGAGTGTAGAACTAAATGTAGACAGGAAACTAATAGGGTTTTTTAAGTAATACATATGAGGATATTTTTGTGATCTTATAGAAAGACATGAAACTTTATACAAAACACTGAAAGCATTTAAATTAAAAAAAAGTGGAGCCTGGTAATTCTACTTCATTACATTTAAGAAATTCTGTATCTCCAAAATATGGGAAAATATTCAAAAAGGTATGCAACAAAATATTATTATCCATAATCTATAAAACTATTATAAAGCACTTTATAAAAGATCATTAGGGCTTCCCTGGTGGCCCAGTGGTTGAGAGTCCGCCTGCCGATTCAGGGGACACGGGTTCGTGCCCTGGTCCGGGAAGATCCCACATGCCGCGGAGCGGCTGGGCCCGTGAGCCATGGCCGCTGAGCCTGCGTGTTCGGAACCTGTGCTCCGCAACGGGAGAGGCCACAACAGTGAGAGGCCCGCATACCGCAAAAAGAAAAAAAAAAAAAGTACACAAAAGATTTGAACATAAATTTCATGAGACAATATATTATCTATTGTAATGATTAATTTTTTTAAAGAACATTAAAATATCAAATACTGGCCAAAAAAAAAGCAGCAACCAGAACATTCACATAATTATTGTGGGGAAAAAAACACATTGTTACAACTGCTTTGAAAAAGTCTTTGCCGCTATCTGCTAAAGATGAATATATGAATACCCTATGATCCAAAAATTCTATTCCTAGGTATGTGCCCAGCCCCAAAATGGGTATGTGTAAACGTGCTCACTTCACGGCATTTATTGAATTGTTACTAGTAGTTCTGGTCATCATAGCCACAAATTGGAAACTACAGCAGTCATAATAATGGATAAAATTATGTTTAAATTTTAGTATATTTATAGAATTGAATACCACATAACATCCTAATAGGGTAATATCACCCCTAGTAGTTTAGGGGAAGCAAACAATATTTTAGTCTTTTATCTAGAAAGGCTAATGTGTGTGTGTATACATCTCTCCCTTTCTACAAGTATATCTGTTGATTATAGACATTTTGCCATCCATTTTGCAGCAACTGACCTAGGCAGTTGAAAATCAATAGGGGATACAATCACAGAAAAAAGTTATACCTCTCCTGATGAAAAAACACATCACTACTTGTAGACTTGCCGAGAAGATTGAGCATGATTCTAATAAAAGCTCTGCGTCTAGGGGAGAGATCTGCAGAAATACGAATGATGGGGAACATACTGAACTGCACATGGGTTTGCAACCAGCAAACTCCAGACTGTGGGAGACTCTAAAGGTCAAATGTCCCAGGTTTTCAAGGAAATGAAAAAAGTAGAAGGGGAAGTTGTAGATTAAGATATATTGAAAATCATATTAAATTAAAACAAAATGGGCAGGACGGACACATGGGTTGGGGTGCCCAAGCAGACGATAAGACCATAAAGATATGAAAGGAAATGGTTACCCTAAGAGTCAGGATAGTGTCTTGAGGGGAAGAGTGGTTTTGAGATTGAATCTGAGCCTATGAGGGTCTTCTAGAGTTTCGGGCCTAATTATTTTTCTTGACTTTGTAATATTTACCTTGTTAAACTTATAATAGTTCATTGAGCTATACATATGCTTTTTATATTTCTTTTCTGTGTTCTATTTCACACTTTAAAGGCCTAAAAGAAGAAGATTTAGATCATGTTAAATATATAGGTTTGATAATTCAGAGGGGCACAACGAAACGGTACTGAGATAGCAATACAGATTAAAAGCACATTTTTCTTCACGTGGGAAGTATCACAGGACATGATTATACTGCATTTTGCTAATAGTTTCCAAGAGTCATTTATGTAATGACTCAGTAGATCCTATTACTGAATTATCTTGAGCAGTACATATTTTATTTTATTCATGGATGTTATTTTAAATGCTTAGATTTCACCTGAATTGCACTGGGGTGTATTTTACCATAAAAGGAACAAACAGGCCAATTCAACAAACTACGTGTTTCCCATTTGCTTTGAGACAAATTGACCTTCACTGGATTAGCTTCTGTTCACAAGGTGACCAATATAACAACGCCAATTTGCATGCAGATCTTTTTAAAAGACAACAAGAGTTCCTATAAGCTACTGAGTGTTTTCTTGTTCTCTGACATAAATTCACTCAATGTAGTGGTAAGTGACTTTTCATGTACCTCCCTTTATCTTCTTGCCTGAAATCCTATACAACTGCTCCACTGGAATGTTCTATGCTGAACAAAGACAAGCAACAGCACTAACAACAAGAGTTAGAGATACAGTAAAATCTATACGTCATTATATAGTCAATATACGCATGATTATATTAAGTAACAGGCATACTGCTAGTCCAGAAAAATGCTTTAAGCATTACACCTTTCAGTATGATTAAACATAAACAGTACTATTCCACTGTATATATGTACCACATCTTTATCCAAGGATCTACTGTATAGCACAGGGAACTCTGCTCAATATTCTGTAATAACCTAAATGGGAAAACAATTTGAAAAAGAACAGATACATGTATATGTATAATTGAATCACTTCGCTGTACACCTGAAACTAACACAACATTGTTAATCAACTATACTCCAATATAAAACAAAAAATTTAAAAACTAAACAGTAATAGGTTAGAAATGTTTGTCAGGAATCAAGCTTTCCATGAAAGTGATCTGAGAATGCACCCTTTTCTCTTGCTGTGTATGTAAGAAGGTATGTAGAGTGTAGGTTATGTTCTAACACGTTTATGGCACTGAATACGAAGGTCAGCCACTTGGAAAGAAAAAGACTCAACAGTTAGACACTGTATTCCAATGCACAGACTTGCAGCCAAATAATTTTGTGACAGAGAGAGAAATGTAGAGAGAAAGGATGATTTTCAGATACAATTTATTTGAAGATTATTTATTGTCTTGATAACAAAAAAGATCAGTATATAAATATTTTGACAAATACTGTATGATCTCATTATATGTGGAATCTAAAATAAAAAAATCAACCCATAGAAACACAGTTAACTGATGGCTGCTGGCCTGGGTTTGGGGGCAGGAAATGCAATAAGGTGGTCAAAGGATACAAACTTCTAGTTTTAAGATGAGTAAGTTCTGAGAACTAATGTACACCATAGCGACTATAGTTAAAAATACTGTATTATATACTTGAAAATTGCTAAGAGAGTAGATCTTCAAAGTTCTCACCACTAAAAAAGGTAAGGTGATGGATGTGTTAGTTAATCTTATTGTGGTAATCATTTTGCAATATACACTTAAATATCGTTATACACCTTAAACTTACACAATGTTATAGGTCAATTATATCTCAATAAAGCTGAAAAAATATATAGATAATTTACTTTTTCGCTGCTTGGCATGTGTGCGTTTGTGTGTCCATTTAATTTTGTAAATGTTATATTTTTATCATTATTGCTTCTATTGTCTACATTAACAAGCTTAGCGGGAAATCTCACTGTCTGTGTCACTTTAACACTGTTTATTTACCACAAGTTTACATTCTAAGCATAAAGAATTCTGATCTGACCTCAAAGGCACGGGCAACAAAAGCAAAATTAAACAAATGAGACTATATCAACCTAAAAAGATTCTGCACAGCAAAGAAAACCATCAATAGGACGAAAAGGCAACCTACTGAGTAGAAGATATTTGCAAATCATATGCCTGATGAGAGGTTAATATCCAAAATATATAATAAACTCATACAACTCGATAACAAAAAACAATCTGATTAAAAAATGGGCAGAGGTTATGAATAGACATTTTTCCAAAGAAGACATACAGATGGCCAACAGGTACGTGAGAACATGCTCATCACTAACCATCGGGGAAATGGGAATCAAAACCACAATGAAATATCACCTCACGCCTGTCAGAATGGCTAGTATCAAAAAGACAACAAATAACAAGTGTTGGTGAGGGTGTGGAGAAAAGGGAACCCTCGTGCACTATTGATGGGAATGTAAATTGGTGCAGCCTCTATGGAAAACAGTATGGAGGTTCTTCGAAAGATTAATAATAAAATTACCATATGATCTAGCAATTCCACTTCTGGGTATTTATCCAAAGAAAATGAAAACACTAACCCCAAAAGATACATGCAACTCTATGTTCATTGCAGTGTTATTTACAATAGCCAAGATATGGAAACAACCTGCGTCCATTGATGAATGAATGGATAAGGAAGATGGACAACAGAATACTCAGCCTTAAAAAAATAATGAAATCTTGCCATTCGCAACAACATGGATGGACCTTGACGATATTATGCAAAGTGACATAAGTGAGGCAGAAAAAGGCAAATACCTCATGATTTCACTTATATGTGGAATCTAAAAACAAAACAAAATTCATAGATACAGAGAACAGACTGGTGGTTGTCAGAGGGGAGCGAGATTGGGGGGTGGTAAAATGGGTGAAGGGAATCAAGAGGTACAAATTCCCAGTTATATAATAAATAACTCATGGGATGTAATGTACAGCATAGGACAATAGTCAATAAACAACAGTCAATAATATTGTGTTGCAAATTTGAAAACTGCTAAGAAAGTAAATCTTAAAAGTTCTCATTACAAGAAAAAAAATTAACTTTGTATGGTGACAGATGGTAAACAGACTCACTGTGGTGATTATTTTGCAATGCATACACATATCAAATCATTATGCTGTACACCTGAAACTAATATCATGTTACATGTTAGAGTATAATAGTATATATAATTGTACTTAATAAAAAAGAATTCTTTCTAGTTTAACTTTTCCCCTAATTAGGTGTCAGACTCTCGGTTTTCCTCTAGATGGCAGAGTGGTATTCTAAATGTTAAAGATGCCCTGTGATAAACATTTTAAACATTTGTGCTGTATTTGCCTGCTTGGTTGAAAACAGTTTCCCCCTTTCTGCAGTTAAAACAAAATAGAGTATATTCATGTGGTATATTTTTAAATTGGTGAATACAATAAAATAAGGAGCAAGAAGATACAATAGTAAAACATTATTAAACTATTACATACAAGACAGTGCTCATACCGGTCATGTTTACATTAAAGAAAGACCTATGCCTTTAATGTTTTACATCTTACTTCCTAGCGTATATTACCCGGCATTCATTCAGTTTTACAGTCTTTATTACTTGCATCAGAGGCCCAGATGAAAGGACTCTAAGAAACCTACAGTGGTCATGTGGTGCAACTTTCTCCAAGAGAATTTTCCATCAAATGTTCAAGATCAATGATGTCTAAGAGCAGTTCTCAGTGAGTCCAGGACTGGGTTTCTGCGAACACAATAGATGAGCCTCTTCCAAATTTCCAACATTCCCTTTCTCTGCATTTCTCTAGCACTAAAAGGAAGCAGCACACTACCTGTATATCTCTCGTGCAAACACACAGGGCAAATGTGATCCTGCATTTAGAGACTTAGAAACTGAGGGTGCCTTTCACAGTCTCCCCCTCTCTAGTCTGATATTTTTAGGAATATCTGTATAGCATTTGCAGCTTCTAAACAGCCAAACTTTCCATTTTGCTAACTGTAGTGTATGTGAATTTGATTTATATGTGGAGCATTTATATCTTTTCTGCTTTCTTAAATAGAGCCAAAAATAAAGATGCATAAAATATGGTAGATGACAAAATAATATATTTAGTGACTAAAACAGTAATACAAAACTTATAACAAGAAATTATGGCAGCGCTTCCCTACTGTGATAGATGTCTGAGGTCTATTTAAAAAATAGGATCGGGCTTCCCTGGTGGCGCAGTGGTTGAGAGTCCGCCTGCCGATGCAGGCGACGCAGGTTCTATTGTTATAGCTTTCAAATTCTTTACATGTGCTGAAATCAGTAGACCTTCCAAATTAAGCAGCACCAAAGAATGTTATTTTGTTTTTTTCTTAGGACTGCTGCTTCTCTATTCACTTGTCTTAGTACTTGGTCATTGTGAAAAAAAGAATGTCTTCTATGTCTTTGAGATAGAAACTAAAAGCTCCTTTAGAGATTGTGAACTTCATGTCTCTAGAGGAATGTTAGGAAAATTGAAATCCTCACGGTTCGTGAGTACCTTGACCTTTCCATTAGCTTTTCTCACCAGCTACATTGTTCCTAATCTGTATTCTAACCCTACTTATGATGACATATGGCTTCCCTCTGAAACCTTCACATGACACTTAAATTTATTGTATTAGAAATGCAGGTAAATTCTGGTGCATTATATTAATTTACTTGCTCTACACCATCTTCACATAGACCTTTTAAAAACGAAGGATTCCCCCGGATCTGTAGTTTTTTAAAGTCTACATTACCAACAATTCTTAGTAAGCTTTTAATCACAGGATTGTTCCAAAAGTTATTTTAATTTAAATTCATTTATACAATGGAAGTTTTTACTCTTTTTACAATTGTTTCTTTCATATAAATTGCTATTCAGTTTTTAGACCTCAGTTTCCAAGTTGGTGAACTAAAAGAACTGGATTGTTTGATTTATAAGAATTCTCCCAGTGTTACGATTCTATGCACTTCATGATTATGATTTTTACATACTTCATACTTAACTCAGACATCTCATCATTTCATGGAAGCTGGCAGAAGATGTGAGCCTCCGAGGACAGAGACAAAGCACTTCATTGCCCATGGCAAAGAAAGGAACAGGAATATCAGTATGTACATCAGCTTCCTTGGCCCCAAGTCCCACAAGGGTGACATAACTTGGGCCCAAACAGATGCCTGAACATGCAATGGTTACTGTTGCAGGAGAGGAACACTGAGCTTCAGGAATCCGCCATTTTATAATAATATGTTAGCAGGCTGCTTCTTGTCCTGCAGGTAAGTTGATCAGTGTAAATACAACTCTGAAAGAAGACCCAGAGAATGAGTGGTCAGGGCCTTACATTCTCGGCATACCCAACAAGATATGTAGGAGTATAAAAGTTCCATGGAGAACCATGTCTTCCAAAAGTGTTTACTCTTATCAGGCCCTGTAACAATGCTATGTATACATCTATATTTTTCTGCCCCATACCACAAAGCAGGTATATTATTCTACCTTACATACACACAAACACAGATGCGCCCCATTTCCATTCCACATCTCTTCTCTTTCCACTACCTTGTTATTTTACTGATTGGGTTGAGAAATGAGACAGCTGTTCAAACTTACACATGTAGAGAGATCATACTCAAATGCAGGCATGTCTGATTTCCAGTCCAAATCATTTCTAGTGTTTGGCTGTTTCCCAATACAACATATTACTTATATTCAATAATGAAAACAAAACCAGTGAGCAGTGTCCTTCAGGTTTCAAGTACTGCTAGTCAAAGTTTAGAGAAAAGATAACTCCATTAAAGGGAATAAAAAGACAATGTATGGGGAAAAAGAAAAAACTGAGTGGAATAAAATAGCCACTGATAACTAAATACTTGAAGAAAACGGCCTCATGGAGGATAAAGGCTTAGAATCTATAAGTAAATCTAGGGAAATTTGTGATATGCCATAGAAATGCAGAAAACAGAATTTGGAAAATGCCAAAATGACATATAGAATGGTGAATATTTTAAACATGAAATCATATTATATACATAAAACATTTTTATTAATTTGAGGTATCTCTTCTTGTACAAGCTATCACTGGGGTTGTCATTACTGAGTCACAAGAGATAAACCTTCCCAAGAGAAGGGTAGGGAAAGGGGAACCACTGTGACTCCCACTCATCATATTCACCAGCAACCAGACTGGCAACCAGTTTACCACAACCTGCTGACAAAATGTTGGCAAGTTACTATGTTAAAGTGAAATGTCAACAGTGGTTGATATTAAGAGCTGCAGATTCCCTAATACTTTATTATACATTTTCTTCACTTAACGTGTTTTCTTTCTCATAACCTTAAATATAGACATCATCCATATTGGATGAGATTAATATTTAAATCAGTGAATTTTGAAAAAGGCAGATTGAGCTCCATATTGTGGGTGCACCTAGTTCAATCAGTTGAAGTTCTAAATAGAACAAAAAGACCAACTTCCCAGAGCATGAGGGAATTCTGCACCAGAGTATCTCCAGACTTTCTGTCACTCTCGGCTTTCCTGGGTCTCCAGGCTGCTGGCCCACACTGCAGATTTTGGACTTGCCCGCCACCATGATCATGGGAGCCCTTTTCTTAATCTCTCTCATAGACCTATAGATATATAGATGATATAGATATAGATCTTCTATTGGTTCTGTTTCTCTAGAGACCTCTGATTAACACATCCCCCTTTTTAAAATTTCATCAGCTTCCTTTAATCATTAAAGCTTCCTTTAATCTAACCTCATACGTTTTTGTGAACAATCATACCTTTCTTGCATTGTCAGAGTCCTCACTAATGAGATTAGATTAAAGATGAACAAGACTGAATCTGTCCTTTTCCAAAGAATATGACATTTTTACAATTAAAGATTTATTCATAAAACTCTACATTTTTTCAGTGTAGACATTTATAAATTGTAAACTCTTTGATTTGGTTCTGGCTAGGAATATTGTAGATGTAGCTAGACACATTATTATCTACGTAGCCACTGTTAATGAATCAATATTAGTAAGATAAGCATTCTGGACAAAGAGGCAGTGGAAAAAGAAATTTGTTTTTGCATCTGTAAAATGGACACAATACATAACTCACAGAGCTGTTGAGTGTATTAACTTAAATAAGGAATAGAAATGCACATTGAAAACTTTACATGTATATTTCAATGGAAGTTATGATCTTTAATTTTAATTTGTAATATTAGGAACATTGATTTTATATTATCTGTCTTGTTTTATTCTAGGGGCTAAGAATATAGCAGTGAACAAAAAATTCCCATACTTATTTACGCATATTTACATTGATCCTTTTTAAACGTTACAGTTTCCTGTAAATTTCCAACAAATGAATTTACAAACAGTAATTTGTGGGACTTCCCTGGTGGTCCAGTGGTTAGGACTCTGCGCTTTCACTGCTGTGGGCTCAGGTTCAATCCCTGGCTGGGGAACTAAGACCCTGCAAGCCGTGCTGTGCAGCCAAAAAAATAAAAAATTAAATTAAATAAAAATAAAATTAAAAACAGTAATTTGTTAAGAACAATGTAGTTACTCAACTGTAAATACAGTTTAAACTGTATTTACTGTACAGTTATTAACTGTAATACAGTTTAAAGGAACTGTATTAACCATTCCTTAACTTTACCTTATTTCTAAGGTAAATTTGTAAAAGGTATACTTTTTATAAGGTAACTTTATAAATTATCATTATAAAAGGTAACTTTACCTTATTTTCTTTATGTATCTCATACAGTTATTTTGAGGGTTAAAATAATTGATAAATGTATATTTATATTTATGTAAATTTATATACATAAATTGTTTTGCATATTATCTGGCACAAAGGACCTGCTGAGTAAAAGCTTTATTTGTGTGTATGGAAGAGGCAGAATGTAAAATCAATTACATGTGTGGAAGTCAAATTGACCTTTGTTAATTTCCATAAATAATTAAGTATTTCTGTTTGGTTTAATTACATTCTATACCCAAGTCATAGGAAAATGGTATATAGCCACCATCTTTAAAATATGGATAGAATGAAACAACCACACATCTTTGTCACTAATTTTAACTATTTTCCTTTAAGAGTTAATCTTGGGTAACTGTAGAATTAAATTCAAAATTTTCTATTCATAGGGCTGTTAGTTTTGGTGTACAGTATCACCAATGCTCTGATGGTAAATCGACAACAACAGTTCTCTGAAATTGATTTAAAGCTGTTTGCCAATTTCTGTGCTGTAAATACTCAAACCACGGCCATTTTCAAGCAATAAATGTGACATCTCTGAATGTGGAGTTGGGAAGAGATGCATAAAATTGGCTCGAGAGGCTACATGATGTGGCTCCCGGATACCACTTGCCTCTCCTTCTATCTTGAGGACATCACAAATATACACATAGATGGGAGTACACAAATGTATATTAAAGCAAGCTGAAACTGCTCTTTGTGGTACATATCCATAAATCCTTTTAATTGATTAATTAATTCATTCATATAAAATAATTTACTAATTATTTAATAAATTTATAATAAAATTATTTAATGCATTAATTTATTTATTAACTGTTTATTATTTTAATAAATTCTCAAACCTTCTATATTACACATATAAAATTTACTTTTATCTGCTGCAAACTATAGGCCTGAACTCACATACTAGAATCTAAGTGATATTAGAAAAAAATACAAATGAGAGATAGTGTCAAGGACAAATATATTTGTCTTTATAGAAGAGATTCTAAAAATTCAGAGTGTGAAACAACATGTGTGAAACAACATGTGTGAAAAATCTGAGCCGGAATATCTTTGGACAAAATGTCTAAAAAACTGTCATTTTTCTTTAATATTTTAATGTAAAACCCTCTTATGTAAAACAAGTGTAAACGCGTATCTCCAAATTAGTAATTTTTCCTGAGAGGTATCATCAATCATATATGCTCTTTTCAAGAAATAATTAGATTATGTCACAAAAAGTGTGTAGGAAAGTTATATTTCTGTTTGCAGTCCTATTTGCCAATTCCCATGTATTATACATGACTATATTGAACTCAAGAGATTTTAGGACAATAGAGAATAATTAAGATTTGGAGTTTGGAAGAAGTGAAGCAAAAAATCACTAATTTGCTAGTTTTATTGGAGGTTCACTTTATAATTCCAAGTTTATTTAAATCTGAATATCCTCATGACCTTGAATTGAATTCAGAGGCAAGAAAGCTTGAAATCTACAGAGCAGAATTTCACTGGATACATTCCAGTGAAATATTAGAATACACAGTGTATTCTAATTAGCTCTTTTCTATTGAAATTTCTTTTTCCTGTGTCTCAGATGACAGCTATAAATGAAAGAACAATTACATTTTAAAGGAAAAGTCATGGAGGTTGACATCTGATTTAGAATCACTGAGAATTGATAAAACTCACTTAGTGATAATATGCTCCTTTGCAAACTGGTAAATTGACCACCAGTGGGTCCCCAATGTAATTTGGAGATTCAATTTTATTTACACTCTAGAGGAAGCTTTAATAGGCATTAAAATAGTATAACTGTTAGCTCACATTAGTTTATAACTACATGTTTAATAGAAATAATATAAAGACAGCATAACTTAAAATTTCCTATGTCCTCTCCACTTCCCTTTTTTTTTTTTCAATTTTTGGATTGTCATAGACTGTCTGGGAATTTGATATTTTAAAAGAGCTGAGGTAGAACTAGGCTATCATTCATTTTAGCAGTCAAGTTAAGCCAGATGTTTTGTGGGGACCAAAGCTGTTCCAAGAATGGATAGAAAGAGATTTTGGTGTCTGAAGCCTTACATAAGTCAGCCTTGAGACTCAAACTCTGTACATGTGCATAGACAGCCTCTGACCCCTGGACTTCTATCTTTACATTAACAACACTTCTACTTAACTTGATCAGTTGCGTTTGGCTCAATAAAACTGTGTCGTGCAGTTTTGGTGCTGGTATGATCAGTAGACAAACCAATATATTTGAAGGAGAAAAATGCATATACATACAGTAGTAAGTTTTCTTACACTGAATGATAATCTAAAACATGTGCAGAGTAAAGAGATAATACAGAAGGCAGGATGGTTTAGTGTGTGTGTGTGTGTGTGTGTGTGTGTGTGTGTGTGTGTGCGTAACCATGTGTGTGCATACCCATGTTCAGATTCAATTGAATAATTCCAGACAAGTCTTTGAATGGAGAAATAATTGCACTACACAGGGGAGTGGAGGAGAGGGTATACATCATTCTATAAAATACTTTATAAAGTCTTTTGCCTTCTTTTTGATATATTTTGCCCTTCCTTTTTTCTGCAAGTTACCTTTGTTGTTATTTTACTTCTTTTAGTTGGGGGTTTGGTGACCAAAACAATTCCATCTGCATATTCTTATAGAAAGCCTTGAGGATCTTAAGCCAAAATACAAAATCAAATCCATAAATAAAATCAGGTAGCCCTCCCCCCACAGAAACAAAATAAGTAATACTTTTTTAGACCTTTCTATCTGTGCATAATTTTTTCAAGAAAGAATTAGGAATTTAAGAAATCAAGACATATGCTCTATAAGAGCAGTGGCAGAGGTTATAAAGTGGGCATTTGTAGGCAGAGCATCCATATTTTTCTCTATAAATAAAACGTCAAATTATGTGGTGACTTTAGAATGCCTTTATTGAGTGACAAATAATCCTGTAAAGAATAATGATAGCCAACATTTATCAAGAGCTTACCATGTGCCAGGCATTGTTTCAAGTTATTCACGTACATTAACTTGTTAAAGCCTCACGGTAGCCCTTTGGATATGTTTGCAATTATTCTATTTTCCTATTTGTAGAGAAGAAAAGAGAACATAGACAGGTTGATTTGCCCCAGGGTAACAGGTAATACATAGCAGAGTCCAGAACCCAATCTCACAAATTTACCGACGCACTATTACATGTTTCATGATCACCTCCAAACCAACCTTGTCTCTTCTGCTGCAGTTCCAAGAGTGAAAAGTCAACTTTAGGAATTCAGTTAACAGCTCAATTTTAGTTACATGTGCAAAATTAAAATGTTGGTTGGCCTTTAAGTTATAACGCATACAGCATTCTTAGGCAAATAGAAATTAAAGTACAACCAGCACAGATGCGTCTGCTTCCTTAACACTTGTATAATCAACCTTTGCCTGCCATACAGAAAGTGCTCCATAAGTATCTGCGAATAAATGAATGAGATGGAGGTGTTTTAATCATACCTTGATTCATTCATTTTACTGGTTATTTTCATTTCTTTTTTTAAATTAAAGTATAATTGACTTACAATATTATATTCATTTCTGGTTATTTTTCCCAGTGTTTATTGTTCAATGAGTCCCAGTACTATACTGTACACCTGAAGATGTACACCTGAAGATGCAAAAACTAATATATGGACTGAGTCTTGAGGAACTCCAGATTAACTGCAAGCAGAGACAGATGTTATAAAAATGTGATAAATAATAGAACAGAATTTGAATATGTCCTTACCAATGATTCTCAGAGAAGTATGAGTTTCCTGTATAAGAATATTTAGGGCTTTGAGCCAACCTTTCAATGTTATGAAGTGTTTTAAATAAGTGAGTTAAAGAGCACTGAAGAAGAGAGAGGTATACTTCCAGCCAATGATAATATTATGTTAAGACCAAGGCTACGTGAAAGTAAATGAGCTTCACAGAGAATTACGAACAGTTGAGCCATCAACTGAGTTCCAAACACTATATTAGAAGCCAGGGAAAAGTTAAAGTAATTGACATACATAATAATTAAAATGAAGCATTTGGGGTTGGTACCGATATAACCTGAAAAACTGTGCGGGACTGCATTTCCTATCACTGAACCTTTTGTTTTGAAATTAAAGTATAATTCCCTCAAAAGGTAGATGTTAAATTATGTGAATCATTAGAAGTAAAATTAAGCAACTTGACATTCTCAGAAGAAACCTGAAACAGATAATTCCATGACATTTCAAAACGTGGCATAAAGAAAAAGTAATATATTTGTGTATAAGAATATAGACTAAATATTTAGTGTTGGCTTCTGGCAGGTAAAAAGTAAAACACTAGATAACAAACAGGGTGATTTTTCTTTAAGAAATGTTTTTTTTTTTCCTTCATATTATCTTGTGTAAAACCTCCACCCAATACGTAGTGATGATACCTCCTAAATAAGACATACCAGGAGAGAAATGAAAGCAAAGCTCCTTGCAAAACAAGTTTATCTCATTCTCTCCCCTAGCTAGTTAGCTTTTTTCCTCACCATTCATCTTCTCCATTGATTTATTCAATACCCCTTACGATTTTCATTCATTTGACCTTAAATCCCAGTTATATCACTATCCTGTGATTTGGGGGGAAAAAAACACTATTTTTTGAAACTTAGTTTTTCGCCTTTAAAACATGTTATAGAATACCTACTTTTCAGGATTCTTAAGAAAAAATAACTATAAAATATTTGGCATATTACAGACACTTTAAATAATTATAGCCTCTACTATTTTTTAATCACTGGGATCTGGTAGATAAGGCAACTGACTCTCCAGTTGATAGAGTCATCTTTGACTTATCCCATCTGATGCTTGAACACATCCAGGTGTTACCTTGTCCATTTCTTCCAGAAGGTATTTCAAATATTAAAATGGTGTCATACAGAAGCTATTACTCCGCCTTCCTCTTGAACAGTTGGTAAAACTTTGAAAGGCAGATATGGGGCCAGGGTATTGCAAGTGAAGAAAGCATAAAGTGTGTAAAGAACAATTATAATTTATTTTGGCCTCAGTATACCGTAAAATAGAAAGATAACACGAGGTAAGTTTGAAAAAGTAGTATAGCATGAAAAATTTGTTATTTAATATATCATGCTAAGAAGTTTGGTCCTAATTGTAAAGGAAAAAAAGGCCATAGAAAGCTTAACGGCAGGTGACTTATAGTATTAGGATTGTAGTTTACTTGCTTGAAAAGTGATAAAAAAAAATGGAAATTAACACTAAATGTGCATGTTTAAGAGAACCAGTTTCAAAAATAAATAATTTATAGAGACACAATTCTGACCTAATGGTATATAAAATTGATAGCAACTTCTTAAATGTTCTTATTTAGTAACTATGCTTTGAAATCACTAATTGGGTTACCCACTTATACACTAAGGTAATCTAATACCATTTTCTTAATTGCACACTTTGGCAAATTGAAAAGTTAAGAGAGTCACCTGAAAGCATGACTGTTTTGCACATATGGAAATGCAAATCAGAATGGCTATTTTTAATTCTGTGTTGGACTCTCTAAACTCCTCTGCTTAACATAACACAGCATAATATCTTAAAAAACGTTTTACGCTAAAGTAACCTTATTCTAGCTAATATTGGCATGAGTGAGTGTGAGCATGCAGAAAAATCAACTGATGACAGACTTTTGTGTGCTATACATGTGGAAAATTACTTCTTTTGACAGAGCATAGTCATAGAAAAAAAAAGACAGGATTTAGGAAAAGAAGATACTGGTAGAAGCTTTACACCCTGGATGACTCCATACTTACTGTGTCTAGCTTTGGGAAAAGCAAATAAGCTCTTTGACCTCATTTTCCTTACCTTTAAAGTGGGGGAATTTAATACCTGCTCTGAAGATTAAGTGTGAATATCAAGAAAGAATATGTTATAAAATATATAACAATATATAATCACATGCTATTTTTATTACCGTTAGTTAATTCTCTAGATTGTTTTTGCAAACATTTTTGCTATAAATTAATTTCTTCTGTACCGTATTCCTAATCCAATCTTTGTTGAGAAAAGGATATTTCTGCCTTGCTTGCTCTTCCGAAGGCTGGTCTAACTGTTGCTTCTGTTACCCTTGAATTTATCATTTTGACGTGTTTCTCATACTTCATTTGGCCATCTTCTAATAAATATAATCCATTTTTAGTTCATTCTTCTATTTTTTTTCAAACTTAAGTGAGGATCTTTTCAAAACTGACCAACTTGATCTGACCAATAACTGATGACCCTCTCCTGTTAGTTAAAATTATTCTTATTGGGAAACACTAAACATATTACAAATTTGAACACCATTTCCAAGTTCAAGCCAGAAATCTGATTCTCTACAGGACATTTAAACATCCAAACTAATAATCTCATTCATATTGGGAACCGTGTAAAAAGAACACTTATGCAAAACCACAGTTCTGAAATTATTTTCCCAATTCACCACTTCCATCTGTTACGATCTATTTTGAAAAAAAACTCTTCTTTGCTTTTGTTGTGGCTATTTCAATTTTCTGTTCTTTCTTTATCCTTCATTCTTGGCTGCATTTTCCCAGCAATGAAACTCACTCAGATGCACAATGATTTAAATTTCCTTTGTTTCTAGTATTTCTTCTCTTCTTGTCTGTAGCAGACAGCTTTGGATCACTGTGGTCCTAGAACACTCCTGTCCCAGCAATTCACCTTACACGAAGCACTGCTAATGGGCTTACCCTGGCCACAGGAAGAGTGACTACATAAATACAAAACCGTGGTGTCACATACTTTCTCTTTGATCCATGCATCAATGTTATGACGATGCTTTATTGCTTGCCATATTGCCAAGATATAGTTTTTCTTAGTTTATTCTTTATAGTATGTAGCCTACCATAAATTTAGAAATTAAGATTTTTTTCTTCAATATACTGGAATATCTCTGACATAAGTGTTTGTGTTTCAAGTAATATAAAATATGACTGCACCAACGTCCAATTTTATTACGTGCAAGCAGTAAATCTATTTTGCCTTCAAGTTACTGTTTCACCATAATGTGAATGTGATATTTTATACTCAAGGAATAATGAAGCTCTATGCTTTTGCCTAATATAATAATTCTAAATAGGCATTGCAGAAAATCTAAATTATGTAATAAAGTAATGCTCTTTATTTATTCATTTATCATGATTATAATTTATTAGTCTTCCACTGATTGCTGTGCTTTGAAAAGAGCTGTAAGATCTTTGAGTGATCTAAAGTTATGGTTTAAAAAATAACTGTGCCTTACATTTATATTGCTTTATGGTCCATCAAACATTTTCAGATATATTATCTCATTTTATTTGATCCTCAGAATAACACTGCCAGAAAAGAAGGCCAATGTATCTATGTTACATAGAAGAAAACAGAAACTCACAGATAATGTTTCACCAAATTCACTCATAGAATAGTATAGTTCATATGGTATGGGATGGCTAAAGTGAAGCCTCATTTTTATCTCAATGTCCAGTACAAGAGGCATCAGAACATCAGGACTACAATGGGTAAAGGGGATAAACTGTATGGTGATGGATGGAAAATATATTTTTGGTGGTGAGCATGTCGTAGGGTACACAGAAGTATTGACAGAAATAGAATGTAGTACACATGAAACATATAGTGTTATAAATCAATATTAACTCAATTTAAAAAACTAAACAATAAAGTTAAAATTTTTAAATTAAAAGATAAATTTAAGGGACTTCCTTGGCAGTCCAGTGGTTAAGACTCCACTCTTCTATTGCAGGGGGCATGGGTTCTATCCCTGGTCAGGGAACTAAGATCCCGAATGCCCCACGGCACGGCCAAATACATAAATAAATTTTAAAAATTTTAAAAAGAAAAAAAAATTGCAACTACCAGCATGCTTTTGTTCCTCATATACTTCAGTATATCTAAAACCTCATTCTTCAAAACCTAGAACAAATTCTTCCTCTCCTCTGAAACCTCCCTCATTACTTCAGTTAGAATAAATTCTCTCTCCACTGGCTTATTCCAATCAATGTTCAAAGTTATTACAGCAATTATTTAAACTAACTTTTATTGCTTATTCCCTAAACTGCCTCTTCATTTTTTAATCTCATTCTTGACAATTTTTCTTTATATACACTTCTTCATATACATTTCATATACCTTCTTTCTTTTCCTCAGCCTGTTTGCTCATACTTGTCTCTCTAATGTTACTGTTCTTTTAAAATAACATCAGTCCATAACCATTTATCTATGGTTTATTCAAAATCTCAGTTAATACACATATCCTGCCTGACCCATAGGTATGGAAGCAAGTGCTTCCTCTTTGGGAATGTATATTATCTGCGCATCTATTTAATGTTCACTTTAAGTGCTGTGTTTGTATTGATTTCCCCACAAACTGCATGGTTTATTTATTTATGTATTTATGTATGTATGTATGTATTTATTTATTTATGGTTGCATTGGGTCTTCATTGCTGCACGTGGGCTTTCTCCAGTTGTAGCGAGTGGGGGCTACTCTTCGTTGTGGTGCGCGGGCTTCTCATTGCAGTGGCTTCTCTTGTTGCGGAGCACCAGCTCTAGGCGCACGGGCTTCTCATTGCAGTGGCTTCTCTTGTTGTGGAGCACCGGCTCTAGGTGCACGGGCTTCAGTAGTTGCGGTTTGTGAGCTCTAGAGTGCAGGCTCAGTAGTTGTGGCGCATGGGCTTAGTTGCTCCATGGCATATGGGATATTCCCGGACCAGGGATCGAATCTGTGTCCCTTGCAGATTCTTAACCACTGTGCCTCCAGGGAAGCCGTAAACTCTATGTTTCTTGAGATGATGACTACAGTATATATAAATGTCAAAATAATTAAATGAATGCCTATTATATAGTAACTGGCACGTACAAAATACACAGTGTTGATTAGTATATACATGCTAAAATAAATACTAAATTAACTTTGGCAGTGTAACTAGCTTATTACACAAGCTGGACGATGGACATGTTCACGGAGAAACACACTTTAGTCATCCTCACTGCTGACCCTTTTAACCTGCTGTCTTAGCTTATTTCTCCCTGACCAGTGGATAAAACTACGGGCAGGTGTTTGGGTCACTTTCTGTAACACAAGAGTCTCCTTTAGTTTAATATAAAACTTTCAAATCTTAGTGCAGATTAAAATTTCTCCTCTTAATTAATTAATTCAGACCCTCCTCACCCTGTGAATTCTGCAGTATGGAGGGGAAGCATAGTGATGCCATTTCCATCTCTTCGTTCTCTCTGGCTTATTTGCTGAAGTCTTGGGTCCTTGATGAGTAGTAGCGGGGAGAAGGAAGACATGTAATGTGTAGGGCAGACCTATTAAACTGTTATAGTTATAAACTGGCCTTTTCTTCTCATGGTGGATTCTAAACCTAAATCTTTTCGTCTTAAGGTACGTTTATGGGTTTCTCAGATATATTTTCTACAAGTCAGTCTTTCTTCTGTAGGGGTCAGTTTTACCCCTACATGCTGCCCTTGTCCATACCTGTCCAAATGGAAACATGTATCTTTGCCCCACTTTTGCTGTAAATATAGTTGCAACTAAAATATTCCTCGTGCTCTATTCAGCCACCTCAGGCAAGTTGAGCTACAGGTTCTTTTTTTTTTTTTTTAATTGAAGTATAGTTGATTTTTTTTTATTGGAGTATAGTTGCTTTGCAATATTTTGTTAGTTTATGCTGTACAGCAAAGTGAATCAGCTATACGTATACATATACCCCCTCTTTTTTGGATTTCCTTCTCACTTAGGTCACCCCAGAGCATTGGATATAGTTGATTTACAATGTTGTGTTAGTTTCAGGTGTACAGCAAAGTGATTCAGTTATATATATATATATATTTTTTTTTCAGATTATTTTCCATTATGGGTTATTAGGAGATATTGAAGATAGTTCCCTGTGCTATTCAGCAAATCCTTATTGCTTATCTATTTTAATGTACAGTAATTTGTATCTGTTTCTTATTTTCAGATTTCTACCAATAAATGTCAGTCACTAGTGTTGTAGTCAAAAGCGTAGGTCCACTGAAGACTTATCTGGCGTGGCTCTGGTAGGGGTTCAGAGGCATGGAGTTATGCAATGACAATGGTCCCATCAGCAGTGTCTTAAGAACATCCCTCTTGATCATAAAAATACTTTTTACTATAAGTTAACAGTTACTGTTTTTTTTCTTACCAAGAAATACAATAAAAACTAGTTGTAAAAAATAAAAATTAATGAGTGATACAATAGTAACATTATATACATTTCCACTTAAATTTTTTTTTTTTTACTTCTGTTACTGTTGCAAGGTTATTATATGACACATTTGCTAAACTATCACCCTGAACTTATTATTTCTTGCCATGAGGGTGAGAAAAATGTAGTAAACGCATAAGGTATAATTTAGTTACTCCAATTCAGTGCCCATTGTATTTCTTTCAATTACCACTAGTTAGGCAAAGAATATTGGCCTATATCTTAATTCCTAAGCATAGCCGGAAGTTGAAACAAGAAGTGTAATGTTGAAGCTGAAAATTTAAAAATTAAAACCATGTATAAATTAAGACAGATGGTGTTGTTTAATAAATATAGTGCAAAACACATAGAATTTAAGACTTCATATTCTGTAATTATATGCTACATAGAATATGGTCACTTGCCATTGTCACAAAACTGAAAAAAACTGTATTGCTGGTGAGACTTGTAAAGAGGAAAATATTCAAAGTTTTACAGCTGACCTTTACGGCAGTTTCACAGCTTAGTAACAAATGGGCTAATTTTATAAAATTTCTGCTCCCATGATAGTCATCCTTGCCTAGATGAGTTTGAAAGTGCTGTGACTTATATAGTCAAGCCATTTGTGGTCCAATCTTATCACTTATAAATTAACAGCAAATGCAACAGACCGAATGGTAATCAAAAAGGATTTTAAATCTCTATAGAAGAAATGTCAAAAGTGTGTTTTTAATACAGAACGAACTTCTAAAATTCTTCTTCATATTATATATACTACACACATTAGAATGCCCCCTAATTTCTCTTTTCCTCTACAATCTCCATTAAAATTTCCATCTATATCAGCCTGGACTGGATTTACATTTTTCATTCTATTCACCTAAGACGTCTGCGTCTCGCCATTTGTTTTCTTGCCAGTAACTACGCGCTACTCAAATAAATCTATCCAGTGAGCCTTAGAGACTCCAATTTATCTCCTCAAATATTATCTTGATTTTGTACATTAAAAGCTCACAAACAGAGAAGGCAAAAAATAATTCTCCTTAATTAGTGCAGGAATGGAAAAGGATGTGAAAATAATACAATAATATTTGTCCTGTCATATTAGGGACAGTAAATATTAATATGAGATGATGTTTATTGTTTTGCCATTAATATAGGGTTAAAATAATCTACAGTAATGTGTGTGTGTGTGTGTGTGTGTGTGTGAGAGAGAGAGAGAGAGAGAGAGAGAGAGAGAGAGAGAGAGAAAGAGAAAGAGAGAAAGAGAGAGTGGAGACAGAATTATCTGCATCTATAAACTGACTAAACGATATCACACTGGGGTGTATAATACAGTATTGTTAACTATATATGTATGTTATACAACAGATCTCTAGAACTTGTCCATCTTGCATAACTGAAACATTTTATCATTGAACAACTCTCAATTTCCTGCTCCTACTAGCCCCTGGTAACTGTTACTATACTCTCTGCTTCTATGAGTTTGACTACATTAAATACCTGATATAAGTGGGATCATATAATATTTATTCTTTTACACCTGGCTTATTTCACTTAGCATAATGTCCTTCAAGTTCATCCATGTTGTTGGATATGGCAGGATTTCTTTCTAATTAAGACTGAATACTTAATACAATATTCCATTGTATGTATATATCATATCATCTTTATCCATACAACCATCCAATAAACATTTAGGTTGTATCCCTATCTTGGTTATTGTGGGTAATGCTGCAATGAACATGGGAGTGCAGATATATCTTCAAGATCCTGTTTTCAATTCTTTTGGATATATACACAGAAATGGGATTGCTGTATCATATGACTATTTTTAATTTTTTGAGGAACCTCTATATTGTTTTTCATAGCGGTTACTCCATTTTATATTCCCAACAACAGTGTACAGTGTTCCAATTTCCCCACATTGTTGCCAACAGTTGTTATATTTTTTGTTATTATTGTTGTTTTTGATAATCACCATCCCAATGATCATTTCAATGACATTTATCTCAGAAATAGAAAAAACAATCCCAAATCCATCAGAGATAAAGAAGTAACTCAACACTAGCGCACTAAGTGGGAGCTAACAACTTGGAAGCTAATGAGGACAGTAGAAAGGATATGGGCCTAAGGGCTAGGGTCAGACTTTGATACAAGCAGGACTGCTACTGAGCCTTCTGTATAAAGTTGACGTATCAATGAGATGCCCAGTCACGAAAGGGGGATTAGAAAAATATCCTCTTCTTGGCTGTGATATGGTAAAGAAAAGCTGTGACTGAGGAAAAAAAAATGTCATGTGAAATGTTGTTTATAAGATGAGAAATTTTATAAATGCCCATGTTTAATGGATCTCTAAATTATGAAAATGATGAGAAAGCTGTAATGGATAAAACCCTGCAGCCTTGAAAAAATCAACTCCCCACATTTTTGAATGGTCAATTGTACAACAAGCATTGAACTTGTACAGGCAAATCAAACCTTATAGGAGGTAAACTCAGTATCAAAACTTCTAAAACATAAGTTGAAATAAATCACCATGAGGGAAATTTAGCAGTTTACAATAAACAGAAGAATTAGCACCTTATGAATTTGAGATAAAAAACAATTTAAGACACAAACATAGTTGAATAAATAAAAAGGTAAAAGAAAGAATAGAAGCCATTATTAAATAATAAAAAAGAAACGGAAAAGAACACAAATTTGAATGAAATATAAAGAAAACTTCTTGATATGAATACATATGGTCACAAAACTTAAATACTCACTGGACAGATTAAATAAAAGTTTGTAAAGAACTGAAAAACTTGAAGAGATTTTTTTCAGAGCTGAAGAAAGGACAGAATGGAAAGAATAACTGAGAGAAAGATACAGAGATGAAAATAATGAAAAAGGTATATAAACATGGAGAACAGATGTAAAGGGCTTGGGATATATGTCTGACAGGCTACTCTAAAGAGGGTGATAAAACAGGTTATATTTGTGATCATAATGACTGTAAGCTTTCAGCAATTAAAAAAAGTCCTGAGTATCCCAGATTTTAAAAACAATCAACCAAGGTCAAAGAACATATAAAATATACACACTGATCCATCTAGAAGCGGCATATTAAAGGCAGACTGGGTATATTAAGAGTAAAAAGAAAGAAAAGATAAATGTCCATTAGCATAAATGTATAACTACCATGTGTAACCATATATTCTAAAAGAAAATGAAATTAAATCTTTTGATAATAATAACATGAGAATATTAACTTTGGGGGCAGTAATAAGACATTAATATTTGAATTATGTTTAAACAGTCTTACCTTCTTATAATCTAAATTGAATGTTTATGGCGCAATGATGGGAATGTTAGCAGTTGCCTTAAAATACTGCAGCAGAAAACACTGTGTGAAGAGCACATAAGTAAGAATGCTAGAAAGCTAAAGCTTGGTGACAGTTACATAGGGGTTCATTTTATTACCCTTTTGTTTTGTTATGTATCTGAAAATTTCGATAAAGTCTACCAGACTAAAAGTCTGTAAACACTGATTATAAATTCACAACAAAAATGTTTATTTGTGGATCTTTAAGAGTACGATAGAACTAAACAAGGAGAATATTATGGGGCTGGGGAGAAACAAATAATGCTTTTGAGAGATAATATCATTGGACTGTGATAAATCATGCATATCTATTAAAATCTTAAAGGTTTAGTTTAGCTATATAAATAATAGAAGGATAAGGTATAAATTGCAAAACAGTAGAATAAATTAAGGTAATGAAGAAAACTTGATAAATTGTATAGGAGAAAGGAGAAAAAGAAGATAAAAGAAAAGCATACTAAGTAGAAAGTACAAAATAAGATGAAAGAAATGACTTCAATTATACCTGCAACTAAATAAATGGAAATATTAAAAGCACCTCCTCAAAAATGATACTAACAATATATATTTTTTAAATCCTAGTGCATAATTTTAAAAAAGATATACGGAGAGTATGAATGTATACAGAAAAATTGAATGTAAGGGTATAGAATGCATATCAGAAATACTAACAAAAATCTTGTTGATGCCATATTAATAAAAATAGATTGTAGGAAAAAGGCTAATAAAATGAATTATTTCCTTAATGATAAAAAGTAACTATTTAGGAAGAAATTATAATCCTGGCTCATAATCTTGTAGTTCAAAAACAAAACAAGGTAGTTAAGATTCAAAGATTTAACACAATCAACACAGTATTTAAAAGACATTCATAAGCCAGGAAAGCTTGAAAGTATGTTGTACCTTCACAGGTCAAGCAGTTCAATAGCAGAGTGGAATGCAAGGTACGTGCTGGTGAGAAGGAAGGGAATTTGTGGCTGCAGATAAAGCTATTTAGGGCCAGACTCTTTATTTTTAATTTTTTTTATTGTGATAAAATATACTTAACATAAAATTTACTATTTTAGCCATTAAAAAAATAAGTGATTCATAGAATCCTGCACAAAACAAGTAGTGAACACATTATCTTTATATACATATACATACACAAGTATATACTTATACCACAAAGGGAATATCAATAAATGCAAAGCTATCAACAAGAGTCTATGCTCTCTGAACAAAATGCAATAGAATCTGTAAGAACTCTATGTTCAAGGCTCTTCAGGTCACACAGTAAGGAGCAGAGACAAGTAAAAACTCCGAATACCTCTCCACTCTTTGCCACTAAATTACCTGGATGATTCTGGAGAGTCATTTAATTTGTCTGTTGTTTATTCTTCTCTGTAAAATCAAACTGCTGCAAAAATAAGTATTCACTTTTTTATGAAGCATTAAGCTACTAAATAATATGTGAGACTTTATGTCTCATTTTTAGAAGGAAGTCCTATCCTAGTGGTAGACATTTATAAAAGACGATGGCTCAAGAAATAGTGACCAAATAATACAAGCTTTAATGGATCATAGCTTTAGGAGAAAGTCTTATTTTTATTATAGTCAAATAAAGCACAGGGAATACTGCATTTTGAAAAAGCACTGTGTTCTCCATTCTTACAATTGCTTTAATAATTCAGAGAGATAGCATGTAAGGTGACAGGAAATTGATACTCAGACAAATATGTTTCCCCAAACAACTGTCAAATGAGCTGCCCTCTGGGTGTGTCCTGAATGGCATGGCAGTTGAAGCTGTCCCTAAAGAAATCAGTGAGCTTTAGCAACTCGACAAAATGACTGCAGAACATACAACTTTTACAAATTACTCTTTGTTTGAATACTAAAATAAATAACAGAATTTTCAAAAAGCATATGGGGATAATGCTGCATATCTTCTACTCCCTCTGGATCAAAGTGTATCTATCTATTTCATCCATTATTGTGGAGTAAATTCTAATTTACTCAGTTCTTAGAGAAATGCTGCAATAAAAGGAACACTGCTGCTCAGCAACATTTGCTTCACAAACTGTTACTCTTGCTACAACTTAAAAAAAAAAACAAAACAGTTATGATTAAACTCACAAAGAAACTGGTCCAGGAAACAAATACAGGACAATTTCCAACTGGACTTTTAATTACAAACAGCAAACATTTCCAGTCACTATGCAATGCTGAATTACAGAAATATCTAACTCAAAAATTTTTCCTTTTCTTTCTTTCATTTTCAGTGTTGTTATTATTGTTCCACTCCATTCTAATTTTCTTCTGCTCCCTCTTTTTCCCTTTCTGATGACAATATGTAAAAGTTAAACAACAGTACAACACAGATGCACAAACTCAGGCTACACATTCTCATGGTAGACCGTGGGAAAAGGGGGTTATATAAAAGAAGATAAATTTGCTTGTAGTACCGTAGTGATGATTTTGGGGGAGAGTTTCTTAATATTTTTGTGTCTTGATTTCTTCATTTACGAAGTCTCTATTTGATATTTACTTTGCTATCTCACAGAATACGTATGACCAACAAGCAAGTTTCTGAATGTGAAAGCATCGAGTAAGCTCCAAAATGCTACTCAAATATAGTGTCAGATATTAATAAAAAAAAGTATAGTGTCAAAAATATTAGGATGGTAGAAAAAGAAAACACTCTATTTTTACAATCATTTCCGTTTCTAATATGCAACATGAGAACATGTATATTCCATGAATTTGAATTCAAAGACCTAATAAACTTTTTGCTGTCTATCTAGATACAGAGACATTGATAAATAATAATTTGTTAAATAGCTCTTCCTCCGTTGAATAATGCCATAGTAATCAGTTCTTGGATCAAGAGGGTCTTTTAAAAGGAGTATTTATTTTAATAATTGCTAATTATAAAGATTCAATATGATTGCATGGAAAAACCATACTTCTGTGTGAACAAGCAAATTATGTTCAACTTCATGATGAAGGAACTTAATAGGCTAAATCTAATTTACGAATCAAATGACTAGAAGTTTCCCAATAATCAGCAGGTGAATTTGAAATCTAAATACATCTAGATGCCAAACAACTCTAATGATTATATTAAACTTTTAACTTTGTAAACTTTAGCTTAAATAGATTATTCTGAGAATAGTAAATATTTTTTTCTATTGTTTTATAAAATTGTGGTGTTTCCTCTTACAAGTAGAGTTAGTCTGAAATTAAAGTGCTAATAAAGACAAGGGATGTGTCTATTCTGAGTTCCTACAACCCAGAGTTTGGCAAGAAAAGGAAAGAAATGTAAAAAACAAATAATAAACAGAAACCTCAATTAAATAGAGCAGGAGACCAGAAAGGGGAGCTCTCAGGCCCTGCACAATAGCCAATCTCAACAGCAAGGAGAAAGACGCCTCTTCTTTCCTGGCAAGGACTCAGCCAGTGAAAAGTCCTGGACTCTGTTTACTATGGCCCTCCCAACGTCCTTTTCCTCCCTATAAAAGCCTTCTCCTTCTCTTGCCCAGTGGGGTTTTGCACACAGCTCGCCATAGTTTCAGGCCCTGAATTGCAATTCTCTGCTGATCCTGAATAAACTCATCTTGGCTGAAGAAATACCTGGCAGACTACTTGCTGCAGGTACTCAGAAGCAAACATCCAGATTTCAAGGCCATGGTAGATTTTCTGTACGGTTCTTTTTTTTTTTCATTTCCTTGAACTTCTCAGACCAGAGCTTTTCTCCTGGTCAGCAGTGACTTCCCAGAGTGCAACACCTCTATTTTTAGCAGCCTGCTTCAGTTCACCTTTTTTTGTCTCATGTGCACATTTCACTGGGGAGGAAAATTGTCACTGGTATTCAGGACATTCCAATAACAGTCACAACCGTTACTCTGATAAACTCTGATGCAATGTACTTGCTTTATGTTTTTTTATTACAAAACCAAATTCTTCTGCCTCTAGTCAAGTAACCTGCCTTCCTCTTAACCATTACCTCCCTCGTCCCTCCAACCCCCTCACACAGTGTGGGCCTGTCCAGACATCTACACTCTAAATTAAAGTGTATATGATTTACATAATTCATCTCCCGAGCTCTATTCATCACAGAAAACCAGAAGTGATTTCTCAGTGTTCTGCAGAATACACACATATAGACTGACAGACCCTGTGACCCTACTTTGGTTTGCTTCTCCTCCAATCATAACCAATGAGGCTCAATACATCTATATGCATGCCGGTAAATGTTTAACAACCAGCTCTCCAAACAATGACCCTTGTTTGAAACGCTGGTAGGTTTCTGTGGTTTAAATATCTCCACCACAGGTGATTTCAAGTTACCAAGATGATTTAGAAAATTCCTGAAAATTTAATATTGCACTCTCAAGAACCATTATAAGCTGGCTTTCTAGTTTTACTACAAAGTAGTATATTTAGAAAATAAAAATACTGATTTTAGGTTACTTCAATTCTTGCTCAGAATTCTGCCTCCAGCATTGTGGGAATTGGGAAAATTTTTTAACTGTTTTATACCTTAGAACCTTCATTCATAAAATGTGGATAGGAAAAAAATTAATTAGATTTGAAGAAAAATTAGATAATCCAGGCAAAATCTCTTCAACAGTGCTTGGCACATCAAAAAAACAAAAAAAATCTGTATTAGAATTAGTAACATAGGTAATACACTTAGAAACATGCCTTTGTTACTCTATAGTTACTATAATCATTATGCCATTCTTCTATAATTCAAGTTCCATATCTAGGATACATCAGAAGCTGCATTACTCTTTTCTTGTTCTGCCCATATGTAGGACACATTATTATTACTAAGAGTACAGATTATTAAAATTTTTATATTTTGATCATAGATGATGAAATTATGATTGAATTTAAATCTTATCTCTTTACATTTCTTTACCTTTCTTGAATATTAACCTGATGCATAAACAAGATGGTCCTACTAAAACTTCTCAGGTATGAAAGACAATACGATCCACATTAATTTTAACTTATGTTGAAGACCCTCCAATTCTTCAGTGTGACATTCGTGGATTTTCACAACTTGACCACAGATGACATTTATGTCACTTTAGGGGGTCATTTTTATGCTCTTTATATTCAATTCCTTTTTACTCTTCTCTCGAACAGGACCTTTGCTTTCCTATTTTGGTAGCAGGACTCAAATGGGGCATCTGACTTGAATGCTTCAACGACTTCTCTGAAAATAAAATATTTACTCATACTTAACGTTTGTTATTTACCAACTTAAATATTCAATGGATTTATAACTGTTTATTCCTTTGCCTTTATGCCAAATGGCATTTTTGTGTAAAATATTCCCTACCTAGGACACTGTTATATTTATTATTATATTTATATCCATAGTAGGTGCAAACATGGGCCTGGGTGGAAGTAGGAAGAAAACTGTGGCCATATTTTCCAAGTGTGAAATTTATAAATACACACAGTCTTCACTTACAACCAATATCAAATTCTGAATTTTGCTGGTCATTCTATAAGTGAAATCTAATATACTTTCTATGATTATGGAGAGCATATCAATAAGATGGACAATAATTCTAAGTAATATTTGTCACCTCTCTCTTTAAAAATCAACTCCTTTCATTTTCCTTAAAACAAAGCCTATATTTTTTAAGGCATTTATTTATTTATTTACACTAATCTGGATCCCCTGTAGCTCTTAATCTCTAGGAAATATATTTTAGTTCTTATAAAGTATTGTGCTTCCTCTAAGCATGAACATCACATACTATTTCTTTCACCAGGATAATCCTCTCCTCCATATGCCCCCCGCCCGCCCCCACACAACACATCTCTAAGGCATATAGCAACATATTCACAATCTCTACTTGCTAAACTCCTACTCATTCCTCAAGTGTCAGCTCACAATCAGTTAAACTTTCCTTGATTCTTTCTCACTGGGGTCATCTTGTCATACTCTTCACTCTCCTAGTCAATACATCCCTCTCACATTACAGTAACCTCTTATTAAATTTTTTGCTTTCCCCACCAGCCTATTAGGCCTGTTACGACAGAAAACATGTTTGTATTATTCTCTTTTGCACTTTCATCAGATAGCTTGCCTACAACACAGGTTGTAAATATATACTTATTGAAAATTTAAGTGACTGAATCTTACATGTGCTATTAGTTTCAGTTAGGTCACTTACTTTTCAAGTTTAATGCAACTATATATAAATATATATATATATAATATATATTAAAATATTGAAAGGAGAAAGAAATTCACCACTTTGTCATATCATCCAAGAGAGACTACTGCAAATTAGGACTATAGTGCTTGCTGCACATAACTCATTAATTTGGAATAGTATGTCACTTCCTTCATTATGAGATTTCCAAGTTGCAAGATATGTGGGATGAAATGTCAGCAAACAAAAGTCCTTCATTGGGGGGTTATAACATTGGGGAGAAGAGAGTCACAGAGTCAGCAAAAGTTTTATGAGTCTGTCAGTTGACTGATTGGCAGGTTTCTGTAAAATGAACCTTGAGGGATTTGATACTTGAATTTTAATTAAACCAAAATTATTCATTGTTCAGTTCTAAATCCCTAAAGAGAAACCGAAAATCTTGCAGAGGGACTCCCAACAGTAATTACATGTTCTGCTGAAATTTAACTAACTTGCATTACCCAGATAGACCTGACAAATGGAGAGCTATGTCATGAAACAGATTTTTAGAGGAATAAGATGAAAGGCAAAAGTCTAGTACAAAATAAAACAATGGCCAAGTTTCTGCACTGGATGCTTGAATACAAAAGAAGAAGAATAAGAAGTCTATTTTTTAATGTGGGCCACCTAAATATGTTTAAGTAATTTGAATATCTTGTTTGGCATTCCTCTTTTACTTCTACTAAGCAATGCAATTTTTAATCCAAAAACGTCTTTGAAAAACATGTTATTCTGGACCGACATCTCATGTAGAGTACTATATTAATCTTCAAAATAATATCTAAAATATCTCTTCTTTTCTTATTGAGTAACAGTGACTTTTGGTTGATTTTCTTTAGCAATTTTCCTTGTATTTATGAATTTATTAATCCTAATATTATTCTCTAGGTAGAAAGATGACAGTGTTGATTAATGATCTGTTGAAGTGTTGCTTTGAGTTTGTTTTTTTTTTCCTCATGGTGGTAATTAACTGAACGTGTTAACTCCTTCTCTTGCTTAGGCTTTGCCTGGATCTCTTACTATTCAGGCCCACGCATAAAGCAAAGCTTATTAGTCCCACAGGCATAGAATCTACCCTTGTTGGGTAGAATGTAAGATCATGGAATTCGGGGCAATCTTGTTTTATTAACTCCACTGTCCAGTTCTCCAATAAAGCATCACACCTTCTTTTCACAATTCTTGTCACTTTGTTTTGATCCTCTTTTGCACACCTCACAATACCTGTCGTAAATTTTCATACTCTCATGTCTTTATTCCTATCTACGTCCTAGGAGAGGGCCTCATGTGAGATACAAAAAGTGGAAAAACAGGCAATGTCGTATTCCCTGCAGGCAGTTTGCAGGCAGACATGTTCAAGGACAGCAGGCAGGAGGGTCTCAACCACTTCTAGGTGAATTTTCTGGAATCCTCTGTGTTGCTGGTGCAGGAAGCTGACATGGTCAGTGCCGGCCTCCATGTCCTTCTAAAGAATGCATACACGTCTAATTCCCTATATTAAAATACTTGATATTTGAGGTGAATTAAGTGCTCCTTTTTCCCTTATTAAACCCTAATAAAATATAAAATTCTAAAATTTATTTAAGAAGGTGAAGAAAACCTGAATAGATTAGAGTCATATGTTAAGTTGAAAAAGTTATCTAAGAATGATCCTAAAGAGATGCTACATGTCCTGATTTCAGTTTTCTCAATGAGTTCCTCCAAAAGTACAGGTAATTCTCATACATATGTTTAGAATCAGGTCTACAAAATAATGGGAAGCTATTCATTACCTTATAAATATCACAAAATCTAATAAAAATGAAATAAATAAAAATAATACAAAATTTTTATGAAGCATGTGGAGTCTGGCTCCTGGCTAAAATCCTGTGTGATTTTTCAGGCCTGACCATAGGCAATTATGATGCCTTTAACTGGCAGCTTCCTCAAGGAAAGCTGCCCTCGCTGTACTAGGCTTGGTGCACAGCCAATGCACTCCAGTCTCTGAAGGGAGTTACAGTGAAGGACTCAGGCTAGGACTTCAACTGAGTTTGCAATGAAACTATAAATGAATTTGGAGAAAACTGATATCTTAACAATGTTATATCTTTCAATCCTTGAAAACAGTATATCACTCAATCTATTTTTCTTTGATTTCTCTCATCAATGATTTGTAATTTTAGCCTGATTTTTTTCTCATGTTAGCTTTACCCCTAAATATTTTACTATTGATACTATTATAAATAGTATTTCAATTTTACTTTCCAAATCTTTGTTGTTATAATATAGGAATATATATATATATATATATATATATATACACACACACACACACACCTATATCTATACACACTAAACTCAATAGCTAGATCTGGTTCATTTTTTTTCATAATTTTTATTTTTTTTTAAACGTAGACAACAATGTTATATGCAAATAGAGAATGCTTCCTTTTTCCTTTCCAATCAAACAGAAAAAAAGGGAATAGGGAAGAAATCAAGAAAATTGAAAACATAAAGACAACAGAAAAAAAGGTAAAAAGAGGTAGTTTTTTGAAATGGTAAATAATATTGAGAAATTTGTCATTGGAGTGATTTTAAAAGAAAGAAATAAAAGATACTTTACTAATATGAGAAATAAAATTAGTATATTTCCATGTATCTATGATGCATAAAAGTATACTAAGAGAATAGTATAAAAAACTTTATGCCAAAAATCAAAGAAAAATAGACTGAGTGATACACCGTATTCAAGGATTGAAAGATAGAAATATGGAAAATGCTATGGAAAACAATACTGAGGTTCCCAAAAAAACTAAAAACAGAACTACCATATGATCAAGCAATTCCACTCCTCGGTATATACCTGGAAAATTTGAAAAGATACGTGCAACCCAATGTTCACAGCAGCACTATTTACAATAGCCAACAAAGTTTACAAAGCAACTCAAGTGTCCCTCAACAGCCAAACAGATAAAGAATATGTGGGGTGTGTGTGTGTGTGTGTGTGTGTGTGTGTGTGTGTATATATACACACATATATATATACACACACACACACATATACACACACACATATATGTATACATATATACATATATAATGGAATAATACCCATCCACTACTTTCTACTATTTATTGAATTATATGATCAAAATGGTAGGCAGTTTCCTACCTGAATATTTTATCAGACCACTTTTGTTTTTCACTCTTAAGATACTAAAGTATACATAAAAAAAAATAATAAATTATATAATTTTTAAAAACTCACACCATGAAGACCCAGACCTTGGTCAATTTACTCCATCTGTGCCTTAGTTTCCTCAATTGTGAAAGAGGGATATTAATAATACCTATATTACTGCACCACTAGGGAAGTCCTGCATTATTATTTTTAAAAAGAATGTTCCATTTGTCCATAATAGACAATATAAAGTAGCACTAACCCCATTTCTCCTGTTATCTGAAAGATTAAGATTGCACATAATTCTTAAATTTATTTTATCTGAGTATAAATTATAATAGTGCCCAATATATATCATTAGCACTAATAATAATATATGTCATGTAAGTCTCACTCATGGAGAACATACCTACGTTACTCTAAAGCAGAACTAAAATTCTCATGAGTTTTCAGCTGAAGAGTGATTGAGAACCGGCAAATTTGTATTAGCCTTTCAAGTTCACACAACGTTATCAATAGTGAACTCAAGTCTGTACATTCCTAGATAACTGCAACTTTCTCAATTATGACTACTTGCTATTACGATGTTCATCCTCTTTAATAAAATTATTTCAATTTGTGATAATTTATATGCGGTAAAAGGATCAAGAGAACTGGAACTTAATTTTCCCAAAAAGTAAATTTAAAAAAAGGAGGACTGCAACTGGAGTTAAGGAAAAAAATCTGTTAAATTTAATACTGTGTTTTACTGAATGTGTATTTTAACAGATTCAGTAACAGACTGCAGAGAAACACAAATGAACCATATCTAGACCCTGGTCTCAAAGTGGACATAGTCTTGACAGGAGAAACACAAAATATAAATAAATCTGTGTTATTCTGAAAGCCTGGTACTTGCAGTAGAAGTGTGACTTACGTTCAAAGTGAGGAAAAGGGTGGGAGAAAAAAAGTAAATTTACCAGAGGCCTGAGGGAAGATTTTTTTTTCTTTTTGTATAATTATACACATCTTACCATCTTACCCTAGATGTCATTACTTATTACTTATTAACATTAGAGCAATATATTATAAAAATATTCCTAATAGATAAATGTTGGAAGAAAGAGTTTTACTGAAAGATTTTGGAAATTTAGTGATTACTAAAGATCTATGACTTACACTACACTTCCCAGATGGCTTTTTATTTTTTTAAGCAGAGGTCTTCTTAGAAGCCCATATGATTTAAATTTATTTATTTATTTATTTTTGGCTGTGTTGGGTCTTCATTTCTGTGCGAGGGCTTTCTCTAGTTGCGGCGAGCGGGGGCCACTCTTCACCGTGGTGCGCGGGCCTCTCACTGTCGTGGCCTCTCTTGTTGCGGAGCACAGGCTCCAGACGCGCAGGCTCAGTATTTGTGGCTCACGGGCCTAGTTGCTCCGCTGCATGCGGGATCTTCCCAGACCAGGGCTCGAACCTGTGTCCCCTGTATTGGCAGGCAGATTCTCATCCACTGCGCCACCAGGGAAGCCCCTCCGATGGTTTTTTGGTTAGTCCATGGTCATGTGAAAAGTTCTGGCCAATCTGAGTGGATGTAATACATGCTCCACTGTAGCTCCCTGGCTCCCTCTGTTTTCTCTGTAACCACCTCAGAGGCCACAGAAGGAAACTGTAGCATCAAAAGCCAGAGGAAACCTGAATCTTTAATCACTATGCTAAAGAGAGCTACCCTGGGAAAATCTCAAAACCTTCATTGTTTTTAGGTGAACAAGAAACTCAATTTTGATGTACTAAGCCACTGAGCTATGGTAGGATGTTACCACAGTAAAGTGTAACCTAACCTGACCAATACAGAGATGGTAGACTTTGCAATCTTTTCTCTAAAGCTTGCTTGGACTGCTGACAGCTCTAATGCAATACCTTTTGCCATATTTATGAAGGATTATAAATCCTTTCCTCCTTGGTGTGCAATAACAAAAGGCTTTGTGAGACTCAGTGCCTGGCTGATGTGACTATCAAAGGAACATTACCCCAGCCTTTAAAAGTTTAGTACTGTAAAGAATATAAAGCACAGCCCATCACTAATGGCTTGCTCCTTCTATAACACCAAACAAGATAGATCATGTCTCTTTGCCGCCATCTGCTATACCTACTAGGGACTTGTTTCAGACATTCCAAAATTATTAACATTGATGAACAGTCTGAAGAAGACAGATTCCTTTTGTTTTTGTTTAATTAAGCTTACATGTATTCTAAACGCACCTCACGATTTAAACATCTGTGAAATTGAGATGTATGTAACAATCAGTATGTGTAATAATTACACTCTTTCCTTGTGCTACATAAAATATTGGTGTGCCTTAAAACTGATGACGTTTATATTACATTAAATATCAAATACTGCAACATGTTTTATACTTAAGGAACATTACTTTAAAATTTTCTTTATAAAAATCATTGTGAATTAATTTAATATATTAAATATTTTAAAATATTTAAGTGAAAACAACCAGGCTTATAGTAAAGAGTAATTTAATTCTCAGAGGGGTCCCTGCATAGTGATTAAAAGGCAACAACAAACAAAGGTCACAGACCTAGAGATAATCAGAGTTTCATATTAACTAATTAAGAAAGTCCAATCATTATTCCAACTTCTCTAACATCATTTATGTAGCTGCATTTCCCCCCAAAAGCTCCGATGTGTTTCTGTGGGCTATTTTCCTATTTGATTCAGTCACAGGTAAACCACCTAGATTACTCTGTATTTTGTGTATCTGTGCATCTATGAATTTAATACCTCTCTTTGCAGTGTAATTTTATATAGTAGATAACCACATGCCTATTAGACTTTCCATTTCAAACATTAAATTAGCAAAACCATTGCTACCAAAATGAAATATAGCAAAGAGTAAGCACCATTATGTAAAAATGAAATAAAATAAATAGGCATTGGAAACAAATCACATCAAAGTTTAAAAAAAGAAAAGCATCTTTTTGCTCTCACACCAAAGCTGAACACAGCAAAGTAAACTAATGGTTTTTGATATCAGTTCATTAGATGCAAGATTCTGAACTAATCTGCTCTGCTTTTACACTGTGGGAAATTTTAGACGGCAAGTATGTTTACTGAAAATAAATGCACTGATCTTATGTCTACGTTAAATCATTCTGTTGTAGAACTATTTCTGATGCAGGCTTTTCATACAACTCTTTGAATTTCACAAATGTATGCCAACCAAATTGATAGCTTCTTATATATTTTTTTCTTTTTTTTTTTGCGGTATGCGGGCCTCTCACTGTTGTGGCCTCCCCCGTTGCGGAGCATAGGCTCCAGACACGCAGGCTCAGCAGCCATAGCTCACGGGCCCAGCCGCTCCGCGGCATGTGGGATCTTCCCGGACTGGGGCACGAACCCGTGTCCCCTGCATCGGCAGGCGGACTCTCAACCACTGCGCCACCAGGGAAGTCCCTTTTTATATTTTTTAAAGACAATAGCTTATACCTCAGGATAGAGTCAATCAATGTAGTATTTGAATCCTTACTTGCTATCATCACAAACTAAAATAACAGTTACAGTAAAATTTATAAAAGTTACTTCAATTTCCCCATCCATTTTCTTCTTGTTACAGAAAGAAAAATAAACTTGGGAGCTATTATCCTATCTCTCATACATTAGCCAGCTACTGAGAAAGGTATTATGATGTAATAGAAGAAACACTGTACTGAAATTCAGGAGATCTGATTTCTGATGCTGGCTCTATCCCTGTAACTAGGAGCACATGTTGACCAAAAAGCATATTTATTTTACAAATGAGAAGATTGTTTCAGAAGCTTCAAGCACTTACAAGCTATACAAGTCTTTAATCATAAGATGGATTATGCCTTGATGCTATTCAAACGTTAATAAATGTCCGTGCTAAGAACTCTATATGAGATGGTATGGAATTGAATGAGCTAGGTTTGAGAAAAAGCTCAGCTAGTAAGTGAAACCGCTCTTTAGTACAGAAACTGCTCTGAAGTACTGAAATAACCTTTATTCATCATATACAGATGGTTACAGAAAATTCAGAAAGCTTGTGTTGCCTAACACTGAAGAAATGCACCAAAAATCCACTTGTCCTTCACATACATCAAGACCCGGTATCCAGTGATGCTCTTAGCTTTTATTTGTAAAGCAAGTGTGATGTATACATATGAGAAATAGAATGAAAAGTCTAGCTCTCTCTTCCCTGATGTGGTCCTTATATTGAATGATTTACTCTAAAAGATAAGTCACCATTTTCTAATATTCCCATACAATTTTGGTAGATGACAATAAAAGACACCCTAACTTCACGTGATTTACGGGACTTGTCACGGTAGGACACTGGTTTACCTCTCCAGCTCATCTTTTGCCATTCAGCCCTGTACACTATAATCTAGTTGTACTCAACTGTGTAAGTTTCCTAAACATGCCCTAATGTCAATTTTATGTAAATGTACTTCCCTTTCTCTGGAAAGATCTTCCTCTTGCTTATTACCTAGATAAATCCTGCCCCATTTCTGGATTTGGCTTGCAAGTCTTTTCCTTGAAGTTTTTTCTGACCCTCCCCATATGCTCCCACAGCACTTATCACATTCTAGAGAAACTGCCTGCTAGCATCTCATTTTTTCCCTTCAAAAACCATGTGTCTTCTTATCTAAATTGCATACCTTGACCACAGTACAGTGAAGCCAGTTCTTTGCATAAAGTAACACTTGGATAAATATTATCATTAAATAAATGTGTAAATGAATAGTATTCATGTGCTGAAAGGTATCATTAATCTCTCTCAATAGATTTTGACACAACATTTTGAGAGGATGGATCTAGCTATACGAGGTCAGGTGTTTTTCCACCGATTTCCACATTCAAAAAGGTAAAGAAGATTTATAAAAGTACAGGTAAACTGTAATAACAAGAAGTGAAATTAAGAATGTGCTGATAGATAATAATTACGGAGAGAAGGCAACCAGAGAAGGGATTTCTGGGATGGTGGCATTTAATCTAAGAAGCAAAGAATGAAAAGTGAGTATCATGAGAAGAGTCAATGGAAGGGAATGGGACAAATATAAAGGCTGTAAGTGACAAAGCGAATCAAACACCATACTCCACAGACTCAACTATTGCAGAATGCTTTAAGCTGCTCTTTCAAAAAATAGAAATACATAAAACAAAAAGCAAAAGCAAAAAACTTAACAGACACACCAATCCTACATATACAGATTTTCTTAGATAAGAAAAAATATATATGCTTCTATTAAGCAAAACACAGCTTTCTGAATTAAAGAATTTTGGAAGAGTCTTGGTTTTGTTGCTGTGAAAATGCAATTTGTAGATTTAACTGTTAGGTGATACACGTAATTATATTAAAAGCATGGAGAATGATGAGAATGAAAAACTTAAAAATTGGTATTCTACATTTTCCTTTATGGTAATTATTACACACTAAGAGAGATAAGAAAGAGCTTGAGAAGGAAAATACAAGGCAGTTTTCAAATAAATCAGTGACATTGAAAAGTGACAATGAACGAGGTTTTTCACAATAAGAGGCAGATAGGTATTGTTTGATGGCATGGACTGTGCTGAAAATTAGTGACAGTCAATGGTTTTGATGTGGGCCAAGGAAACAGTAAAATGAGTAGGAAAAAAAATGGTTTTCATAGCTGATTTCCGCAGAATTTCTGATCAGCGAGATGGTACAGGGAACTCCAGTAGAAAGACTGAAGAACTTTTTACATAGGCAGTTACAATGAATTTGCTGGGCATATTTTCATATGGAAAGCAAATATGTTAGAAGGGTAATGTATTTTATTAAATTTCTTTTCAATATGCATCTTTAAAAAGGTTCACATAATCTGCAAAAAAGGGGACATGCATACAATTTGTTTCAAAATTTGGCATCTATACGTAGTATAAAATGAAGAATAAATGCTAAGTTCCTAACATCCTCTTGTCACTTGTTCTTTGTACATCTCAGTGATAGATTTGTTTTTATTTTCTTGACGTTTTATATTCTTAGTCAGCACTGAGACCCAGATCATTGTAAACTTTGCTGAAACTGGCTGCTAAGGCCAAAGTCATTAACATTACAGAGACTGACAGTCTGACTGACAGCCTAATAATAATAGTTGTTATTTAACTTTCATTTGCTATCTAGAGTGTGAGAGCACTTGGTAGTTTTATTATTCTTGTTTCCATGGGAAACCAGGCTAAGTGCAAGAATAAGACTGTTATTTTTGTGTTGTCCATTAAATTACAGTCCTTTCATTTCATATTTTTACACATGATTGGTGTCCTCATTGATGTGTAATGCTATGCTATTATCTGCATTAAATTTTCATAAATAACCATTTTGGTTACAAAATAAGATAATGCAAGTGGTTTTTAGAGTGCAAGTGGTTGTCAGAATTATGTTCAGGGTCTTTTTTTTATCCTTTTTCAGAGGAAATAATATTGAAATGTTGCTGTATAAAAAGCTGTCCTTATCTTTAGAAGTAAATATATCTCTATAAAGAAAACTTTTCATATAAACTATGATGTATTTTATTATTTGTAATTTCAAATATATTTTTCTCCCAAATGTATGTATGTATGTAATGTGTATACACACATATACCTACATTTGGAAGAAACAGACTTATGTAAATTGGAGGCGGAGGGAAAGAGAATTCTCAGTTTATGACATCTGAGCACGATTGGATCATATATGAAAAATAATGTGATAAAAAGAGAGCTAAAAACTCAAAAGGCAAAAATCCATAATATCCTAAGGAAAAAGAAACTTCACACATCAAAACTATAGACATATATATACATACATATTTAATTTTTCATACTACACTGTCCCAGACTCCAAGAACATCTTTTTTAGAAGGGTCAAAATTAATGATGTGATAAAGTTATATACTACACACGTAAAACGGATGGGGTCAATAAATGGTTGAATTTCACTGAATTGACTACATACAACAACATGGATGTCCTTCTTAGAGCAGATTAAAATATTAGAACAAACTATACTCAATAAGTATTAATAAATCACTACATTTAAATATAAATCATGCAATAAACTGTGATATCTTATCTCCTGAGACAAATAGATATATTTAAACTTGTAGAGAAGCAGCACAGACTGATTTTGGAAGGATTAAATCTATTAAAATGAGTATTTAAATATTTTTTAAAATGTTAATAAGTTAATATGTCATGTTAACTTATTAGTTAACATGTCATGTTAACTATTTTTAAAATGACTTTTTTTTAATGGAATGAAATTACTCTGAATTTTCTGTATTCTTACAGGTAGAGTAATTCATTTTGGCTGCCTGTCAGTTTGGAAGCCAAGAAGACCAGGTTTGCATCTCCCCTTCTCACTTGTATAACCAGATTTCAGGTAATGGAATTGAGTCTCCCCAAGCTAGCAATCTCTCAAAGAACTCTGAATCTCTAGCCAACAATGCCAGGACTAGGCTGGAAATTAACAATTGCAGCTTTGTGGCAACAGGAGTAACGGCTACCGTCATGCAGACCGTCTTCACTCTGAGACAGATGCTGCATTTTCTGCACCCCTCCTCATGCCCTCAGACGCTTCTTTACTTCCTGTCTTTTCTTAGACTTGGTTACCTGGCATCCCATCTATGCAAGTATCTCAATATATTTACAGTTCTTGCTTAATTAACTGAAAGGTGTTTACTATTTTTTGAAATGATCCATTTGGTTATTCCACAAACATTTACTGAATGGCTACTATGTATCAAGCACTGTTTCAGGTAGTCAAGAAATCAATGAAAAAATCCAATCTTGTCTCCCTTGCAAAGTTTACAGTCTGAGAGAGATAAACTGTAAACAACAATCATAGTAAATAAATTAAATCAGAAGTTGATTAAAGGCTAGGAAAAGTTAAACATGGTAAATGATATCTGGAGGACTGGACAGACAGGAGCAAGGAGAAGTACGAGGTCCTTTATTTCTTTATTGGTTCATCCATAAAACCCACTGTGGTCTCAATATTGTGAGAAATCAAGGCATAGGATATTTACCAGAAACCTAAACTCTTTATCATGATAAAAAGAGACATTCAGTATAAAGCTGAGTGGGGAAAAAAACCAATATGTTGAAAATTAATAGTTATACAATTCACTGTATAAATTATATCTGTAAGAGGATACTGAAAAAGGTGACTTTGAAAGTTTCTTAGGGTTACTTTCCAGTGATAAAGATGTGAGCTATTTATTTAATTTTTGTTTTCACTTCTTTGGATTTCTCAGATTTTCTGCATTTACATATATGACTTTGGAGAATTAATAAAATTCAACTCTCAAGTATAATGACAGCAGGCTAACAACTATGATACACTCTTTTTTTTTTTTTTTGCGATACGCGGGCCTCTCACTGCTGTGGTGTCTCCCGCTGTGGAGCACAGGCTCAGCGGCCATGGCTCACCGGCCTAGCCGCTCTGCAGCATGTGGGATCTTCCCGGACAGGGGCACGAACCCGTGTCCCCTGCATCGGCAGGCTATGATACACTCTTAACAAACTTCCAAATAAAGTAACAAGAAGTCACCAAAAATATAAAAATTTTCATCAATAATATTATCAATAATGGCAAATTGTTTATCAGAGTCTGAGAAATTTCAACTAACTGAAACGCTTAAGAGAATTCAATGTGAAAATATCAAGGTCTATATGAGCACCAATTTTGAAATAGAATAATGATAAAAACAAGAATGGTAAGTACTATTCTGAGCAGTTATATATGTTAACCCATTTAGTTTTTATTGAAAGGGTTAGCCCCATATTATTGCTGAATAAACTGGTGGGCCTGTGGTATGAAGGAAAGGCCTGAGTTACCAAAACCTCATGCCAATTGTCTATTCATAGTCCATAGTCATGCGAGTTGTATACAAAAGTAAACCAATGAGAAACTAACAAACTCAATTCAGCACTTTTTCCATTAATTGGAAAAGTTATTCTTCCCCCATTTCAACCTCACTGCAATTCAAGTAAGGGTGTGTGTGTGTGTGTGTGCACCCGCGTGTATGACCTCCATTCTGAATATGTAACAAAATTTGTTTGGGGCTTAAAATCTGAAATGCTGGGCCCTTTTAAAATATGAGTGTGTGGGCTTCCCTGGTGGCGCAGTGGTTGAGAGTCCGCCTGCCGATGCAGGGGACACGGGTTCGTGCCCCGGTCCGGGAGGATCTCGCATGCCGCGGAGCGGCTGGGCCCGTGAGCCGTGGCCGCTGAGCCTGCGCGTCCGGAGCCTGTTGCTCCGCAACGGGAGAGGCCACAACAGTGAGAGGCCCGCGTACCGCAAAAAATAAAAAAATAAAAAATAAATAAATAAATAAAATAAAATATGAGTGTGTAAGATCTTTATCTCCTGCCTAAAAGAAGTAGACTTAAATCACAGAAGAATACTAATATGTTCATCTACTGATAGAATGGAACACATATACACACACACAAATTTTTTTACATTAATAAAAACAACAGAAGATGAAGTCTTTCAGTCAAGTTTAAGCAATAGTAGATTTAATTAATGAATTAATTAGTATATAGCTATTTCAAGTTAACATCAAAACACTACGTCTCCAAAATATTATATAACGTCTTCACTTACGTTAGCACTGCCTTGGGAGATTCCAAACTGGATGTTGTATTTTAGCAAAGCTAGTTCTAACCTGCCATAACTGAGGAAGACCATGTACTTTGTGTGACCTCTGTGCTATACGCTTTCTGGACCTAACTGTAGACACACCCTGACCAAAAGGCAGTGGAATTTATTTTAGCCAATTGTGTACAGATCTATGGACTCATTCTGACATATTTAGATATTTTCTTTTATCCTTAATGAGTCATTCCCCCTTCTTTTTAGTATCTACCATCCCCTTAATTTTTCCCCTGGCAAACTACACAATGAATTTTTCTTCACTAGTATGTGTTCCCTCTCCTGACAATAAAAAATTCTGAGGTTACTTTTTTCCCTGATAGTCTTTGTTTTACAATGTAACTGAGTAATATAAGAATAAATATTAAAAATAAATAAATGCCAATGACTGACACAAATATAAGAAAAATACCTATTAACAATGAAAAAGGAATTTTTTCATTAATTCACATATTTAATTAGCTCATTACTTGCCAGCTTTAGGGTAAACGTAAGTGAACACAAAAGACAACTGTTTTTAACTCTTCTATTATCATTTTTAAATATGAAAAAATCAATGAAAGTCTAGAGTATGGAAAAATAGGTACTATCATACAGAACTTTGGATATAAATTGGTACAACAGTTTTAAAAAGCAGTTTGGTGACACGCAACAATAGCTTTAATGTGTGTACATTTAACAATTTCACTTCCTGAGATTCTACCTTGAGAAAATTTGTATAAAAAGTTATGTGCAAAATTTTTCAAATGTTTAAATATAATGACAAATTAGAAGCAATCAAAAGACTACAGTGGAGGAACTGTACAGTAGATTATGATGAATCCATGTAAAATATAATCTGAAACACTAAATATGATGCTTGTAAAACATAGCTACCAAAATATTGAAAGTCAATAAATGACATTACACGTGAAAACAAAAATTCCAAACTGTATTAAGAATTGACTGTATAAAATATGCTGAGGAAAAATAAACCTTAATAACAATATATAAGTAATAATTTAAAATAATTTCCATTTAGTTGGTTCCTTTTTTAAACATTTTTCTCTACTTTGTTCATTTTACACAAGAGAAAATTTTCCATTTTTTCTATACATATTTTTTGGGGTTACTTTGATTGTTGTTTTTGTCTCTTTTTGTTTGGATACTCAACTGTCAGCGTATCAGGAATTAAGACGACTTAGAAAGGAATTTGTTTTATTTATTTTGTTAATAAATTCTGTGGAGTAATGGGTTGCTCTGTCTTTGGATTTAATATATGTATATACATATTAATATACACACACATACACATACTTAGGCTAAGCTAAGCTACTATTACTAATATTGGGTTGGCCAAAAAGTTCGTTCAGGTTTTCTGTACAATATTATGGAAAAACCCGAACGAACATTTTGGCCAACCCAATAGAAACTATAACCTAGTGGCTTAAAAGTAGAAGGGAAGAAGTCTATTTCTCTCATGGTACAGGGTGAATGAGTGCAGTATTTGAAAACATGAAGTCAACTCCAGCAGTTAAGTTCTTGACGACTGAATGGCCTACTGAAGTTCACAAATCAAAGATCACCAAAAACAGACCTACAGTTCATCTGAGTTAGGTTTATTAGCTTGCTGCGGGCTAAGGCACAAGCCCGCCATGGGAACCATGTAACCTCTTGGAGGCAGTTCAAACAAGTGAATATCTCAGGCAGCTTTGTTCAGGAGTCAGAAGGAATGAAGCTGGTCTGCCAATGTCTTTGCTTAGAATGGTTAGTTGTTTTGCACTTAGTCTGTGGTCTTTTAATATAATGATTATATCACCACAACAAATAAGCAAAAGTAAAAACAACCAAAGCATTGCTGACTTGGGCTGTACATAAATTATACATTTTATTATATGTAATAAATAAATCAGCCTCTTCCCAGTGTTTAAATTTCAAGTAAGAAAATTGTAAATTGTATTCCACAAAATGGATAAGTTTTATAAGAATCATTAATTTAAAAGTAATACAAATTTTATTTTAAATATAAATGATAATTATTTTTCTAGAGTTCATCAATGAATTTTATAATATAATATTAAACATTGATTACATTTACATTGCTAGGCAGTCAGCTATTTCTTCTCTAAATCTGAATTTCAAACACTTTTCATGTTCATATACCTTCCATATTACTATGAAGGGTAGCAGAATATGCCACCCCAAAATATGCCTGTAGGAGTTCAAGACATGCCATCACAAAATATGCCACTTTCATATACTGATGATTTTGAGCTGTAGGCACTTGAAATACAGCAAATGCAGGGGAAGGATTTCTCTGAACACCCTTTATCTGCCTAAAGACAGATCTTCCCAAAGGAACTTAACTGTCATAAATCCCCTCCCCAGGAGTTTCAACATCCAGAGAAGACTGACTCATTACAGGAGAGGAGACCAGAAATGGATATCACACCCAAAGAGACTTCTTAATAAATTATAGTAACTTCCATCCATTCTTCTGAGTCCACTCAACTTTCCTAAAAATCATTTACTTTCCTGTAAGAGACCTACATCCCTCTCCCCTTACCCTATTAAGATGGTATTTAAGTCTGAATTCTAAGCCACCTCTGGAAGTTACTTATTTTTTCCTGGGTATTTCCCATGTTCACATGAAGTATATAAGATAATAAATTTTTGTGTTTTTTTTTTTGGTTAGTCTGTCTTTTATCACAGGAGTCTCAGCTGAGAACATGAAACAGTTGAGGGGGAAATTATCTTTCCTCCCCTAAAACAATTATAAGGCAAGAACAATATCAGATAAGGAAAATCTTGACAGCCATGTAACTCTAAGCTTTTGAACTGGAACCAAATAGATACTAGATGATTCTTCTCCCTTGACATAGCAAAACTACAGAAGATCTAGCCAGTTTGGATTCCTTTATTCCATATTTTGAGGGAACTTTATTTTTTGGAAAGTAAATGTCTTAAATATTATTAAAATATTGAAACTAAGGTGATACTTTATGTATGTTCCTAATACATCCTACGTTCATAAATATATTTTATATAAAACTAAATGGTATAATAGATATGTACTGATGCATTTATATAATGTGATTATTTTCTAAGGACAATAAAACAATAAAATGTCCATAATGTATCTCTGTATATTAGTTTTGCGCTTTGTAAACATTTTCTTGTAACTGTTGAACTTTTTAAAGTAGTTTGAAAGTACTGACTGAAATTTATGGCCATAACTTTGAAAAAGAAAGAATGATACAGGAAATGACATTAATACCACATTATTTCAAAAAGTGGATTTGTTTTTGATTGTTGTTTTTATGATACCAGACCAATGAGCTCCTGGATGAGAACAGTGCTTTTTATGAAAACCTTAAGTTATCGATCGGCAAGATAAACTCTATTGCTCAAAAAGGCCTTAAGGTGAAATCTGAGGAGAAAGCGAAAAACTGCTGAGATGAAAGTTTTATAAAATACAATGGAACATAAAATGTAGTATTAATGTAGAAGAAAGAAAAACAATGGAGATACAGGATAGTTCTCAAAAGGAAGTAGAGGAATTAGATAAGATACTATTAGCATATACAAAAATAAATCTAAAATAAAACAGGGAGTGTTTGCAATATTCCAGTGAATTTACATAGTTCATACAATATACATACAAATATAAAACTATTTCCAAAAATGCACAGAAACGGTCTAATGGGTATAATACAGCATCAGATAAATGCTTATTTAAAATTTTATCATCTTTAAAATCAGCTAGGAGAGGACCTACAAGTAAGAGGTGGAGATCACCTTCCTCCCCACAAATACATCATAAATACATCTACATGTGGAACAACTCCTACAGAACACCTACTGAATGCTGGCAGAAGACCTCTGACCTCCCAAAAGGCAAGAAACTCCCACAAACCTGGCTGGGTAGGGCAAAAGAAAAAAGAAAAAAAAAGAGACAAAATAATAGGGACGGGACCTGCACTTAGGGGAGGGAGCTGTGAAGGAGGAAAAGTTTCCACACATTAAGAAGCCCCTTCAATGTTCAGAGCCATGGAGGAGACTGCAGCAACAGGGGTGCAGAGGGCAAAGCGGACAGGTTCCGACACAGACGATCGGTGCCAACTAGCACTCACCAGCCCAAGAGGCTTGTCTGCTCACCCGCCGGGGCGGGTGGGGGCCGGGAGCTGAGGCTCCAGCTTCGGAGGTTGGATCCCAGGGAGAAGGCTGGGGTTGGCTGCGTGAACACAGCCTGAAGGGGGCTAGTGCGCCACAGCTAGCCGGGAGGGAGTCCAGGAAAAAGTCTGGAGCTGCCTAAGAGGCAAGAGACCATTGTTTCTGGGCGTGCGAGGAGAGGGGATTCAGACCAACGCCTAAACGAGCTCCAGAACTTCCCCTCGTAGGAGCCTGTGCAGCCCGCCACTGCCAGGGCCCCATGACCCAGGGACAACTTCCCCAGGAGAACACACAGCACGCCTCAGGCTGCTGCAACGTCATGCCAGGGTCGGCCGCCGCAGGCTCACCCCGCATTCTGTATCCCTCTCTCCATAGTGAGCCAAAGCCCCCTAAATCAGCTGCTCCTTTAACCCCCTCCTGTCCGCGGGAAGAAGAGATGCCACAAGATGACCTACATGCAGAGGTGGGTCCAAATCCAAAGCTGAACCCCAGGAGCTGTGCAAACAAAGAAGAGAAATGGAAATTTCTCCGTACAGCCTCAGGAGCAGCAGATTAAATCTCCACACTCAACTTGATATACCCTGCATTTGTGGAGTACCTGAATGGACAATAAATCATCCCAAAATTGAGGCGGTGGACTTTGGGAGCAACTGTAGAATTGCGGATTTCTGTATGCGACTGACCAGTTTTTGATTTTTATGTTTATCTTAGTTTAGTTTTTAGCTCTGGTTATCGGTGGTGGATTTGTTTATTGGTTTGGTTGCTCTCTTTTTTTTTTTAATTACTTTTAAAATTTATTTTAATAACTTTATTTATCTTATTTTCTTTCTTTCTTTCTTTCTTTTTCTCCCTTTTCTTCTGAGCTGTGTGGCTGACAGGGTCTTGGTGCTCCGGCCGGGTGTCAGGTCTGTGCCTCTGAGGTGGGAGAGCCGATATCAGGACATTGGTCCACCAGAGGCCTCCCAGCCCCACATAATATCAATTGGCAAGAGTTCTCCCAGAGATCTCCATCTCAATGCTAAGACCTAGCTCCACCCAATGGCCAGCAAGCTCCAGTGCTGGACATCCTATGCCGAACAACTAGCAAAACAGGAACACAACCACACCCATTAGCAGAGAGGCTGCCTAAAATCGTAATAAGTTCACAGACACCCCAAAACACACCACCGGATGCGGTCCTGCCCACCAGAAAGACAAGAGCCAGCCTCATCCACCAGAACACAGGCACCAGTCCCCTCCACTGGAAGCCTACACAACCCACTGAACCAACCTTACCCACTGGGGGCAGACACAAACAACAACGGGGACTACAAACCTGCAGCCTGCAAAAAGGAGACACCAAACACAGTAAGTTAAGCAAAATGAGAAGACAGAAAAACACACAGCGGATGAAGGAGCAAGATAAAAACGCACCAGACCTAACAAATGAAGAGGAAATAGGCAGTCTACCTGAAAAAGAATTCAGAATAATGATAGTAAAGATGATTCAAAATCTTGGAAGTAGAATGGGGAAAATACAAGAAACATTTAACAAGGACCTAGAAGAACTAAAGGGCAAACAGACAATGAAAAATGACACAATAAATGAAATTAAAAATTCTCAAGAAGGAATCAATAGCAGAATAACTGAGGCAGAAGAACGGATAAGTGACCTGGAAGATAAAATAGTGGAAATAACCACCACAGAACAGAATAAATAAAAAAGAATGAAAAGAACTGGGGACAGTCTCAGAGACCATTGGAACAAGATTATGTGCACCAACATTCGAATTATAGGGGTCCCAGAAGAAGAAGAGAAAAAGAAAGGGACTGAGAAAATATTTGAAGAGCTTATAGTTGAAAACTTCCCTAATATGGGAAAGGAAATAGTCAAGTCCAGGAAGCGCAGAGTCCCATACAGGATAAATCCAAGGAGAAACAACAGGTCAAGACACATTATTAATCAAACTGTCAAAAATTAAATACAAAGAAAAAAAAAATTGAAAGCAGTAAGTGAAGAGTAACAAATAACATACAAGGGAATCCCCATAAGCATAACAGCTGATCTTTCAGCAGAAACTGCAAGCCAGAAGGGAGTGGCAGGACATATTGAAAGGGATGAAAGGGAAAAACTACAACCAAGATTACTCTACCCAGCAAGGATCCCTTTCAGATTCAACGGAGAAATTAAAACCTTTACAAACAAGCAAAAGCTAAGAGAATTCAGCACCACCAAATGAGCTTTACAAAAAATGCTAAAGGAACTTCTCTGACAGGAAACACAAGAGAAGGAAAAGACCTACAATACCAAACCCAAAACAATTAAGAAAATGGTAATAGGAACATACATATCGATAATTACCTTAAATGTAAATGGATTAAATGCTCCCACCGAAAGACATAGACTGGCTGAATGGATACAAAAACAAGACACATATATATGCTGTCTACAAGAGACCCACTTCAGACCTAGGGACACATATAGACTAAAAGTAAGAGGATGGAAAAAGATATTCCAAGCAAATAGAGATCAAAAGAAAGCTGGAGTAACAATCTTCATATCAGACAAAACAGACTTTAAAAGAAAGACTACTACCAGAGAGAAAGAAGGACACTATATAATGAACAAGGGATCAATCCAAGAAGAATATATAACAATTATAAATATTTATGCACCCAACACAGAAGCATCTCAATACATAAGGCAAATGCTAAAGGCCATAAAGGGGAAATCAAGAGTAACAAAATCATAGTAGGGGATTTTAACACCCCACTTTCACCAATGGACACATCAGCCAAAATGAAAATAAATAATGAAACATAAGCTTTAAATGACACATTAAACAAGATGGACTTAATTGATATTTATAGGACATTCCATCCAAAAACAACAGAATACACTTTCGTCTCAACTGCTCATGGAACATTCTCCAGAATAGATCATATCTTGGGTCACAAATGAAGCTTTGGTAAATTTAAGAAAACTGAAATTGTATCAAGTATCTTTTCTGATCACAATGCCGGGAAGCAGCCACACAGCACAGGGAGATCAGCTCGGTGCTTTGTGAACACCTAGAGGGGTGGGATAGGGAGGGTGGGAGGGAGATGCAAGAGGGAGGGGACATGGGGATGTATGTATACATATAGCTGATTCACTTTGTTATACAGCAGAAACAAACACAACAATATAAAGCAGTTATACTCCAATAAAGATGTTAAAAAAGAATAATAAATAAATAAAATCAGCTAGATGAGCACTAAAATTTATTCTCATTGAAAAAGGCTATGATTGATTAATTTTCTCTTAGCTTTAAATTATTTTGTAAATAAACATAGAGTAATGCCGTCTGTAAACGAGGCCCACACTTCTCTGGAAAAATATATATGCTAACAATACAAGTGTTCTTAGTAAGTTGACTGGTCAGATAGATATTGCTATTATTTTCCTAACACTATTTAAAAAAATGTATGTCAAGAAAACACATAGCTATACAGCAGGCCCATCTTATCCACAGGCTCTGCATCCCTGATAGAGGAAAGGGGGTGTGGGGTGTGGGAGAGTAGGCAGAGGGGTGTAACTCTTCTACGCCATTTCGTATAAGAGACTTGAGCATTTGCAAATTTTGGTATCCACAGGGGTCCCCCTGTAGATAAAAATGCTCAGCTAAGTAGATTTATTACTATAAAATGGTATCAAAACATTTGCTTGAATTTACTTCCCTACTTACTTTAAAATTTAAATGGTACCCAACTGGGAGAAGGCAACACTTCGCATTCTTCTGGGGGTCTGGGTGACTGGGATTGTTTGCAAATATATGAATTTGGAGGTTATCAGGACTGCAAAGTGAAAGGCAAGCAGTGCCCAGAGGTCAAGAATGCAAATTGTCTTCTAGGTCCTAGGAAAGTTCCTCACAGCAAAGATGAATCACCTAACCAAGTGCCAGTAATGACCTTGTTTATAACAAGTAACAGCAGTAAGCAGAACTGCTAACTCTGTACCCAAATGAAAATGTCGATTAAGTAAATGGGATGTCGATTAAATAAATGGTATCATATATTTTTTATCAAGAACAGCCATAGAATATAATACCTTAGATTTCGGAAAAAAATTTCAAAGAAAAAAATCAGAGAAATACAAGGTATGGGACTATCTAGAAAATCTATAAAGCAGGAGATCACAGTGGATGGAAGTTTAAGTATACTCATTCATGTAAACACTAATAATGCATCAGTCTTCAAAAGGAAAACTGTACTTTTATTCTCTCTTCACTGTTTTCCCTCTCCATATGGCGCCTGTTTCAGGGAAAAGGCCAACTCTTCTGGCATTCTTTTCCTTACCTCTCTTGTTTCAACATATATGCCACCTTCCCAATAAAACCACCTTTCTCCTTTTAAGCAAATTTAGCTCCTCTGTTCTAAATTACTAATAATTTTCATCTCCTATTATCCAAAACTATGCCCACATCCATTCTACTAAATAAATATTCATTTATTCAACACATATGTTTTTGGTCTAAAATGATCCCGGCTCTTTGAGAGGCACTCAACATACATGGCAATCACAGTTCATGTTTTTGTCAGGTAAAACACATACCATTTTGTCACAGAGCTTACCCTTTGCTTGGGAAAATAGACACTAAACTTATAACTAAAATCATCATTAGTGAAGTTACATCCTTGAGAGCCTAACATGATTTCAATTAATCTACTCAAGGAAGCAAAGAGAATCTACGTCATAATGGATATCGAGCTAAGAACTGATGGGTGACGTGGTGCCAACCAAGCAAAGAATAGGGGTGAGTCAGCCAGACGAGGCCCAGAGGAGAGGTGCCCATGCACTGTAAGAACTGGTAGAAGTTCCAGGCTGGAGCACAAGGCACAAGACAAAGACTGGAAAGTGGCAGGACTGTAGCAGAGCCAAGACTGGGACATGAGGGCCCTCGGAGCCACCTGAGGAAATTGTTTTATTTTTTTTTCCCTGAGGCCAATGGGAAGACACTGAAAGATTTTATGAAGAAAAGTATCATATTCATATCTGTAATTTATTAAGATTATTATTTTCTTCTTATTACTAACTGATTGTTTTTGAAGTTTACTCATGAGATTTTGTAGAGTTTACATCTTCAACTGTACTGAAAAATCATCCAGGGGAAGTAGAACATCCTGCTTATCTTTCTATCCCCACCTCTGACGCCTGGCACCTCAGCTTTCTCCAGCTCAGCTGAGCTCCCAACAGTCATTAGTACATTCACAGTATTGTTCAAGACATCACACTACCTAGTTCCAAAACATTTGGGTCACCCAAAAAGAAGAGAATTGAATAAATATTCCTCAAGAGGTAGACAAGTTGGAGGAGTTGTGGTCAGAAATTTCTAGCACTATAGAATATAAATTTATTTTCAGTTAAGTGGATCAGATTTTTTTTTAGCTCGATAAGCTGAAATGTTTCCATTGAAGCAATCTAAAACATTGAGAGCTATGAGAGGAAGAAGAATAAGGTTTTAGACAATAGCTGTGCTCAAATATTCAAAGAGATGCCTGTGATTTGTGTATGCTTCATCTATTGAAATCCAAAGGGCAGAAAAGAAGTAATGATTAGAAATTTCAAAGGAATATAAATAAGCAGAATATTAGAATTTTAAAACGTTTAATATTTGATTTTTTTAATAATGGGAAATAAACATTTTCAATCAGAAAACGTTTATTTATTGTGATGGTAAATTGAACTGGCTGAAACCAATTTTCATTTTCACTGTTAAGCTATTGTTATTGAATTAATTTGCCTATCAAAATAGAAAATTCTAGATATAAACGTTAAAAACAATATCACTAAGACCAAGACTATTTTAGCATATTCCAAATTATTTTTATTTCAATTTGTTCAATCTGGACATGTTCATCTGTAACTCAATTAGTCTGTGTCCTGCCAGGAAATGTAAAGAACAGGTATGTCAAATAGAGGGAATTTCATATAGTAAGTTGGTGAAATAGATGATGTTGGAAAGCAAAAGGGGAATGATGAAATAACCCAAAGATTAATAACTGCTGGAAGCAGTTACCATTACAACTACTAAGGAAATAATAAAGGGAGAAAAGGTATTACTAGAACAAAAGGGCTTAGATTTTGTTCATGTGTATTATGGCAGCCTGCAGAACATGAGTGGGAATAAACTCTAAGGATGTATTTTGAAAGAGTACAAAATGTATAACTGGATGGGGCCAAATTTGTTGGTTTGGCATACTTGTCAGAGATTCTGAGTTTAATATGTTAAATCTGCTCTAATAATTTGTTTGCTTTGTTGACTGAAATCTGGGCCTAACTGTTGCCAACATTCAGTGAGGCTGAAGTATCAGAAATTCTCTAACATAATACAGAGGGAAAAAAAATCCAAAAGCTTAGGAAAACAGGAATGTAGGGATAGATGTATCATGTGCCATGTGCTCCCTAATTAGAGAGCAAAAGAGGATCAAAAGGACGCCTTCCCTAAGGCACTGATAATACGGGATTGAATGGGAAGGGCTGCATCGGTGAAACGCATGATGGCAGCAGTCCTGTGCAGGCTGGGGAAGATGGTAGAAATGACACCACTGAGATGGGCTTTCTTTTTACGGTGAGGAGGAAGGATGGAACACGTTCCAGAATGGAACATCCTCGAGGAAACATTTACATGCTAAAGAAGAAGGGGTGCACACAATCTACAATGGGCATTAGAAACAAGAATATAATTAAGAATGTTTTGAATCTCATGGATCTTCAGCAGGTGCTAATTAATCTCAGGATTCCAAGATTGAAGTAGATTGGCAGCCTATTAAAGCATTACTTGATCTATGTAACACAAACAAACCCTGGATTTGGTGGACAGTAACTTTATTTGAATCATCACAGTGGGCAGATATAGCCTCTTACCCAGTTTTCAGTTTATTTGAAGGGGATGTCAGAGTCTCTTCAAAAATATAAATTATATGGCGTGATATATTTAAAGTGATGAAAGGAGAAAACAACAAAGAATACTCAGCAAGGCTGTCATTTAGATATGAAAGAGAGATAAAGAGTTTTACATACAAGCAAAAGCTAGAAGAGTTCAGCACCACTAAACCAGCTTTATAAGAAATGTTAAAAGGTCTTCTCTAAATGTTAAAAGGTCTTCTCTAAATGGAAAAGAAAAGATCATGACTAGAAATATACAATTATGAAAGGAAAAATCTCATTGGTAAAAGTAAATGTATGGTAAAGGTGGTAAATGAACTACTAATAAATCTAGTAGGAAGGTTAAAAGACAAAAGTAAAATCATCTATAGCCATAATAAGTAGTTAAGGGATACAGGAAACAAAAAGATGTAAAATATGATGTCAAAAAAATTAAACATGGGATGGAGGAGTAAAAATTCAGGGTTATTAGGATGCATTTGAATTTAAGAGATCATTAATTTAAAATAATCCCATATATATATATATATATAGGTTACTATAGATAAACCTCATGTAACCACAAACACAAAATCTGTAATAGATGAACCGACAAAAAAGGGAAAGGAATCCAAATATAACACTAAAGATAGTCATCAAATCACAAGGGAGGAGAGCAAAAGAAGAAGAAAAGAACAAAAAAGAATTACAAGAACAATCTGAAAAAAAATTAACAAAATGGCAATAAGTACACACCTATCAATAATTACTTTAAATGTTAATGTGCTAAATACTCTAATCAAAAGACACAGAGTGGCTGAGGGATTAAAAGAAAACAAGACCCATATATATGCTGTTTACGAGAGACTCACTTCAGATCTGAAGACACACACCAACTGAGAATGAGGAGATGGAAAATACCTACATTTGGTTCTCTTACCTGTGTAGTGACTTTTGGTAGAAAATAGTTCACGGAAGCCTCAGGAAATGTTTCTCCTTACTAGTATAGCAAAGAAAAAGCAATGCCACATCTCAGTGGGAATTGCAGGGCTTAGTGCTGCCATCAAAGAAGAAGCAGGAACAGGGGTTCATATTACAGCTTTATTTAAATTGCTTCTTTGACTTTGCTGTAGGTGAATGGATCTTGAGGAATGATTGTGGATTAGTGTAAACTTAAACAGGGAGTGACATAAATTGCAGCTGCTTTTCCACTTGTGGTATTTTAGAAACAAGTCAATATGGATTCTGGAACGCAGTTTCCTATAGGGTAGTCTGCAAGATGCTGGGTGCATGCCTTTATTGATTTAGTATATGATTTTTCTGGACCAGGTGTGTCATGGGATGAACTGTCTCCCCCGCCCAAACTCATATGAAGTCCTACCCCTGAGTACCTCAGAATGTGACTTTATTTGGAAATAGGGTTGTAGCAGATACAATTCATTAAGATGAGGTCATACTGCAGTAGAGTGGAGTGGACTCCTATTCCAGTATGTTTGGGATTCCTGTAAAAATGAGAAATTCGCACAAAGGCATGCACATGGGAAAAACAATATATGAAATTGGAGTTATGCTACCACAAATCAAAGAACTACCAGAAACTAGGTGAGAGGGTGGGAACAGATCTTTTCCTGGCGCCTTCGGGGAGGCGTAGCACTGCCAACAACTTGACCTTAGACTTCTAACCTCCAGACCTATAAGATGATAAATTTCTGTTGTTTAAGCCACCAAATTTGTGTTATTTTGTTATGGAAGCCCTAGGAAACTAACAAAAGGGGGTCAGCAATTTTTTCTGTGAAGGGACATAGAGTAAATATCTAGGACTACAGGCCTTTTGGTCTCCAACACAACCACTCAACTCTCTTATTGCAGCACAAAATCAGCCACAGACAATTCATAAATGAGTAAGTATGGCAGTATTCCAATAAGACGTAAAAAAAAAGCAGTGGTCTGGGTTTGGTAGGTGGATCTGCTTTGCAGATTCCCATTGTAGACCAGTTTGCAAGCGCTAGCAAAACATTTGTTTCACCTTGCAGCAGCCAACTTATGTATTTTCAGTCTTGCCTGAGGGCTATGTCAGCCCTTCTACTCTCTACCATACTGCAGTGTGCCTAGATCCTAGTCACCTTGATATCCCATAGATCATGCTGGTCTACTACACTGCTGACATCAGGATGGTTGAATCTAATGAGCAGAAGCAGCAGCTATCTTAGATCCCTTAGTATGCTAAAGGGTGAAGAATAAAGCCTACTCCCTCCACCAAATACTTTAGAATTCAAGGTTCAGTCAAGAATATCTAAACCACACAATGTCAATAAACTTGAGGGGGGGGGAGTTTTTTCACAATGTATATGTATATCAAATCATCACATTACACTTGAAATATCTTACAATTTTGTCATTTATATTTTAAAGCTGAGAAAAGAACATGCTATATAAACGGAAAGGATTTGAAAAAGGGAATTAGTTATACATTTAGCACAGTTAGAAGATGAAAAAGGCAATCTTGATATAACCTCGATATTATTAACTGCAGGAAGCTGTTACCACTTCTAGGCTGAGAAAACAGAACAGAAAGAGTAGGGCCACAGACTGCAGAAATGGACCACAGGAACTGATCGTCATGCCATGTGATGTCCCAGGAACATATCACATAGCTAGTGCTCAGATTTCTGAAAAGACCACAGCACTGTTGGTGCTTAGACCTAACATCTGATACTAAGAACAACCAAGAAATGTGACTGAGTGATGTAAGTACTTCTGAGAGCCACACCATAGCGGCTGCTAGCAGTGACAAAAGAAGCTGGAAGCTGTGCTCTCACAGCTGGTGTGATGCTGACTGAGACTGGAGACAGGATTTCTTCTCTTCCCATAAATACTAATCACCCACAAGTGTGTCCAACTGTCAGAATCATAGAAGAAGGCATCGGGCAATGTAGTGCAAACTCAACCTGACGATCACAGAGCAGACTTCGGAAGAGAGGCCTTGGGACTGAGAGAATATAGATACCGGACAAGCACACTAAATACAATGAATTGTTCTTTCAAATATTTTCATTTAATTCTGGATTTATGTACATGGGAGTTTATGTAGAACTACAGAAAACATACCTCTAGATTATTTTCTGAGTATGCATAAGTTACACGAGAGACAGTAAAAACTGGGAAGGACAAATACTAGATTTGTTTATCTTTGTAGCTGGATAAGCATAAGAAAACAGATAACGTGCATTCTGGCTTTTAGCTGTAATGCTGCTTTGTGGACAAGCAGGGAAACATATTGACAATTGCAAAACCATGGGAACAGTTTCTGCATTTATCAACTTAGAACAAGCATAGGAAAGAGATTTTTTTCCATTAAATATGTCATTATTCTCGTGAAAATACAAAAATAAGTTCTGCAGAGTAACACTTAACTCATTATGTTATCTGACATCAAAGTGTAACTGAAACAACTCAACTGATATTCAGTAAGGAAATAAGAATTTATCTATGTTGAGGAAACTATCCACAAATTTACAGGTTCTACAAAATTACATACTGTGAGATGTTGCTCAGGAAAATTACAAAATAAAACCCAAGAATTTTATTGTAAATTAAATGCAACACTAACAACAACAAAAAATCAGAATAGGTAACATGCAATTTAAGAGGCCATTTTAGAATGGTGTATAGAAATAAAGAAAAAAAGGTCTATTTATTACCAATGGAAATTACATGTATATACACATGTATATTTATATATCATCATATATCATCAAATTATATATAAATATACATACATATCATAATTAATGTAATCAATTACTCTATTAGTAGAACACTCAAAAGAAATAAGTTGTGTGAAGGCAGTATTTTGTCAAGAATGGTATCTGCCTATATCTTTCTACTTTATGTGCCAGAACCTTGGTTATAAACATAAGGTAAGTTTTGTCAACTCATGAATCTATATTTTAAATTTGGGGCATGGGTTCTTCAACACAGGGTACATAATAATATTATATTGATAAGTACTTAATTTCTAGTAGAGGATGAGGTTGTGTATATTTTATTATATACCTAACCAAATGATAAGTATATACATTATAACATACTCATAGTTAGAGGCACAATTTTTAATTTCTTATTGCTTTCCTAGGCCAGTGGAATTACAGATCAGTTTTACATCTATTCCAGACTACATCTCTTTTTGTGTATCATGCAAGGTCTTCAAATTCTTCCCAATGTGCCCAAAGTTCTTATCTCATCATATCCTTCTTTATTGTGATGGTACTTTGTATTCTTTATGACCTTATTGCTATTCTAAAAAAAGTGTTTGATGCTTTTTTTGGCACTTGCTCATGGCCATTTCCTGAAAGGCCTTGGTTTCCTATACGGTAGTCTGCAAGATGCTGGGTGCTGGTTTTATTAATGACGACTACACCTTGCCTCTTCCCCATATAACCCTGCTGTCCTCCTGGTTCTGTGCCCTCTACTGTCTCTGGACTTGGGGAACATCTGGGAATCCTTCTTTAGGGAACTCACATTCTGATTAAAATAAGAACTGAATCCCAATTTCATAGAGGACACAGAGCAGGTAAACTAACAGAAAACAGAGTAAAAGAGACAGTATGGACAACATGGAAAGCCAACGGTAAACTTGAAAAATACATTTGTACAGATGTGAAAAATCTTAGTTATACAAGGAAATCTATATTCAATAAGGACAAAAATATCCAAACAGAATTCTTTAGAATAAATTTAGTTCTCTGAATGTAAAACATTCATTTAAAATGGGAAATTTTGGTTCATTCATCGAAATTAATAAATATGTCACAGTCTTGTTGTCTATGGTCAGGACCTATCTTGCAGACATATTTAGTTTGTCAAAAATAGTACTAAACTGTGAGCAACACTTAATAGTCTGTACATGACACTGTAGATTTCTACTACATTATTTAGAGTATGTTTGGCTTCAATTGATGGAGTAATTGACTAGTAGTAGCTTATCCAAAAAAAGAGTTCATTTTTCTCAAAAAAAGGTCCAGAATTAAGAGATTGTTGATGTTGAATGAGCCAGTCAGCAATATCAATTCTAATGGACCCAAGATGGCTACACTGCAGCTCCAAATAGCACATCCTAATTAAGTAAAGAAGAGAAATACAGAGAAGATGTACACAGCCACATCAACCATCCTTTATGAGGCAAGCAAAAGCTTTGTCACAATCCCAGAACACACTACAGCTGATTTCCTCTCAATGTTCACAATTGATTCACATAGCTATCCTAACCGAGAAGAAAGCTGAGAAAATACTTACTAATGTTGGCTGCTTGCTGTCCCCTCAAAATCATTATTTTTATTTATGAGGAAAAAGAGAAGTATAGATTTGGAATAGATTTGACATTTTTTTGGCATAAAATGTCAAACACACCCATTTACTATTGAAAGCAGGAAACACTGGGCTCCATTCCTACAATGGCATCAACTGACTGTAGCTGGAAGCATATCCTCTCTACTAGATGTCTCATTAATTGTACTGCTTGTGAGGCTCCTCTAGGAATTTGTGATTATGGCTCCAGTATTGCAGCGGTAATCAGGGACTTGACTATTTATCCTACAGCATATAAAGTAGAATGGTCCTATTGAATGAATATATGTAATTGTTCTTCGGGTAAATAGTTTCTTCATTTTTTCCAGTTTCCCTTTACATTTAGTTCCCCTGTAGGTTTTTTTTTTTTCTTTGTATTACTTTCTCTCTTACACTTTTACCTTTTTTCTCTACTTCTTCTCTTCACCAGTTTTTACTTCTTGCTTCTGATCAGATCTATTTTTGCCACATTTCCTTTCTTTCTTATCCTCTCCATTAACTTTCCATCTACCTAATTCTCACCTTTCTTTCTTTCTTCCCTTATCTCACACATTCTGGGCTACCAACATGTTTGTTTTTCACTATTAACTCCCGGAGTTCTCTCTTTCTGTTCATGTGCTACATTTCATTGTTTTCCTCATTGTTTTATAGCTTGTTTTTTTGTTTCCTTGGTTTTATAGCTGCTTTTTTTCCTCCACCATTTCAAGGTCAGAGGCTTCATTTACATTTCTCATAATTTTCTTTATTCAATTCCTGTTTTTTATCTCTAGTAGAAATTAAAATGAATTTTGTGTGTGATATATTTTCAAATATTTAAATGCCTTCTTTTACTAATAGAAGAATAACCAAATGACCTATAATTGTGTAAGTATCCAATATAAGTAAACTGAATTTGAACATATCCTTAATGAAAAAAAATGTGATCTCATTAGTGTGTTTCAGTGTGTGTGTGTGTGTATATATATAGTTTGCATCAATTACAAACTTTCTTATAAACCACAGAAAAAGTCCTGAGAAGTTTAGCTGAGAATGATAAAGGCAAGATAAACAAAGACACTGAGAGAAGACGTAGATGGATGGTAGAATGATTAATGCTGTATCTACACAGTACAGGTGTTTGGTCCTTGAGTAAGTGGTCAGCAAACAAATTGAACATTTATTCTTCCTGACAGAGGGATTAAGAAATGCGGTTGATTATACCTTTATAAATGAAGCTTTAAGTAAACTGCTGTCTTGATTGATTTCTTTGGTATTTGCTAACACTGCAACTGAACATTCTGCTGGGAATTCTTTTATTTGTGTTTGTTTCCTGAAGATGTGAATTAACTCATAATTAATGAGATTAATAAAGACATTGTGAAACAGCTGTGATAGTTTTATTAAAAACTACATTGGAGTCTAATCAAATACAAAATATTTTAGACACAACGATGGTGTCTGCATAAAACTTTCTCAACATTAAAATGCCAGAGCTTACAACAGCATTTCACTAGAACCTGATAGAAAAAAGAATCTTAGAGTGGAATCTAATTCTGTCTACCACAGTCCAATTCTATTGTTTATTTGAAAACAAAGAGCTAGATTTATTCAAACTAGATTTCATCACACATCCGGCACTTTTTGAACACCCTTCACATACTAGGCGCTTTAGGGATGCAATGTTGAATAAAATAGAGAAGTCTAATGCTATGAAAGATCTGGCAATGTAGTATTAAAAGCAATGATAAGGATTATGAAGGGAGAAAACAGAATACTCTGAGAGAGAATCATGTGACTGGTGGGAGGTTTTTTTGGACACCTTGATCTGGGAAAGCCACTTTGAAGAGGTACTTTATAAGGTGAGATCTGAAAGGTGACTAAGGGCCAGCCAGGTAAGCATTGCAGGTCACAGTTTTATACGCAAAGAATTCCAAGTAGGGCAAATTATCTCAGGAAGAAAGAACCTGGCTCTTTCACTAACCTGAAAGAATCACTAGTATAGTTGACGCGCTATATGATAGAGAGACGGTGGCAAGTTAGGCAGGGGATAGATCAGTTAAGGAGTTTTAATTCTGCTCTAATTGCAGTAAGAAGAGGACCACTAATGTGGCTTTAAGTTCCATAATTTGGGAGAAAACATACATTTAAAAAATATAACACTTATGAAACAATTCAGTTACACATTTCATATATATCTTAAAGAAAAGCATAGCTTCCCATACACCTGCAACTCATATTGATCCGACGACGTTGCTATAAAAGTTTGTTCTTAGCCATCTGATTGATTAATCACTACACAACAGGCTATCATGTATCATGTTTACATACCTCATTGTTGGAAAGAAGTTTATGTGTCTTTTGTCTAATAAATACTTCTTGACAGACTGTTTTTTGTAGATATAACGATTTGATAAGGGGGGCCTTTTCTACCGCATCAAAAGTAGAAAGTAAGATCTATGTGAAAACAAAATGACTTCAAACATCCCCCAACCCCTACCCCCAACAACAAAAGAATGAAATTATCCTGAAAATTATCTGGGAAGAACATCCTTTTCGATATTTATTAAAGTCATCCTAACTAATGAGTTTACCTGCTTTTCCAGGCTTCATATACAAAAGCCTAAGGCAAGAGAAGGAATCATTGCTCATAAACCATCGAAACAGGATTTGAGCATTTCTCCCCACATATCTAGCAAGGGTGGGCATAGGGAGAGCGTCAACTAAAGAAATCTGCTGGGCAGGAAGATCCCAGCAGCGAGGTCTGCTGTGACCAGTTTGTTGAGTTGATGTGGACTGTGAGAGGTGCATCCAGGTTAGATTGCTTTAACACCTTTGTGCCATCAGAAGGCCAGTATGTAGCTGGTATCTGTAGCAGCCAGTTGGTATTATACCGGGAGACAAAGTCAACCAAGAATAAACTGTGGCACCACTGGAGAAGCGTATCTCTCCTTTTCCTTTTCTCTCTTCCCCACCTAAAATGTCTAAGAATAAAACTTTTAGAGTTCAAAGGAGCAACAGAGACGACTTTTAACATATGAAACTAATCAGAAAGTTGTGAGATTTTCTGCCATGTCATTTTTATCAGTCACGTCCCTAAGAGAAAAATGATGACACACTCAATTTAGCATAATTTCTGGAGAATTTAATAAACTGACAATTAACAAGAGTGTGCACAGGTTGTAAAAAATGACACAGAGATATTACAGTAATCTGGTTAATGAAAGCAAAACTGTTACTACCTCAAACCTGAAGGCTAGAGGGAGGGAGTGGTTACTCACAGGAGAATCCTGTGGAGAGGCCACTTTAAGAGCAGCTGCACCCTTCAGTCAAGGGTGAGCTGGAGAACAAATGCATTGAGCTTATTCTCTTCCTTCTACATCTGAACTCCCACTCAGCTTCCCAATAGCCAGACAGACTGGAAGCCAGAGGTTAAGAGACATCACTTACTACTAGTCTTTGCGGGTCAACTCCTTTGAGAAGATTATCAGTGTGGGTTCAAAGGTGGAGAGGCAGGGAGGACGTTATCTGGTATGCTTATTAACTAAAGAGACTCAAATGTTCCATAGAGCACAGCTGAAGTGATTGCAGAAAGAAAAAAAAAAAGCCTTTTGTTTTTAACTCATCAAGTTTGCCAGAATTGTGGCTCCTAAAACTTTTCTGCCAGGAGTTTAAAATAATTAGCTGCCAGAATGTTTTTCTCATTTTTTAGATCAAATTTAGAAGACAAATGAATAGATATTGTTAGGGTAAGAATGAATAAATTATTTATTCAAATAAAGCAGGAATCATAATTCCTATTTGCAAGACAAGTTTTGCAGTAGAGTTTTTGGAAAAGGAGTAAAGACATGTAATAGTAGAAAGAAATTGCTTTTGTTGTGAGAGAGAACTGGGTTTCATTTTTGCCTCTGTAATTTAATAGCTGGGCATCATTAAAGTCACTTGTCCTTTTGGGGCTTCAGTTTCTTTATTCATGAAATATTATTATCCATACACTAGTTTTCTGTGCAAATTAAATGAGACATAATAATGATAAGCATATTATCATTTTGACTAGCCTGTGATTCACCTCTAATATTCATTTAAAGGAGTTAAATAATTTTAAAAAGAGGGAGAAAAAGAGAGTTGATATATGGAGGTAACATTGAAAACACCGTAATTGAGTACTTTGATTTGCCTTGTACTTTAAAAAAAAAGTTGACCTTTTTCGTTTTGGCCAAAAGGTAAGTGTATCATTATCTTCAGAGGGGCATAGACATTTCAAGAGGGGATTTATTGTTCTAGCATTATAATTTAACAAAACTACTGTGACCAATTAAGGTCACCATTTTCTAAGATCTCTGCACATTTTGTCATTGAGAAGGAACAAACTGATAACCTAAATAGGCATCTTGAGCGACAAAGTCAGGGAAACTTTGGGACATTGGCATGGGGTGGCTCCAACAGGAAGTAGTTGTAGGGGATGGCAATGAGTCTCCTGAGGTAAAATTAAGCTGGGTAAGGTGGAGTAGAAAGCTCTGGTGGCTGACCTTTAAGTAAGCAAAGTAAAGCATCTCTGAAGGAGGCATTATGTTCTGCTCAATTTATGTTCCCTACTCTTAACGCATGCCAAAATAATTTTAGTTTCCTGAGTTGGCCATGTTTCTTTGCACTTCTATCTTCTGAGTTTCTTCCCTCCCGTGGGAATGTCATACCTTTTCTTGCCACCTCTCCATCTGCTTGGATTAGTTCCTATTTTCCTGTCCTGATTTAGCCCAAGACTTGCCTTAGCTAAGCCTCGATCAGATATGTGTTAGTCCTTGTCAGCAACTGTCCTGTGCATTTATCTCTCATAACTTTCACCACACTGTTATTTTATTGAGATTAGATTGCCAACGAGAGACAGAGACAGAGATATGCCTTTTCATTGCCAGCTTCTAGGAATCTGCCTGCCACATAATTTTTTTTCTTAAATAAATGCATGGATGGTTGAAAGAGTGGATGAACATTAGAAGCTTGCTAGTACCCTGCCATTAATCTAGGCATCAATAGAGAGTTTTCAGAGAGTCATGGTTAGCCTTGACTCGACCTCCAAAAAATGTGACTGAAGTTCTTTCGAGCTGCTTAATAGAGCCCATATCTTCTTTACCCTGTGTTCCTTCTTATATTGCTATAATGTATTTTAATTATCTTATAAAAAATACAGATTACATTTAAATTACTGGATGAGTCTAGAAGCCTGTAGAAGAAAATTACAAACTCATTTAGCAAGCTTTACAATTTAGCCATCCCTGTACTACCCACACCAAGTCTGGAATACAGTATGTTAACTATAAATGCTTAGACAGTAATGAATAAGTTGATGCTGACTCAAATTCTTTCTTTGTTAAATAAGTTATTAGGAACATGTTAGAGAGGTAAAATGCTATGACTAACTTGAAATTCTAATGTTATTTGGAAAAAAATTAAGGAAGTCTATACTTTATATTATTCATTGGATTATTTATAATTGTCCTGTTTAGATACAAATATAAGAGATGCGTTAGTAAAAATAATTATAGAGTACTGTTTAGGCTTTTTATCTAGATACTTATTATAGTAAATATTATCTTCTAAGATATAGAAAAATGGTGCTGTATTATTTATTTTCTAGATATACATTTAAGTAATATATAGAGAGAGAACATTTTATTTACATAAAATGCTATTTGCTAATTATGGCTTATAAAGTACAACCTTCCCACCAATAAAAAATCATTTAGGTGAAAGAGAGTTGGAGTGTTTCATGAAACATTCTATTATAATGGTTTCAGTCGGTACATAATGAGTGGTGATATATTAGGGATAGGAATGAAACTCAGTAGCCCTTACCCCGTCTGCATACAAATATTATTGCTGATCAATGAAAATAACACATTACAAAATAAAGAAAAGATAGAAAAGAATCCATAAACCACTACTATAAGAAGAAAACAGAAAACGAGAATCCAAAAAATTTCATTAGTGAAAATCTCCCCAACCGTGAAGCGAAAGAAAACAACGCGCTTATCCAAATTACATGATCATTAAACAAACATTCTCAGTTATGAGACAACTCCTTAGATAATAATTAAGATTGACAGACCAAATAAATGGAAACTTAGGACTGTTAAAGAGTTTACACAGCCAAAGGAGTCACTGAATTAACTCAGAAGAATTTGACTTACCTGAAGAATTTTTATATCCATACTAGCCAAAAGAAGTATGAGACATTGAGTCTAATATTAACATTTCAGCCATGCCGCTATATCAATTCCATTTCCTTCAGCCCACAATGATACCAGTTTGACTTTTAAAATAGTGCCTAATGACTTTTCAAAATCAACTTTGTTCATGTATTAGAAGAGGATTAACACTTACCTCCTTAATTTGTTTGTAAATGTAATATTTCAGTCTTTACCAAAGATATGGCAGAGTAGTCAAAATATTTTTTCACACAAATAATAAGCATGATTGATAAGAACTGGTAATAAGATTTTGTCTAGTTCATCAGTATTTTGTAGTGGTCTTTTGGCTTCAAATATGAAACGACATCATGAAAACACTATATCTTATCACATTCATATGCCCAATCAAGTTTATATTAACATATCAAGAGTCTAGATAAGTTTTCCAATAATCACAATTCTAGAATCCAAGTGGATATATTAATCCTTTTTCTTACCTTGAGAAAGCTGGGGCTGAAATTCTTCCTTGGGGATCAGATGGGTTGCTAAGAACCAGGGTGAATTAGGGTATCAGTTTTTCCTGGAAAGAAAATGATAGAGTATCAAAACTCTGAACACCACAGATAAAACTCAAAATATTATGACTAACAAAATTTTCTTACTCTATGACTTCAAAATGAATAGTCTGGGAAGCAATAATCATTGGAGCAGGATTAAAGAAACTGGTCTCACTAAATTGAGGGGAAGAATAAGGTAAAGGGGAGAATAAAGTAAACTAGAGAATAAGATAGTACTGGTTTTTACGCATTTTTCAAGACAAAACAAAAAAAGAAACAAGCTTAAAATATAAATCATTAGAGACCATAACTTTCCCTGTAAGAATATTAAGAAATGTGCTATTCTATTCTGAATCTTTTGTCTGTTATTACACAGGGCTGAGGACAGTCTTTGAGACATTAGCTGATGATTGCATGAGGTGTCCCAAAGTGGCTGGGGAGAGTCAGTGTTCCAATTTTCTACCCTCTGGATAATTAAAATAAGAAAAATTAAATCAATGTGTACAAAGTTAATGAGGTTTTTAAAAAATAAAATCCAATATTCTACGTAGCCATAACAATACTTTCTATTTTGGATGGTTCTCTTTTTAACTAGATGCTGTCAACTCTGATTATCTGTATTCTATTATTAGTTTAGAACTTTTTAATACTAACATTTCCAATTCCCTTAATTCCTTTTTACATAAATGGGGTCTTTTTTTTAACAGAAATGATGTGTAGACTTTATAATACTTTCTATTATCTGTGTTTTGTTAATTCACCTTTTAAACTTGGTTTAGTGATTGTTTAAAAGAAGTGAAAGCCAATTGTCATCCTATAAACAGGCAAAGTCATTCTTGACTTGAAAAGCAATCCAAAGCTTTTAGCATGCACTCTGTAATTATTACAGCTTATTCAATGTTTAAAGAAACATGTCACTTAATCTTGTCTAATTTAAAGGCATAAAATAAATTTTATGCATGTTTAAACTTCTTACCAATAATATCTCTCCCTTTCTAATTTTAGACAATGTGATTAATATAGGATTTAAGAAGGCAAAATAATATTCAATCCATATTTTATCATCATGGTTCTCTCAGGGTTAGGACTTGTGCAAACAAATATCTTATTAATCTGTGGCACATTGTTAAAAATGCATCCTTATTTTTAAAGATAAGCTTAGGGACAAGGAAACACCTGAAAGTTAGATTTCTTTGTTTCATTTGACCAAACTTCCTAATTATTTATTTCCCTAAGAATTATTTTAAAGTACTGAAAAACCCCAGAGTATGCTTGGCCAATTATATTTCAATGATAAAAATGTATTTTTTGTGACCAAGATTATAATTAATCTGATTATTTCTAAATTACCGTCACAATATTTAAAATTACATTATTCACGTTAATATTTTTCACCTCCTGCAAACTGATGAATTGCGTTTCTTATATTATTACTATTTTGAACTGCTTTTTACATTGTAACTTTATGGTTTCAATGGTTTTTAAAAAACTCTCTTTATTAAAATGAACTAAAAACATTTAAAAAGTAAATAAAGTCAAATACAGATAGTTTTGGTAGAGATTACCATACACTTTACAAAAAATAAACGCGCCAATCAAATTTTCATTGCAAATGCTATCTAAGGTTTACCATCCTACACTGCTTTTATAGCAAATAACATATTAAGACAAGTAAAATCCAGACAGAACATTAATAGTTATCCTACCGCAAACAGATAAAACTAGATCACATAGATATACAAAAACATATAAAATGTATATATGTATACAAACATAGATACACATAAATATATATAAGTATGTATATAGACACATACTCTGTATATATATACATATACATACATAAGTAAATGTAAGCATATACTCATATTTATCCAAAGGAACATGAGGAAATTTAAAATTTAAACAAAGTAAAAGAGAGTATAGAAACCATATGCAAAAAAACAATAATAGGTAAGTTTTCAAGTATCTCTGTTTACTTGAATAGACCACACAGTTCAGTTATATATATTTGACGTCACTCTCCTTAGAGTTATGGAAGTAAGTTAATATTTTATCTGTTTCTTTTCTGGAGTCATCCTCTATAAGAACAATTCAAAAGGTATTACTGCTGCTGTTGTTACCACAGGTTACATGAAAGAATTATCTTGATAAGTGATGAAACAATACAAATTCTGAGTAATTATCGTTAAGTTCTAAAAAGCAGAAAAATTTTTTCTGTTATTTCATACCTTAATTAACAAATCCTTTATTGCTAAAAAATGCTAACCATCATCTGAGCCTTCAGTGAGTTGTAATCTTTTTGCTGGTGGGTCTTGCCTAGGTGTTGATGGCTGTTGACTAATCAGAGGCGTGCTTGCTGACGATGCGACAACTGTGGCAATTTCTTAAAATAAGACAACAAGGAAGTTTGCCACTTCACTGATAGACTCTTCTTTCGTGAATAATTTCTTTGTAGCGTGCAATGCTGTTTGACAGCATTTTACCCACAGAACTTCTTTCAAAATTGAGTCAATGTTCTCAAATCCTGTCATTGCTTTATCAACTAAGCTTATGTGATATTCTAAACACTTTGCTGTCATTTCAACAATCTTCACAGTATCTTCACCAGGAGTAGATTCCATCTCAAGAAACCACTTTCTTTGCTCACACATAAGAAGCAACTCCTCATCTGTGAAAGTTTTATCATGAGGTGGCAGCAATTCAGTCACATCTTGAGGCTCCACTTTTAGTTCTAGTTCTCTTGCTATTTTCACCACATCTGCAGCTACTTCCTCCACTGAAGTCTTGGACCCTTCAAAGTCATCCATGAGGACTGGAATAAATTTCTTCCAAACTCCTGCTAATGCTGGTATTTTTAACCTATTTCCACAAATCATGAATGTTCTTAATGTCATCTAACATGGCAAATCCTCTCCAGAAGGCTTTCAATTTACTATGCACAGATCCATTGGATGAATCACTATACATGACAACTATAGCCTTATGAAATGTATTTCTTAAATAATAAGACTTGAAAGTCAAAATTACTCCTTGACTCATGGGCTGCAGAATGGATGTTGTGTTAGCAGGCATGAGAACAACATGAATCTCCTTGTACATCTCCATCAGAGTTTCGTGGGTGATGAGATGCCTTGTCAATGAGCAGTAATATTTTGAAAGGAATCTTTTCTCTTTTTTTTCCTGAGCAGTGTGTCTCAACAGTGGGCTTAATATTCAGGAAACCATGTTGTAAACAGATGTGCTGTCATCCAGGCTTTGCTGTTCCATTTATAGAGCAAGGCAAGCAGCTGTAGCATAATTCTTAAGGGTCCTAGGATTTTCAGGATGGTAAATGACCACTGGCTTTAACTTAGAGTCACCAGCTGCATTAGCCCCTAACAAGAGTGTGAGGCCGTCCTTTGAAGCTTTGAAGCCAGGCATTGACTTCCCTCTAGCTATGAAAATCTTATGGCACCTTCTACTATAAGACTGTTATGTCTACATTTGAAAATCTGTTGCTTGGTGTAGCCACCTTCATTAATTATCTTAGCTAGATCTTCTGAGTAACTTTCTGCAGCTTCTACATCAACACTTGCAGCTTCACTTTGCACTATTTTTGCTATGGAGATGGCTTCTTTCCTTAAACTTCATGACTAACCTCTTCTACTTTCAAACTTTTTCTTCTGCATCTTCCTCATCTCTCTCAGCCTTCATGGAATGGAAGAGAATTAGGGCTTTGCTTTGGATTTGGCTTAGGTTTGAGGGAATGTTGTGGCTGGTTTGATCTTTTACCCAGACAACTAAAACTTTCTCCATATCAGCAATAAGGCTGTTTTGCTTTCTGATCATTCCTGTGTTCACTGGAGCAGTACTTTTTTTTTCTGACGGCGTTGGGTCTTCGTTGCTGCGCGTGGGCTTTCTCTAGTTGAGGCGAGCGGGGACTACTCTCCGTTGTGGTGTGCGGGCTTCTCATTGCGGGGGCTTGTTGCGGAGCACAGGCTCTAGGTGCACGGGCTTCAGTAGTTGCAGCACGCGGGCTCAGTAGTTGCAGCACGTGGGCTCAGTAGTTGTGGCTCGCAGGCTCTAGAGTGCAGGCTCAGTAGTTGTGTCGCACGGGCTTAGTTGCTCCACGGCATGTGGGATCTTCCCAGACCAGGGATCAAATCTGTGCCCCCTGCATTGGCAGGTGGATTCTTAACCACTGCACCACCAGAGAAGTCCCCCTGGAGTAGTACTTTAAATTTCATTCATAACTTGGCTAACTGTTTGGCCTAAGAGGCCTAGCTTTCAGCCTGTCTTGGCTTTTGACATGCCTTCCTCACTAAGCTTAATCATTTCTAGCTTTTGACAAAAGTCAGAGATGTGCAACTATTCCTTTTACTTGAACACTTAGATCCACTGTAGGATTATTAATTGGCCTAATTTCAATATTTGTCGCTTGGAATAGAGAGGCCAAGGCGAGGAAGAGAGGGGAACAACCAGTCGGTAGAGCGATCAGAGCACACACATTTATTAAATTTGCTGTCTAATATATTTGCGATTTGTGGTGCCCCAAAACAGTTACAATAGTAACATGAAAGCTCACTGATCACAGATCACCATAACAAATATAACAATAATGAAAACGTTTGAAATATTGTGAGAATTACCAACGTGACACGGAGACATGAAGTGAGCAAATGCTTTGGAAGAATGGGGTCGATATACCTGCTTCGATTCAGGGTTGCTACAATCCTTCAATTTGTAATAAACACAATATCTGTGAAGTATAATAAAGTGAAGCACAATTAAACAAGGAATGCCTGTAATTAGGATAAACTTGTTTTGCAAATATTTAGTTCAGTTATTTTCTTAGATCCTGTTTACATGGTCACCTTTGTTGTTACTTAAGAATGTAAGAAAATGCCAGAAGGCAAAATCTTTTATAAATTTTCCATCAAATATGGTCTTCTATTTACCAAATACTCCCAACCCCATCCCTGAAATTTCTTATATGCAAACTTCAATTATTCCTGTGCATATACTCCCAAATACTTGCCTGATATTATTCTCAGTTATCATATTCTAAAAAATCATATTCAAGGAATAAAATGTATAGAATCATTTTGATTGATGATCACACAATCAATTTCCTAAATAAGTCACATTTTAAGTTCATATTCATCAAGTATAAACAACATGTCCTTTTGATTAATCTTTTTTCTAAACATATTCAGTAAATAAATTGCTTTATTGGTGATTTTAGTTTTGGAAAACATATGAAAAATAAATTATATATTAAATTGTGGACTTCTATATAGTTTACTCAATTGAAAGATTCCCTTAAAAGTGTAACATATAGTTATTATATTAACCCTACAAATTTCTATTGATTTTTAAAAGTAATTATTAAAATATAGATACAAACATCTAACTGTGGACCCAGCTATGCTACTTAAAACTACTTAGAAATAATATTCTACTTATCTTTAAAGAAAGTGTTAACCTAATATTGTAACTGGGGGGTAATAACTATAATAAAGTCATATAAGTTATACATGGTTTGGATAAAAATCATGATGTAGTTTAAGATGTTTAAATTGTTTATGATAATTTTTCTCTTTGTATATTATAAGGGAATATAATTATAAAATCTCAGAAATGTTTATATGTTGTGAGTAATATGACATGTATATGAATGCAATGTTCATTTAACGAACATCTTTGAAGCACTGAAGCATTCTACATTCCAGAGAGTGCTTTAACCACCAAGGATGTATCAGTGAAAAAAATCAGACAAAATCTCTTGCTTTCATATTCTTTACATTCTAATGAAGCACTTCCTTAAACTAAATTTTCCAATGTGAAAACAGAATAAATGAATTTACAATACATTTTACTTCAATTTTTCTTGATAGGTACAGAAAATAAGTCAGCATTCCTAAAATAGATTCAATGTGTCAATATCTGTATTTTCTTACCTTAACCCTAAGAACAATAACCCTAAGAACAATCTTTACAGCTAGTACTATTTTTTTTATCCTCATGCGACTGGTTATAAAACTGAAGCACAAAGAGATTAAATAAACTTGCTAAAGTACGACAATTACTGGGACCCAGATACAAGCTCAGGCAATCTGACATCAGAGTTCATATTCCTCAAATAACTGGCTATAGAAACAGCCTCTCAGAGAACATAATATGATATTTCTATGCATATCTGTTAATATTTTGCATAGATATTTGTAACAGTAGAAAATGAGCAATTATTGGGATATAAGCTCTCAAAAGAAACAAAATTTATTAAAGGACAGAAGTAGTTTCATAGTCCATAGATAATAGGGGTGTGACTAGATCCCAACTTCTAATGAAACATACTAGAACTTACTCACTAATTGTAGGGTGAGTTTACTTATTTTGAGGTAGAGTAGAATATCTACATTATTATTTTCTTACTGATGCTGTAACAATCCACCACAGACTTACTACCTTACAACAACACAAATTTATTCTCTTACAGTTTTGGTTGTCAGAAGTTTAAAAGAGATCTACAGGACTACATTCCTTCTGGAGACCCAGGGGCGAACCCTTGGCTTTTCCAGCTTCTGAAGTCTGATATATTCCTTGGCTTGTAGCCTTCTACCTTCATCATCAAAGCTAAACGTCCAACCTCTACTTCTATTCTTATAACCAAGAAATATGGTTCAGAACCATATATCTTCATTGGTGAATTCTACCAAACAATTAAAGAAAAAATAATATCAATCCTTTTCAAACTGTTTCAAAGAATAGAAAAGGAACAAACACTTCCAAATTCATTCTGAGTTCAGCATTACCCTGATACAAAACCAAACACAAATACAATAAAAGAAAACTGCAGCCCAATATCCCTTATTAGCTTAAATGTAAAAATCCTCAACACAACACTAGTAAACCAAATCCAGCAGTATAATGAAAAGATAACATATCTTGAACAAGTAGGATTCATCCCAAGAAAGCAAGAGAGGTTTAACATATAAAAATCAATCAATGTAATACAACACATTTATAGAATAAAGAAAAAAAACATGACCATCTCAGTTGATGCAGAATAAACATTTGAAAATATAATACTATTCATGATAAAAACACTCAACAAATTAGGAATAGATGGGAAGTTCCTCAATGTGATAACGGACATTCATGAAATTCCACAGCTAGCATGTTACTAAATGATGAAGGACTGAAAGTTTTCCCCTTAAGATTAGGAAGAAGATAAGGATGCCCATTTTCACTGGTAGCTCTGGTCAGAGCAGTTAGGCAAGAACGAAAAATAAAAGGGATCCAAATTGGAAATGAAGGAATAAATCTATATTCACAGATGACATGATCTTATATATAAAAAATACTAAAGAATTAAAATATATTGGAACTGATAAAGTTGCAAAATACAATTTCAACAAAAACCGATTATATTTCTATACATCAAGAATGAACAATCTGAAAAAAAATAGGAAAATAATTTCATTTACAATTGCATCAAAAATAATAAGATACTTAGGAATACATTTAAGAAGCTGCCAGATGTGTACACTGAAAACTACAAAACACTGGTAAAAGTAATTAACTAACATCCAAATAAATGGAAAGACATCTTGTGTTTGTGTATTGGAAGACTGAATATTGTTAAGATGACAATAATCCCTAAAGTGATCTACAGATTGAATGCAATCTATCAAAATCCCAATGGCCATTTTGCAGAAATGGAAAATCTGATTCTAAAATTTATATGAATTATGAGGGACTCTGAAAAGCCAAAACAATCTTGAAAGAAAAGAATAAAGCGGGAAGAGATATGGGAACATATGTATATATATAACTGATTCATTTTGTTGTGAAGCAGAAACTAACACACCATTGTAAAGCAATTATACTCCAATAAAGATGTTAAAAAAAAAAAAGAATAAAGTTGGAGGACTCACACTTTCTGATTTCAAAATCTACTACAAAGCTACAGTAATCAAAACAGTGTGGTGCTGGTATAAGGACTGATGTATAAATCAGTGGAATAAAATTGAGAGTCCGGTAATAAATCTGTATATCTACCTATGGCCACTTGTCTCTCAATAAGGTGTCATGACTATTCAATGAATAAATAATACATGCACACCTCTGAGATGTTGTAGGTTTGGTTTCAGACCACCTCAACGAAGCAAATCTTGCGACAAAATGTGTCACACAATTTTTAAGGCTTCTCAGTACACATAAAAGTTATATTTATACTATAGTCTATTAAGTCTGCAGTAGCATGATGTCTAAAAAACAATGTACATACCTTAATTTAAAAATTACTTTATTGCTAAAAAATGTTAACCATCATCTTACAATGCAGGGTTTCCACATATCTTCAATTTATAAGAAACACAATATCTGTGAAGCACAATAAAACAAGATATGCCTGTAGTTTCCTTAAAAAATGATGCTGGAACAACTAGATATTCACAGGCAAAAGAGTGAAGTTGGACTATTATCTCACACCATATATAAAAATTTACTCAAAAAGGATGAAATAATTGAAAATAGGTGTTCAAACAAACAAAAATGTTTATTGCAGCACTCTTCACAATAGCCAAAATGTGGAAAATGCTCAAATGTCCATCAACTGATAAATGGATAAAGAAAATGTGGTATACCCATACAATGGAATATTATTCAGCCATAAAAAGAATTAGGTATTAGTACGTTTTACAACATGGATGAAACTTGAAAACATTATCCTAAGTAAAAGAAGCCAGATACAAAAGACCACATATTGATTGTATGATTCCTTTACATGAAAAATCCATAGTAGGCAAAACCATAGGGATAGACAGCAGATTACTGTTTGCCAGAGACTAGGGAGTAGGGGGGAATGAAGAGACTGACTGCTTGAGTGTGGGTTTTTTTGAGGTGATGAAATGCTTCTGGAATTAGATTATGATGAAAATTGCACAACTAAACAGTATACTTTAAAGTGGTTGAAGTGGTAAATCTTTGTGCATATTCTACCACAATTAAAAAACTAAAAAGCTAAAATAACACACACTGAATATCAATATTACTGAAAGTCACTCATAGACTCACCCCCAAGAAGTTAACCTCCTCCATTTGTATCAAAATATTTAAAAATTTCTCTTCTGAATTCTTTGTTGACTGACCCATTGGTTGTTAAGTAGCATGTTGTTTAATCTCCACATATTTGTGAAACATCATACTCAACAGGGAAAAGCTGAAAGCTTTTCCTCTAAGATCAGGAACAAGGCAAGTATGCCCACTCTCACCACTTTTATTCAACATACTATTAGAAGTCCTAGCTGGAGCCGTTAGGCAAGAAAAATAAATAAAAGGAATTCAAACAGGAAAGGAAGAAGTAAAAGTGTCACTATTTGCAGAGGACATGATTTTATATATAGAAAACCCTAAAGACTCCATCAAAAACTGTCGAATTAATAAATGAATTCAGTAAAATCACAGGATGCAAAATCAATATACAGAAATCTGTGACATTTCTACACACTAATAACAAACTCTCAGAAAAAGAAAGCAAGCCCATATTCTTAATGTTTAAGATGATAAGCTTTCAAACTTATTTTTAGCAGCAAGAGCACTTGCTCAAAGAAAATACATATGCATATATCCAATTTTATTTATGTGTATGTATATATGCATGCGTGTGTGTATGCGTACACATGAACACTCACAGGCACGCACATATGGGATCAAAGTAGTTCCCCTCTGACTGCATAGGGGTGGGGGTGGGTAAACTATGATTACACAGCTGCTTGCTGCTCACTCCCCTGAGGGGTATCCTGGGAAATTCCTAGGAAAACTAGCGTCCAGCTCAAAAATATTTTAAAACCTTGAGAGATTTGTAGAGATTGGAGTAATGTACTTTACCCTTTAATAGATATTCTAGTATAATTTACATCCCAAGCATCAATATAATAAGGACTATGAGGTAAGAGTTTTATCAACTTGCCAAAACTCTGTGATTGCATAGTCAACAATCTCACTTCCGTTTTTTCTAATAGAATGTGTTGTGTTGGGGTTAGTTTAGCAGGTCGGCGTTGATGGGAGCTGCCCTTTGATATTGCCACTGACAAAACCAGGCATTGTATTATGTCAAGAGTAAGCACAGAGTTTCCTATGCTTGCTATGGACTCCATAGCTCACTGTGAAACTTCCAATAATAGTATTAGAATGGTTAAGAATTTACTTCTCAGAATTAAGGACACATCTGTGCTTGCTGTGCAAAAGACAAAACAGAAAACCTCATCTTTGTCCTATACTTTTCCCTTTTCTGACCCATACTCAAGCTGTTGTTCCCACACATTTTTTTTTGGCTTCTTCATTCTCAAATCTGAACCCTCATTCAAATTCCCGCCTACTTCACAGACATACCTTTATTCATACCTTAAATATGTGTTTAAACCACCCTGAGCCACTTTGCTAGTTAGCTGCTTCTTGTCTATATCTTATGGTAGTTCAAGTTGCAAGCTCCAAGCCCGGAACCATTTTCTATCTTTCCTACTGTCTATTTTAAATGCCCTGAATTTTGTTGAATCTGTCAACATTTCTGAGCACAAAGAGCATTCAGTGCACCAAATGTGCAGAGTTGATTAAACATTCAGACCATTGATATATAGCATAATTTATTATGTAAAAGCCCTAAAATGATTTTGATTTAGTTAAAGCATCTCTCCTTTATTCTCTATATTCTTTATAATAAATAAAATTGTTTAACAGTCTGAAATTTCAACTAATTCGTAACAGTGTTGGTTCTTGTTTATTACTTAGCTTACATGACAGAATCTATGTTCAGGAATATCTTCATGAGGTCACACCCACCAGTTGTGCAGGTAAAACCCAACACTTCCAGCTCTCAGCCATTACACTGCTGTGACAAATAAAACCAGTAGATGGCACTCTCACTTAGAGAAAACTAAAGCTGAATTTTTTTTTAGGCCTTTTGGACAAAACTCATACTATCCTTAAAAGTCCCCAATAGCGTGAGCTGACGAAGACCTTGCTTATCCACAATCAATCTTTATTCACTGGTAGATTAAAATGGTTAGATATACTTGACTGCATCAAGCTCAGGATAAAAGTGACACATAATTTTCTTTTTCTTTTTTTTTCCGCATAATTTTATATTTGTTGAACATTTATACTTTTGGCTCATTGTTGCCTTTGTGTCCATTTTACAAATATATAATTCTAGAATCTCCTTAAAATCTGTTCTTGAACATTTAATTTGATAATGTAAGCTATTATCCTTAAAATAGTGCTCTCAAATTTAGAAAGTCAGACTTTTATATAATTATAAATACCACATAATGTTATTCTAAACCCTTACAAAGCACAGGGACTCTGACTTATTTTACCTGTTTTGTGGAAGTTATTAGGTTTATTTATTTATTTATTTATTGCCTAACTTGCTTTGCTCAGATAATAATAATCATAGTCTGGTAGATCTGTTTATCTTTGTTGGCACTGCAATGCAGCTCATACTATAGTTTATCTTCCTAAGTAGGATACTTAAGTAGAGGTTAAATGCTAAAAATAAGATTTTATACTAAGCATTATAGATCATCATAAATCTTCCAGTATATGGTTTTGTCTATCAATGTTCTTACCTTTTAGAATGATTAAACATACAAAAAATGGTAACATGTTTAGAACTGAATGTAGAGGGGCTTATAAGAACTTATAAGAAGTGAATTTGAGTTTGTGGTGATTGTTGTAGGTTGTTTTTTTTTTCACTTGCTCTGTTTTCTCCAATATTCTTAAAACAAAACTGACTTCAGAGTAACCAACTCTTATGTTAAATGTTTTGCCCATTTCAATGAAGTACAGACAAGAATAGCATTTCTATGAAAACATGTCATGGACTGGAAGCAATATATGGAGTATGTACTGAGAATCATAAATGTGAATATAAAAACATAGTGATCCACATAGCTCCAATAAATCTAGTGAGTCAGTTGCTTAATGGAAGTGAATTAAATTTAGTAAAGCTCCAAGTGTATCCACTGGAGTAAATGAATGTTCTAAATTCTGTAGAAAGCAACCGGAGTGTGTCACACAAACATCCAAAGAAAACAGGTGGTGATTTCAGATTTCCGAGGTGAGGATTACAATCAAGCTGCAATTGTGGATCTCTCCTGTGTAAGAGCAAACACGGATTGCTCTTCACAGTCACGCTCTGCTGGTGTTCTGTTTGCTGCAGACACTGCCTTTTCAAGAGACATTCTCCTTTACAGGCAGATAAATTCATCCTTTTGCCAAGGACATTCATAATTGTCAGAGCCTTTGCTGTTTCCTTTGGGGTGAATCAGCTGTTTAACTGAACAGTGAGAAAATGCTCACACATTTCTTCTCTCTTCCACTAGCTGTAGCTCTTTTTCATATTTTATGAAATGCCCCCTGCTAATCAAAGCCGAACAGTGCACAATGGACTTTGGTGAAAGCTGGAATGCATTTATCCCAAGTACAAAGCATTTGAGCAGCCTGTGATTTAATCTTTGCTATTTGTTTTCCCTTATCAAGTGACTGACAGGATGAAACAGGCCCAATTCACTTTCTCTGATTAATACACTGCCATGCACTTTGATTTCCTCCATATGAAGCTTACACAGACTAGGTGGTGCCATCAAGGAAAAGACGAGTTCTCATAAAGGAAAATGCCAAATGCATTCTGTTTCATGGAAGATAGTTGAAGCTGTGAGGTTTAATAGCAGAAGCAGGGGCTTTGGAATCAGAGAGGTCTGGAAATCAGCTTCAGCTGGCCTGCTTAGGTGCCTTAGATGGGTGCCCTAGCATATGGCATCATCCTAGGAAACCCTCTACCCACCTACCCATCCTGCCCTGTTAACATTTTTTTTTTTTTTTTTTTTTTGCGGTACGCGGGCCTCTCACTGTTGTGGCCTCTCCTGTTCCGGAGCACAGGCTCCGGACGCGCAGGCTCAGCGGCCATGGCTCACGGGCCCAGCCGCATGTGGGATCTTCCCGGACCGGAGCACGAACCCGTGTCCCCTGCATCGGCAGGTGGACTCTCAACCACTGCGCCACCAGGGAAGCCCCATGTTAACATTTTGGAATCAGTACCAGTGTTCTGCAGATCTTAAGTTATATTTGGAAGCATTTTCTATTTCCTGTGGCAGTAAGATGACATGTATAGTAGAATGAATGGTATTAGTTTTAGATTCACTGAAATATGGTAAAATCCTCATGAACTTCCGTTTCATGACTGGAAAATGAATTGATTAGTTCTCACCTCAACGGGTTGTGATGAGCATTGACTATGATATATGTAAAGTGCCTGATATATAATAGGAGTTCATTTAACATTAATCATAATCTTGCATCCTTTCTCAAGTATGGTCACTGCAAAAGTTGTGAAATGGCAAACCGTTGTAAGGACTTTTTCTACATTTCCATAAATGAAAACAAACTATTTTATGAGATGAAGGTAAGCTAATATCAAAATTTCCTTTCTCCTCTCAAATTACTCTTTGAGAGGAGATAAGGGAATGCTTAAAGATGGGATATTTCTTTTAATTCGCTAGTTCACTTTTCCTATTTAAGTTATTGATTTTAGTATTTCCAAAGCATAAGACAATCAATTATCATCCCATAAATTATTGCTAAGCTATCATAAAATAATATTAAACACTTGTATATTTCCTAAATGTATATTACATTAGTAAAGTACTTATTAAGCAGTAAACAAAATAGAGTTCATTGGATTCTATTTGTTTTTCTACTACTGAATTGATATTGGCACTCAATGGTAATTTAGCATTCTATACCCCTGTGACATGATTAAAATGAGAAGAGTGACTTATTTAATATGGTTTTGATATGATAATTAATGGCTAAAATGTACCATTTTGAATTTGAAAATATTTCACAGTGCCAATGTATTATAAATTTTAAGGTGGAATGCGTAGACATTACTCTGAGGCTTGAAGTAAGACAGACTGTATTTTGCACTTATTAGAGTACTTGCAATTCATATTCAGTGAATTTCCAAAGTTCTTTTCAAATACTGCTTATGTTTCACTTATGCATATATATCAAAAACAATTAACCCCTTGAATGAAATGAGCAGGTCAGGGTGATTTGGGGTTATGCATGGATAAAATAATCACTTCTGTGATAAATGATTTGTCTACTTTATTAATTTTAAATAAAATTAATCTTGTATTTAATACTAAAGAAATTTTTGAATTTGAGAAGTCTATTTTAATATGCTGGGGTTAGGTTATACTGATAATTTTAGTATTGGTGAAAATTATGCAGTCAACAATTATTCTTTGGTCAAATTTTATGGTTAGTTACAACACTTTTTTTCTCAATACGGGTTCCCGCTAAATATTATTTTTTAAGTGTCTGGAACTTTGTATACGAATACAAATTCATTTTGATATTTACCCTGATAATATTTATTTTTTTCTGTATAACTGAAAAAAAAAGCAAGGGGAGAAAATATATACTTGGTATCAGGCATTAGTTTTAAAATCCTACTCTTTTAGACATACTTTTTTAGAGAAATGTCTTAAAATAGTAGATTTTAGGTTAAAAGCTTAATAATCCTAAATGAATGAAAATTACAAAATGACTAGAAATGGGGAAAAGGGCAGTGAGAAAAGAGGACAAAAGAAAGAAAGGAAATACTTTTCTCTAAAAGGAGCACTTGAATTGGAAAGGAGGATAAACAAAAATCCAAGGAAATTCTAATTCCCATTACTGACAATCTACATATTTTGCGTTTCCTCTATTTTCTTATCTCTCCTTGGTTTTCATTCTTTTTCTCTCTTTCTTCTATTGCCTTTGTTTTTCCTTATGTTACTTCATTCATGACCTTGCTGGCTCATCATATTTCTGGTTTGTTCTTTTAATCTCTGGCAAATATTCAAACAGTGCTTAAGTGTAGCTAGAATAGCTATTTTATTTCGTTTACACTGCCAGAGAAATGCGGGGTATTCTGTGGCTTCTAATTCTGAAGCAGTTCAATTTAGCTAGCAGGATAACTTTTTGAAACGTTAATGGGTTTGAGTTTCCTCTCTCTTTTTCTTCCTTTTATTTTCTCCTACTGCTTAGTCTTTTTTGCACTTAGTTTAAGGGAAGGGGAGATGGGAACAGGGGGCCTCTCGGCACTGACCTGCTCAGATCCCAAATTAACCACTATGCCACCTTACACCACACACACACACACACACACACACACACACACAAATAATCCACCCCTATATCACCTGTGCATATAAAATAAAAACCTCAAGTGAAGTGTCTAACATTGTTTTTGTCTCTGTTGTAGAATGAAGTTAGTTGAGTTAAAGAAAACCAAGTACATTTTATTCACATGCTTATTCCTGATGGTGACTGGTAAGATTTCAGATACTGGATACTGCATCTCACACTCATTATTAGCTCTACTATGTGAGGAAGTTCTGTATGAGGAAATGGCCATGTTCCAATGGATAAATCAATGTATGAAGAATACATAATTCTCAGAACTGATAATAAAATAAAATTTAAAAGAATCCTGAAAATACTGAATCTGAAAGAGTACTAATAATGCTTGAAATCTACTAAGGACTTACCAGTTGTCAGAAAGAAGTTTGCTAATGCTCCTAGACTATGACTTAATGATTTTGTTCCTAGGTATATACTCTAGAGAAATTCTTGCTCCTAAGCAACAGGAGACATGTATAAAATTGTTCCAAGTATCACAGTAGATAATATAATACAACTGGGAAAAATGTTGCTTAACAAAATCATGAATAAATAAATTGTATAATATTACCAGAATGGAATATTATGCATGATTTGAAATGAGGAAACATAGCTACATAAATTAACTAACATAATACTGAGCCCCCAGCACAAGTAAAAGAATAATAAATATAGCATAAACCTTCAATATACATATCAGAACTAGCAAATAAAAATATACTGCAAAATATATTTATATTAATATACATATATGTGTATTTATGTACATATATGCATATATATAATACATATGGTAAAAACAGAAATAAATGGAAGGAAATGATAAGCAAAAAATTCAAGACCTCTAGAGAGCAAAGCAAGGAATACATAGTGGATTTCAAAGGTAAATTCAATTCTCAAATTATGGGTGTTGTCATTGAAAATTTTTATTAGTAGCATTATTTTTAGTTGCCATATATATTACATATATTTTGGATGTATGAAGTGTAAGAAATATCTCAAAAATAAAATGAATGTAAAAGCAGTATAAACCCCTTTAAAATATATGTATGTACTGATTTGATGTTTATGTAAGGAGAAGCTGGGGTAACTTCATCAAAAATAATTTTTCAGTATGCATTAAAACATTTAAAAATGCGTATATCATTTGCCCCCAGCAATACCAGTTCTAGGAATTTCTCCAAAAAATGTAGTTATGGATGTGCAGAGAGATTTGGTTATGAGGTTGATTCACCCCCTGTACTATACCTTATAATAGCAAAAATTAGAACTAAAGAAAAAAAGTTTGACAATTAGGGAGTGTTAATACAAATAATGGTATGTCCTTACACTGAATTATTATGACATTATTAACATAAATAAAATAATGCTGCATATCAATGGTGTCAAGTTCAATGTCCACATTCTCCCAAAGTTCTTACAGTATACTTTGCTCCCAAAGATGTTCCCTTTTAAATTCTTAGGATTTCATGCGTGTACTTATATAGTGGGGCATATATAATATCTATTATATGTCTCTACTTTTGTTTCTATTTATCATTTCACGTCTGTATATGCATTGAATACTTCTATTTAAAGCACACGCTTCAAATATAATCAACTATTTTTATCACATAGAGTATGAATTACAAATAATATATCTTAAATGTTTTAAAGTGAATGCAAGGCACTGATTAGCTTTGGTTTGTAGGCACCTAGGAAATGAAGAAATGAAATATCTCTTTACACCTTTTGGGATGGCATACCTGAGAACACTGGGTAATACTAAGAGTTGGTAATATGCTAGATACAGAACACTCCCTTACTTCTGGAGTGAGGGTAGACTAGAGCAAGCAGTCTGGAGATCAATACAGCAAAACCTTGTCAAATGAATATATGATCCAAACATTCAACTCCTGGATATATTAACCAAAGAAAGTTCTACACAGTTCCAACAGGAGGCATGAGAAGATTGTATGTTATGTGGCATTAGGGAGTTGGAAGTAATCTGTGTTCACTTCTTGGGAGGGCACAGGCAAAATGTGGTAAGGGTACAGCTTGGAGTACTTTGCCATAACTAGAATCAATGGACTAAACAGACCATAAATATAAATGGACTAAATCTACAACATTAAAAGTGAACGAATCCTAGAATTTAAGTGCTGAGTTAAAAAAGTGAAAAAACAAAATAAAATGTATACTTCCACTTCCCCTCCCACTCAGGGTCTAGATTAAGCTGTTGTAACCAAGAGACCCAAAAATACAGTGCTTTAGAAAACACAGACATTTATTTTTCTCTTGTGTAATATGTCCAAGGTCACCATAGCTGTTCTACTCTATACCAGCCTATTTTTGTGCTGTGGCTAGCTAAGCATGGCTTTTTAAATTTTAAATGATTGTTAAAGGAAGTAGGAGAAGCAGCAAGAGGGGGAGGAAGAGGGCAAAGGGGAAGAAGAAGAGTAAGAAGAGCCTAAATTACTATTGAAACTGTGGAAAAAGTTTTGCTGGCCTTCGCTATAAACAGCCATTCAGAGACTCACGTCCTTTCTATCTTCCTGCTTTGTGGTCCTCAAACTGCAATATGTATCAGAAGCCCCTTTAGGGTTCGTTAAAACAGAGATTGTCAGCCCTACCTCAGAGTTTCTTAGCAGGTCTGGTTTGGGCCTGAGAATTTGCACTGCTCACGGTTACTAACAATTTCCAAAGTGATGCTGCTTTTGTGTGTCTGGGAAAAGCACTTGGAGAAGCAATGCCTTGGGGCCTTGCTGTTGCTTGCCTGGTTGAAACTGAAGTATTCCCATGTCTGGGTAGCACAGAGCAGGAAGTCAGGAAAAGAAAACATCTAATATTTAAAGGCTCAGACCTGGAAGGCTCCAGACATTTTTGTTTACATTACACACGGACACATTAAATTGCAGGGGGTCCTGGGAGATGTAGCATATAATTCTATTACCATTGAATAAGGGAATTTTGGTGGAAAATTAGCAATCTCTGCTACTAATTTTTATAAATTAAAAGGACATGAACACAAAGCAAAAATAGTATATAAATATAAGAACATATGGTAAACAAAAATATGCATATTAAACCATTATACTGGGGACTTCCCTGGTGGTCCAGTGGTTAAGACTCCCTGCTCCCAATGCAGGGGGCCCGGGTTTGATCCCTGGTCAGGGAACTAGATCCCTCATGCCACAAATGAAGATCCTGCACGCTGCAACAAAGATCCCTCATGCTGCAACTAAGACCGGTGCAGACAAATAAATAAATAAATATTTTTAAAAAAATCATTATATTGGTTGCCTATGGGAGAAGAGAAATTTACTTACTCTTTCACAGACCAAATGAGCAAAATAATTAATTCTCTGCACCTGAAGTTTAAAAGAAAACACTCTACAAACAAGCACAGACTTACTTCAGAAAAAATACATATAAATTTGTCCTGAAAAAATAATTTCTTTGTATAAGTTGATTATAAAACTTAAGTTTTTAAGTAATCATAATTTTTAATTACTATAAAAAATTTGAAAATATATGCATGAGAAAATTGTTGAAAACTGAATTACAGATTATTCAGATAAGCTTATTCATGGCTGAAATGTTAAGACTAAAATGTTTTGACAATGCAGTCCTTTGTAGTAGAAAAATAAATCCATATTATAAGACTTGATTCAAAGCCTAGATATGACACTTAAAAGCCATGGGAGATTTGACAATTTCTCATTAATAACAAATAATAATAATAGTGACTGGCATTTCTTGAAAGCTTACAGTACACCAAGCATGCCAGTAATAAGAGTTTATATGCATTCGCTCTTTAATCATTGAAATAACCCAGTGGGATGGGTACTATTGCAATCACCATTTCATATATCAGGAAACTGAGGTGCACATAATGTAATAAATTATGCAATATCACTGGTAGTAAAATACCCAAGTTTGAAATTTCTGTCAGCCTGCTCTCTGAACCTGTATTTTTCAGCCACTATATTAAACCTTCACTTTATAAAAGGAGAACTTGTTAAAGTTGTAACAGTGAGGGAGCAACACACACACACACACACACACACACACTCGGGCACACACACAGACAAAAGCATTAGTACCTGGAAGAAAATGTGTTGTTTTGCTGCGCTGTTATCAGAAAAAGGAAGGATAAAGTCATGGTCACAGAATGAATAAAAATACCTTTTACATTCTCCACACTTTTAAGATAAACTGTGCTATTCTGTGATGTACTAAACATACAGGATGGCTGCTTAAAATCAGTATAGTAAATTTTACTCAAATAATGGTGTCTGTGTAAATCAGAGATGGTTGAATGTCTTCTTTGATTGTAAAACCCTGAAAATGAAGTTAAGTTCATCAGGGATGAGTTGCCAAATACTGGCTTCTGTTTCTTTTCTGTATTTTTGAAAAAGAGGGAGTGTGTCCCTGTTTCCCCAGCTCAGGGAGGTGAGAATTAATTATTTCATCCAGGGTTGGTAATTGTCTATGGTTGATTTACTGCCACCGTGGCATAGCTGAATAGCCTTCAGTACCATAAATATTTACCATACGGCTCTTTAGGAAAAAGAAGAAGGAGAAGGAGAAGAGAGAAGCAGCAGTGGCAGCCAAGTCCTCTTTTAACTCAACAGGGACAACTTGCCATGGTGATTATTTCCATAACCCAGTTCTAATCTAATCATCGCTCAGTGACACTCTCCTGGCCAACTGGGTTGGGCTGAGAATAGGCATGTGATCCAATTCAGACAATGAGGTAAGAGGGGAGGTTTTCTAAAGGTATATAGGAAATAGCCTTCATATAGTGGAGTTGAATAGTGTCAACCCCAAATCAATATTCTCCCAGAACCTTAGGATGTGTTTTGGAAACAGAGTTTTTGCAGATGTACTTAGTTAAGGATCTCCAGAAGAATCCTACTGGATTTGGGGTGAACCTTAAATCCAATGACTCATGTCCTTATAGGAAGAGAAGAGGACACAGATACATACAGAGGGCAGATGTGTCAAAGCAAATGTTGCACTGGTCAAAGTTAAAGAGTCAAGGAAGATTTCATTAAAGGGTATTGTGATAAGGGAGAGAGGCTAAAACTCTGAGCTCAACTCCAGTGAAACAAATGGCAAGAGAGCTTGAAGAGCTAGGGGGCGTGGAGTAAGGAACATCCACATAGTGCTGGCTAATCGGCCTTACCCAAAGGAAAAGCAAACTTTCTCATATCTATGCCCACCTAAGTTAGGCTTCTACCCTCCCAAAGAGACTGGGAGATGGGGGCTGTATCTTCTTTGACGATTACATTTCAAAGGGATGGCTCCCAGGTCCTTGAGAAGGATAGTCCTAGGCTGTTAAATCTGTCAAGAAGCTGTGAAAAAGATGCACATCTCAAAGGGGCAGAGAAACAAATTGCAATTACAGCTTTTCCAAATTAAATGGTCTAAGAAAAGGAAGGGACTTCTGTAGTTGGGCCATGTGGATTCTGTAATGGCCAGGGTGAGAGGGAACTCCGGGGCCTAATGGCAGGGAGAAGCCTGTCTAAAATTTAAGTCAGGCTGAGGGAAACCTTAAGGCTGTAATGGTCAAAGGCCATGTGAAGACAGGCAGAGATCAGAGTTAGGCTGCCACAAGCTAAGGAAAGCCAGGAACCACCTTTCATGGCTGGGAGGCCGCCCTGCAGCACCCCTTCTCCCTGGACAGGACTCAGTGTAGTGGCTGGAGGAGAACGTGCACCACCACTATCAGTGGCTTCGGGCTCACTGCCAAGACCTCGGCCAGGAGGCCCTCCCAGACTGGGCTCAGCTCAGGACCCCTGAGGGGAGGGGGCCGGGCATGGGCTGTCAGCCTCCCTGCACCTGGTCCACGCGCACCTGCCGCTGAGTCCTGGACAGCCGTGCAAGCAGGCAGCGCCCACAGAAAGAAAAGTAGGACATGGAAGGAAAAGGCATACTGGGCCTATTTAGTGGTCAACATGTAGAACTTTAATTCTTTTTAAATAAAAAGGAGAGTCGATGCCAGAAAAAAAAAGTGGAGGAAGTACAAAAAGAATACTTCCCCATCCATCAGAGGCAATATGGCCTTGCTGATATCTTAATTTGGACTCTGGCCACCTGAATTGTGAGGCAATGCATTCCTGCCATTTTAAGGCACCCAGTTTGTGGTGATGTGTTTTGACAGTCCTAGAAAAGGGGTACGTTATAGGACACCAGCCTTATTTCTCCCTGTATGTGGTTGCAATCTTGGAAGTTCTTTGTAGCGATCATGCACTGAAATTAATTGGACCTGTGCTGAAAGTCCAAGAATAGAGAAAACAGGATCTTAATGATAGCCATGAAATGATAAATCAGGATAGTCAATTCTGACCTCTCCTTATTCTTCCTGTCAGGCAATAAATCCCATTTATAGCATTGCAATTTTGAGAAGGAATTTAGTTACTTGCAAACAGAAACATCCTAGCCTATAGTATGCACTACACAATTCAGGATAGCACCCCAAAACAGAGTATGAACTCTATCTTATGGAGTTGTTCAAAGCTGCAGCTCCGCTTATTTCCTTGTAGTCACTTTGTGTTCTTCAGCATTATAGCGAGTAAAGAAGCCTGAAGGCTCTCCAGGCTTTAGGGTTGACAGTAATATCTCGAGAGCTATATTGCGAGAATCAAATAGTATATATGGATAATTCTGTAAATTACATAATCTCCCCCAAACTTTATCTAATTTGTAAAATGTATTTAATTTTTTGTACATGATTTTGAGGATTAAATGAGAAAGGAAAAATATAAGCACACATTAAAAAGTAATCACAACGAAATGGTACTGGCACAAAAACAGACACATAGATCAATGGAAGAGAACAGAGAGCCAGAAAGAAACCCACACCCTTATGGTCAACTAATCTATGACAAAGGAGGCAAGAATATACAATGGAGAAAAGACAGTCTCTTCAATAAGTGGTGCTGGGAAAACTGGACAGCTACATGTAAGAGAATGAAATTGGAACATTCTTTAACACTATATACAAAGATAAGCTCAAAATGGATTAAAGACCTAAATGTAAGACTGGATACTCTAAAACTCCTAGAGGAAAATATAGGCAGAACACTCTTTGACATAAATGGCAGCAATAGTTTTTTGGATATGTCTCCTAGAGTAATGGAAACAAAAGCAAAAATAAACAAATGGAACATAATTAAACTCAAAAGCTTTTGCACAGCAAAGGAAATCATGGACAAAACAAAAATACAACCTACTTATCATATTTGCAAATGATATGGCCAATAAGGGGTTAATATCCAACATATATAAACAGCCCATACAACTCAACATCAAAAAAACAAACAACCCAATTAAAAAATGGGCAGAAGAACTGAATAGAAATTCTTCCAAAGAGGAAATGCAGATGGCCAACAGACACATGAAAACACGTTCAACATCACTAATCATCAGGGAAATGCAAATCAAAACCCCAATGAGATATCATCTCACGCCTGTTAGAATGGCTATCATCAAAAAGAACACAAATGACAAATGTTGGTGAGTGTGTGGAGAAAAGGGAAACTTCATACACTGTTGGTGGGAGTGTAAATTGGTGCAAACAATTTAAATTGGTGTGAAAATAGTATGGAGGTTTCTCAAAAAATGAAAAATAAAACTGCCGTATGATCCAGCAATTGTACTCCTGGGTCTCTATCTGAAAAAAAAAAACCTACTAATTCAAAAAGATACATGCACCCCAATGTTCATAGTAGCATTATTCACAATTGCCAAGGTAAGGAAGCAACCTAAGTGTATACCAACAGATGAATGGATAAAGAAGATGTGGTATGTAATACAACTGAATACTACTCAGCCATAAAAAAGAAGGAAATTTTGCCATTGGCACCAACATGGAGGGACTTGGAGGGTATTATGCTAAGGGAAATAAGTCAGACAGAGAAAGACAAATACTGTATGATATCGCTTATATGTGGAATCTAAAAACTACAACAAACTACTGAGTATAACAAAGAAGAAGCAGACTCACAGATATAAAATAGAGAACAAACTAGTGGTGACAAGCGGGGGAGGGAGAGGGAGTGGGGAGGGGGAATATAGGGGTGTGGGGGGGAAAGGGTTGTTATGGGATTGTATGAAATCATGTGTGTGAAACTTTTGAAAATTGTAAAGCACTATAGAATTTAAGAATACTTCATTCAATAAAACATAAAGGGACCTGATTCAGCAGGTGGAAAAAAAAAGTAATAAATTTCTAAGAACCTAAAATTTGCTAGTGCTATTACTACAATGATTACAGGCTCCTCTGCCTATTTCTATTGAAATTATAAAATCACTGCAGGTTCTACAAACAAAAGGTACTATAATTGTACAAAAGGCGTCCTCTGTAGACACCATGCTTTATTCACTTCAATATTGAAATCAAGTCTAAGTACAATAAACAAAGAACATTTATCAATTTGGGGATAAAAAAGATGCTAGGAAAAAAAGTTAACATGTTCCACTATTTAATAAGTAGGTAAATGACCGTGAGAATGTGAATGAACAAATACCAACACAATCATGTTTCAGAGGGGCAAATGGAGAATATCACTTTTACAAAAAGACTCACAATGTTGGAGGAATTATATTACCTGATGTTTAGCCTTACTAGAAGTTACAAAAGTCAAGAGTGTAGAAGAGACTGGCATAAAAATTGACAAATAGAACAAAGTAAATATAGAGCTCAGAAACGGACTCGTGTATACAATCATATGATACTTAACAAATTAGCCACAGTAATCCAATGAGGAAAGGATGGTTTTCAACCAATGGTGCTAGAATATCTCAACATCCATATGGAGAGAGAAACTCTCCATATCTCATGTTTTACATCAAATTTAATTCAAAATGAAGCATAGACACAAATGCAAAAGCTAACACCATCAAACTTCAAAGGAAAACAGAGCACATATTATCATCATGGCAGTAGGTAGACGGTTCTTAGATTTGTTATAGAAAGTAATGATCAAGAAAGAAAAGAACAGAGAAATTAGGCTTCATTAAAATGAAAATGTTTGCTCATAATACCCAATTAAAGAAAAAACATGGTCAAGAAAGTGGAAGAAAATATTCGTAAAACATGTATTTGACAAAGAATTGGATATCCACTATATATGAAAAGATTACAACCCACTGATAAAAAGACAAGCACCAATAACAAAGAACTAATGATTAAAACAGAGACTTCAGAAAGAAGATACACAAAGGAACAAGAAGCATGTAAAAAAGTTTTGAGTATCTTTAGTTATCAGGGAAATGCAAATAAAAGCCACAATGAAATTCCAGCACATATGCAACAGAATAAAGTTAAAAATACTACAGCACAAGATGCTGGGGAGATTATGGAGCAAATGGGACTCTCTGCTCTTCCTGGAATAAGGCAAAGAATTTAGTAAGACTGTAAAATGTTACACCTTTTTGGGAGAAATTTCAATCAATTTCTTTTAAAACTAATCACAAAAATATTGTACATTCCAGGAACTCTACTCCTAGGTATTTAGCCATAGAAATTAAAAGATATCTTCACGAAAGTACTTTGTACAAAACACTCAAAGCAACTTTTAAAGAGTCAAAAAGCTAGAAACATCTCAAGTGTCAATCATAGAAGAACAGACAAATAAATAAAATGGATTAATCTGTGGATAGAGGGATGGAAAGACAGATATGACAAAAAGCATTTACAGTGAAATAATAATGTTAGAATCTTGATGGTAGTTATATGGGTTTTCATTGAAAAATGCCTTAATCTTTGCTATACTTAGGTAAGTTTCCATAATAAAATATTGGGGAGAAAACTGTTCAACAGAGGAAGAGACTGCTTCTTAAAGTGGTACGTATCAGATGTCCGGTCTTTCAAGAACATTGCAAAGGATGAGCCTGTGTGTTGGGTAAATGAATGGTAGGGAAGAGCTTACTATTAAAGGCTTCATAAAACATCCACAGTGAAGCCCATTAAAGCAGCTTACAGTGGTGGGTGCATTACATAAATGGAAGGGATCATTAAAGAGAACTGAGAGGCAGATCAGCCAAAATAATAAACTGGATTTCCTGGAAGGTTAGAGAGATTATTTGGAGAATAGAATGGATTAAATAATGATCAAGTGAGGTATAAAGGAACATGAAACATAATTATTAACCCTGTGAATACTAAATTAAAATATTTACATCTACATTTAGGGTGAGACTAATATATGTTACCCTTTCCCTCCCTCAAATTGTAGGAAGATTCCTTGGGTGACCTACATGCCACCTTGGCATTTGTTCTCACATGGGTGTGTTGAGGGCTTGTGTGACTTGGAAGAAGTTTAGAGAGGGTGTACTGATTTTTATTAGGAGGATTATCTTACTTCTCTGCTCAAAATCCACCACTAATTTCACTCAGATATAAATGAGGATACTCAGTCAAAATCCTCCAAATGTCCGTTTTCCCTCATTATCTCTCTCATCTCATTTTCCATTACTTTTACTCTCACTCACTGCATTAAAGAAACAGCCTCTTTGCTGTTTCTGGAAAAAGAAAAGCCTACAAGTCAACTGATGACAAAATATAAAACCTTATAAGGCCTCATATTATTAACCTACTTCATGTATACCTGCCGTTTTATACCAAATGCAACAAATCTATGCATTCGGAATGAATGAATGCATTCTATGAATCTATGAATCCATGTTAATTCAGAGTATTACTGTACATCTGAACTAAAGATCTTAACAGACACCTTATCAGAGAAGATACACAAATGGCAAGTAAGCATGTGAAAGATGCTTCGCATCATATGTCCTCAGGGAAATGCAAATTAAAATCACAACGACAACCTGTTAACCAAAAGCCAGAACACCGAAAACGCCAAATGCTGGTAAGGATATGGAGCGATAAGAACTCTCACCATCGCCGGTGTGAGTGCAAAACGGTGTGGCTGCTTTGGAAGACTTTTGGCAGAGTCTTACTATAAGATCCAGTAATCGCATTCCTTGGTATTTACCCAAATCAGTTGAAAATTTTTGTCTACACAAAAACCCGTAGATCAATACTTAGAACAACTTTATTCATAATTGGCAAAACTTGGAGGCAACTAACATGTCCTTAAGTAAGTGAATGGATAAATAATCTGTGGAAAATCCAGAGAATGGAATATTATTCAGTGCTAAAAAGAAATAAGCTATCAAGTCATGAAAGACCTAGAAGAACCTTAAATGCATATTACTAAGTGAAAGAAGCCCTCCTGAAAGGGTTACATACTGTATGATTCCAACCATATGACAAGTTGGAAATGGTAAAACTCTGGAAAAATAAAAACATCAGTGGTTTTCAGGAGTTAGAGAGGAAAGAGGTTGCACAGGCAGAGCACAGAAGATTTTTAGAGCAATGAAACTACTCTGTATTGTGGAGACATGTAACTTAAAATTTGTCCACACCCTCAGAATATACAACACCAAGAATGAACCCTAATGTAAACTGTGGAATTTGAGTGATGATGATGTATCATTGTACGTTTATCAATTTTAGCAAATGTACCACTCTGGAGGAGGATGTTGGTAACAGGGGAAGCTATGCATGTGTAGCGGTGGGGGGTTTATAGGAAATCTCTGTAACTTCTGTTCAGTTTTGCTATGAACCTAAAATTGCTCTAAAAAATAAAGTTTATTTTAAAAAGTTAAAATCTTAGAATTACCTTCCCCAAAACAGTTCCTTCCATAAAGATTTGGAATGAAGTATTGATCACCCTCTACTCTCAAATACTTACAAGAAGACCACGTTAAATATGAAAAGCTTATTATGCATCAGTTAAGATGTTGACTCCTAATTCATTTTATCTTAAAATGTCAATAAACTAAGTGACAATGGATAATGAATACTATCACATCAACTGCAATTATACCTATTCGGTGATATTTCTATTTCTACTTTTAGGATTAAAATATTAAAGCTGAATTTTTCAGTAGATGCTCTTTTTTTTCTTTTTTTTTCTTAATTCTCTTTCCCTGGATACAGCCCTTGTATTTGAGGAAACAGACTAAAGCTTTAAACCTTTCATTTTACTTGGATTTCTAAGATTCAAACTTCATTTCCACAGAGGCAGAAACTGCAGGCCTGCCTGGTAGCTAGTAACCAGGTGTTAGCTATTCACTTTTTTGTTTCTGCCAAAAAGCTGGAAGCAATGAAATGACTGTTTTAGGGAGAGCACATACAAATTTCATCACAGGAAGAAACTATAAAATTGATAATCTATTTTTAAAAACTCAAATATCTTTGGGAATACTTTGGTAATATAACTTTCTGTTTACACAGGTCAGAAATTTTCAGACTCGCTATGCTATTTTTGATGTTAGATTAAGAGACAGACAATGCCCAAATAATGACATTTTTTTTTTTTTTTTTTGTGGTACGCAGGCCTCTCACTGCTGTGGCCTCTCCCGTTGCGGAGCACAGGCTCCTGACGCGCAGGCTCCGGACGCGCAGGCTCAGTGGCCATGGCTTACAGGCCCAGCCGCTCCGCGGCATGTGGCATCTTCCCAGACCGGGGCACGAACCCGTGTCCCCTGCATCGGCAGGCGGACTCTCAACCACTGCGCCACCAGGGAAGCCCCCATTAATGACATTTTTTAAAATTAAATATAAAAAGTCATTTTAAAAATTACTTTAATTTGGAAGAAGTTTTGTGTGGTGTATGAAAAGTTATGTGCTTTCCTAAAGACCTCCAAATATTCTGTGGTTATATCTCAGACAACCTTGGTATATAATTCTCAGATGTCAGTGCTTCTTAAATTATCACTATTGGAGATCAGAGGATGTTTTTGCAGACACAGCAGGATACCTTGTAACAAATCAGTTGCTAGAAACAGAGAATTCACAGCATGTTGAATTCTGACCTTTGTCCTTTTAGGCTTTAAATTCCCAGTCCAACCAGCAATGGATATTTTATAATAACTCTTCTTACTATAATTCCCTATTTTTAAATACTTGTGCCTATGTGAGGCTAAGAAACAGAATGAATCATAGACCACACTGCATATTTGAAATTTTTGGCAGATCACTCATTGATATTGGATATATAAATGACCTAATTTATTATTCTCATAATTAGTTACAATTATTATATCAATCACCGAAGGGAAAATTAACATACTCTAATTTATAGGACTCATCATTTGGATTCTACTCTCAAGTCATTATCAACTGCAAATGGTACTTGGTAATTGGAATATGATCACCTCATTTCTTATCAAACCAATCCCATTGAGAGACTGTATCTGACTTCTGTGTAATTCATTTTCTTCGTGAAGAAATGAAGGCTTGACCAGAGAGTGATAATCTCTTCCCTTGACTCTCTACATTGGATACTTGTATAATAACACCAATGACATCAACTAGTCATCAGTGACTAAAGCGTAAATATGTCTGTTAATCAATGAGAGACTAAAACCAATTAATGACTAAAATAAATTTCATTATAGCTGAAATTAATGATGGAAACCAGAAAACTTCATATATTTCCAGAATGAATGTGTTAACCTAGATCCATTACTAAACTGCTCATTGGAAGGCTGCATAAGGCTTTGATATTTTAGCCACAACCTTTCTCTAGCTGATAAAAATAATATCATTTCCTTCCATGGCTTGAATGATAGAACCAAGGCATTAAATTAGCACACTTGTACATCCAGCACTGAACGTTTCCCATGTTCCAGACCGAAATTTTGCACAACCAGCTGGACCATTCAATTTGATATTTCAACGCAATGTTGAAAGTGACATATATAAAATTGAATTTCTTGTATTATTTATTCTCCCCAAGAGTGCTTCTGAATTCCCTTTCCTGCTGGTGTTAACATTATTATTCCTGTCATACAATTTTGAAACATCTGAGTAATATCTGCCTTTCCTCTCCCAAGCTCTCTAGAGCCACTTGGTCGCAAGTCCTATCTATTACCTCAGTACAGTATCTTAATACACATAACAACTGCTTTCAAATTATACAGGATGCTGGGAAGTGTAGAGAACTGAGTCAATACTCCTTAATGCACCTGGAATTAAAATGATGCTGGGAAACATCAACAGAAAAAAAGACAGTTATTCAGGCAACCTATTTAACCCCCAGTTTCATCCCACCTTCTCCTGAAGGAGAAAACACACAGAGGCACACATCACACAAACACACACATACACACACACATTCACCCTCATACACGGAGACTCACTACCCAAAAGAGAACTCAGCTAGAGATGCTTTATTTTCATATATTCAACAAATCGGAATACCTCCTATGTGCCAGTCATCATGCTAATACTAGGAATATGAGCTTTTAATGGAACCAAATTGATTCTACCATCACGGAGCTGATTTCTTTCGTGATCTAATCAGGAAAACAAAATTACAAAGACGATAAGATTTCGATTTGTAACAAGTTCTTTGAGTAAAACACACAATGGGCAGAGATAAATAATAATGTAGAAGGAGGGTGACTACTTTCATTATTGAGGCTCTTGGAAGAGGTGACAGCTAAGATGAAACTTGAAAGGTGAAAAGAAATCATCCAAGAGAAGGGTGGGAAAGAAGAATTCCATACACAAGGGCAAGTATGTCTAAAGCTCCTACCATAGGTATGAGCTTGACATGTTCAAAATTTTTTAAAATGTGAAATAAAACTAGTACTGCTTGAGCTTTAATGAATGTCTACAAAGGTGTATGTGTGTATATCTGTGTGTGAATGAATCAGGGAGGGAAGTGGGTGTATGTATGTATATAAGTTTGCTAGGGGTACTATAACAAATACCACTAACTGGGTGGCTTAAACAACAGAATTTCATTCTCTCACAATTCTGGAAGCTAGAAATCCAAGATCAAGGTGTCAGCGGGAATAATTTTATTCTGAGGCCTCTCTCCTTGGCTTGTAGATGTCCATCTTCTCCCCGTGTCTTCACATCATCTTCCCTCTGCTCATGTCTGTGTCCTAATCTCCTCTTCTTATACGGACATCAGTCATATTGCATTGGCCCACCCACAGGGCCTCATTTTATGTTAATTACCTATTTAAAGGCCCTATCCTCAAACAAAGCCCCATCTTCCTAGGTACTGGGAGTTAGGACTTCAACATATGAATGATTTGGTGGAACACAATTCAGCCCAAACAGTATATACAGGTATGCATGTTACATTATGTACAGTATGTGTACATGTGGATGTATTTGTACTGTGTGAGTATGTAGGAGGGAACAGGTATTGTATATATGTGAGTGTATATACAGGTGTAAGCGTGTATGAGTAGGTATGTGTATGTTTATGCTTGTGTGTGTGTGTGTGTGCACGCATATGCTACCTTGGAGTGGGAAAAGGTATGGTTAAGGAGACATATAGAATCTCTAGTGATATAACCCAAGAATATACACTGATAAAGAGTTCTCAAAGTGATTCTCACACACCTAGTCTGGGAAGCACTAAGATTTTATGGTACAAATAGAAGAATAAGCCTTTGATAGGAGAGGAGTTGTGGAACTTTCTCCAATGTAAGGGAGGGTAGAAGAAAATGGGTAAAAGGGTGTATAGGTTTTTAAGTTTGGTGGTGGCAAGGGAGGAGACACCCCATATCCTGCCTTCAAAGTGAATTATGCAATACTGTCATCAGACGTGGGAGAAGAAAGGGCAAGAGTATGGGAATCCTTTTAGAATGGAGGGTAAAATAGTTAGGAGATAGTATCTGGGAGAGTGCGAAAGCAAGTATAACTGAAAAACGTACTTTGAGAGTTGCTGTGAAGTACCTGATGTCAATTTGAGATAATAAATTTGTAAATGAAACCAACAGACACATTTATGTTTATTCCTCCAACAAATTTCAGGAAAGGAGACTGTGTTTGAGTTTATCAAAGTTGGTTTTTCATGAATGAAGTGGAAGGAAAGAAAAACAAGGTAGTGAGGGTATTTATAAAGAAATAATAATAACGGGCTGTGGGATTTCTGCCAGGAAGGAAGATAACTGAAGCCAAACTGATTTCAGAATTCTCTCTCTCCACATCTGCGGTACTTTGCTGCTATGTTTTTCTGAAATGATGTTAGTTGACTGCTCAGATGCCTCTAGCTTCTCTTCCCAGATTTTACCCAAGATTTGTTTGTCTTTATCCCATTACAAAATATCCCCAGGTTTTTCACAGTGCTTTATTTTGGAATATGCTATGCACTCTACTGGTACACTCACACACACACACACACACACACACACACACACACACACAACTTAAGCCAATCTTCCTGATTATGTGTCAGTGTAACTAAAAGAAAATGTAAAAGGAAGTAGAAAATAAGATAGCAAAAGAAAAGAAAACACATACTCAAAGTTTTAAGACAACTGTATGTACTTAACATTACGTTCATTATCACCATGCTGTTGGCACTGTACAAAGCAGCCCTACACATCTGGAACTAATATTTTTATCCCTATTTCATTTTCAGATAAGGACATGAGGAATTAGAGAGTTCAGTTAATTTACCAAAGTTTACATACCTAGCAAATCACAGCTGGAATTTGGATTTAGCCTATCTACCTTAAAATCTAGATTTTAAAAACCAGTATATTCTATTGCTTCCCAGTACCCACCTATTGATTTATATACATACATGCTAAAAAATAAAAATAAACCCACCTCTATTTCTATGTGGCACTACTTGGTTATGCTTAGTATTTTTAAACTCTCATGTTATGTTCTGTACGTATAAATTTCATGTGTTTCATTCCGAGAAATAAATTATTCTTTTAAAGAAAAATTCCTAGAAAGTTAATATTACCCTGGCTTGCTTCCTGTGAGTACCAGAATGGCTAAGTTCTGCCTTGTTCATGTGTCTGCCTAGAACAATTTATTTGGGGAATCTTTAACAGAGAAACTTACGATTGAAAACAAGGGGACTATTTTAGAATGATAATGTCCTATGGAATGGGAATTATATGCAAGCTATGATAAAGATAATTATTTTATTGAGGCAAATGATATCCAGTGGGACCTCTGCACAGTGTTTTCATTCTCTCTATACAAACAAGCCTTTGAGGATCCTCATCTTGATCTGTGTACTTACCTAGTCTAGATTTCTCCAATTTTTAATTTTCTGTATGTCATACGTATCATTTTCCCTCAGATCATTTTACTGTATTATAATCTGAAGTACACTCTCCAAATTTATTCTGCTTATTTCTGCTCAGCGGAAGTAAGTCAGGGACATTTTATGTTTAAAATTCATATACAAAGTCTTGAATAATGATATTTGGAGGTTGTTTCCTTTTTATACAGCATCCAGAGGGTTCTCACTAGTTATCTGTCAGATTTTCTTTTATATTGGCTGCATTTGTTTTTTTTTAAACTTAAATGAAAGTATTTCCCCATCAAGCTGAAGTAAGGATGGCACAATGCTTCCCTGAGTATCCAAATTCCCCCTCCCCCCCTTCTTTTTCTTCTTCAACCATGTTACACACATTCTCTGATGGCTTCATAATTATTACATCTAGTGTTTTAATCAGGGTTCACTCTGAGAAGCAGAATCGCAGAATCATTAGGGATACATATATGTTTATATTTTTATTTTATTTATATTTGTATTTATTATAAGGAATCATCCTATATAAATGTGGGGGGTTGATGAAGAAACTCCGAAGCTCTCATGATAGTCAGGGAGGCAAGATCCCAAGCAGGCGTGACCCCTACATGCCTGATCTGAAACCTGTGGTAGTTAGGCAGCAGTCAGAAAGAAAGACTCTCAGGCGAGGAAGAGAATTGCAGACCTAGTGGCATGTGGAGTCTTTCCCTCAGCAAAGGCCTGCCCTTCTTACTGGCTACGTCAGCCCCCTCCAGCAGTCTCCTTTCCATTAACTTAAAGTCACCGATTAGGGACTCTAATCACATCTGCAAAATCACTTCACGGCAGCACCTAAATTGGTATATGTTGAATAATTGGGAGGCGGATGTGGATACTATAAAATGACTGCTATTCCCTTTTGTCCTTTGACTCTCCTAAAAGAATATCCCCTGTAGCCCAACCTAATGGGAAACATACGAGAAAGGGTAGTGTAAGGACTGTAATTCAGTTTAGCCAAGTTGACCTATCAAACAGGTATCACATCGAGAATTCAGTCTAATACTGAATCAAATTCTTTTAAAAAGGGATACCCTGGGATTGGAATTGAACTTTGGTTAGAAGAACTGTAAGTATTTTTGTCAATATTTACTAAGAAACAACAAGTAAGCATCAGCAGGCACTGTGAGCTGCGTATGTAACGCTCTTTGTCCTCTCCAGGGACTGCCTCTTCCCTTTCCTGTGCTGTCTTGCGTAGAAGTACTGCCATGTGACCTGGTCTTGGTCAATAAGAAGTAAGAAGAATAATTTGGGAGGTTCCTCAGAATATTCTTGCTTTGCCTGCTTTATTTGACACCGGCTTTCTTGTATATTCTTTCTTTAAACATAGCATGAAACAGGAGTTAGAAGAGCTACTATGTGACCATCATGGAAAGTTTATAAGAATTACATATTTCAGCTCTGGCATTCCTGAGGTCTTGAACCTTTTCTTATCTGAGAATAGTAAACTATATTTAAAATCCAGTACACTCAGGTTTTCTGTTACTTGCAGAAGAAAACATATTTATCTGTAGTATATGCATATTATTGTATCTATAAATAGGCTTCTTGGCATTATTTATGAGAACTGACCTGACAATTATGCACATAAACGTATGTACACAAGGTTATTTATTGGAAAATTTATAGCTGTAATACCAAACATAGAAACCAGTCTTATACCTCTTAATACATTAGATATTGAATAAATAAGTTAAATTATATTCAAAATATGGAAGCATGTGACCATTACATGAAGAAAGGCAATGTAATGCACACTATGGTAATAATTTGTGATTAGTTGAGCCAGGATTCAACCCAGGCAGTTTAATTTGGAATCCATGCTTTTAGCAGCTATGCTAACCCCTTTTATATTCATAAATATAGGAATATTTTATGATAAATTATTAAATATAAAAGCAGATAATGAAACAGTATGATTTGTACACACTTACTCATACAAACTAAATACTTGTGTATTAACAAAATGCATTTTTATGCATGCATGAAGCATATTCTATCTATATATTTTATATATTTAAAATAAATATGAATTTTGAAATTCTGTTGAAGTAGTAAATTTTGTTTTGAAACTTATTAATGTTAGTCATATTCATATTTATTTTTACTTGCATAAACTTGCAAGAAGAAATGTGTTCAAATAATATTTTAAACAAATAAGAGCTTACGCAGTTCTTATAGTCTGGCTGAGTTAATTTTGTAACAATAACATTATAATAATTTGTGAATTTATCAAAAAATGGTGAGTAAATTCCACTTTCTAAGAAATATATTTTTAAGTTAATGAACACTACTTTGAGAAAACATTTTAGAAATAAACACTTAAAAACTTTGACAGTCTCTAGTTTACAAGGTAACAATATCTGAGAGAGAATTATTAAAAGTAATTTTGAGTATTTACATGAAAGGTCTTTATATCTTTGGAAGCCTACTTAACAAAACTTTATGATAACAGGTTATAGAATAGGTATGACATTTGGGGTAACTGGTCTTGAAATATTCTCAAAACATCTTCCATCTTTTCTAAATGAAGGATGGTATCTAACTTTGTATTTTGCATTCTCCAAATAACCTGTATCAATAACTTCTTAACTGAAAGTTTCTCCTTAAGAATTTTGCAAGTAAAATATATATATATTTTAAAATTTTAGTCTCATGAAGCTGACTTACTCCAACAGGTTATCTTATGACATGGTTTTATAACCTTTAGTTTCCTCTTTATGTATTTTAGACCTAATTGGCTAATATTCCTCTGAATAGCTGATATATAGAACTGAACACAGTACTACAAAATTCCCCTTGTGCATTTCTATAAAATCCTGCTATGATACTGCAGTGCTTAAATGTTTACAGGTCTTCCTCCCCCATTAGAGTGAGAACTTGAAGAGCAAGCACTCTGCTCTAGTCCTCATTGTGGAAGAAACTCCCAGAATGTAGGAGTTCATAAATATTTTATGAGTTAATGATGAAATAAATGACACATTTTAATAACAGTCATTACTTTCTTTGTATGTATTATTTTTCATTAGATTGGGAAAACACAATCTATTTCTTTGAGCCAGAAAATGTAAGGTGCGTTCTGACATTATTTATGCTCTCCCTCCTTCATTCCTAAACAAAATACCCGCGACCATTTCTTTCCTGCTGGAGCTCATATATTATCACAAGGCATTCTTTCATTGCTGTGCACTGTTGCCAAATCACCACTTCTCAACTACATGTATTATTTTGAAAAATGTCTTTTTTCTAATCACTAGTCTCAATCCGTAACATTTCAATGATATCTATTTAATCATAATCTTTTCTCTCTGTTAGAACTTCTGGAACACTTTGTTTCTCAACTAGAAAGTGTTATGTAAATCATCTTAGGCAAAACAAAAACAAACAAAAAGAAAAGTGTTGATCTTTGTCAACATCCCCATGATATCACTTCTGAGAAATACTTTCTTGCTTATATTTACTTACTTGCCTTCCTAATTATCTGTGTCATACTTGTAATGGAGCATTGGTCCCCTTCCTCCTTAAATATAAATTTGATTTGGTTGGTGATTTTACTGAATTATATGTTTGATTTGGTTTAGTGTGGTTTCCTCATAAGGTGAAATTTTTTGGTAAAGAAACAATAAAATTCTCTTCTCTGATATTTAGCTGTTCAATTCCCATATCTCCCATCTTTGCTCACAGGCAAAATGCTTCAACTATTCAAAAAAATTGAAATACTATCCCAAGTATTATTTTCCTGTCTTAAATTTCAAAGTCATCAAAGATACATTCATATGACTCATAGAATTTCTACTATATATTTGACAATTCCTTTGATAAGATTTAGTTTTCTACATAAAACACTTTTATCTGGTACAGCAGAGTCTTCAAACTCTATTAAGATTTCCTTTTTATTGATCTACCATTTACATTCTTTACATATGATAATCCTATTGATTCTTTGTAAAATTAAAAAATAAAAATACATATATACAGAAAGCAAACAGAATCAACTTAAAAAAAAAAAAAAAAACCAAAAACATGGTTTCTTACCCATAGGCTAATCTTAGCATGTTTTCAGACCCTGAGTCTACCAACTAAAGGGAAGGCTGGGTCTCTTGAGAATAGATTCTGAAATGTCACTGAAAAATATAAAATAAATACTCCTCCAGTCCTTTTCCTAAAAAGACCTGCATCCATTTACCAACAAAAATTTACACTGGAGAAAAATATGAGATCCTGTTGGATACAGGGGGTGATCTCCCACGAGTGACAGGAGATGTAAAATAAAATGTCATCACGTTCCTTCAGTTGAGTGGAGGCATAAGAACTGGTGATAAATGAAATCTGAACCCAAGTTCATCTCACAGTCATTCCAGTGAGTTCACAGGCCTACCTGTGATAGTGTAATTTATAATAAGAAATACATATTTGGTCTCCATCCCTGTTTTTGTCTGTTTGTTTTATTTCAGTGTCAGTTGCTTTACTGCTGTGTAACAAACAACTCTGAAACTTCATGGCTTAAAACAACAACAATTTGTTATTTATTATGTAGATTGAGTAAATATAGTTCTTCTAGTTCATGTGATATTGGCTGGGTTGTTGGGATGGCTGGAAGGTCCAGTCTTCATCCCTGTTTTTGGCACAGAGCTCCTAAAACCCTTGGAATTTCCTAAGTGATGAGACCCATAAAGGTGTCCTTTGTTACATTAATGAGGTGGCTTTTGGAACACTCCTAAGGATTGGGATTGAATCACCAGAGGAACCAACCCTGTGATTAGAGGGTTGAAACTTTCAATCCCACCTTCTGACCTCCAGGAAGGGGAGAGGGGATGGAGACTGAGATCAATCCTCAGTGGGCAGTGATTTAATCAATCATGCCTAGGTAATGAAATCTCCATAAAAATCCAAAAGGACAGGGCTCAGAGAGTTTCTGGGTTGATGAACACAAGGAGATTCCAGGACGGTGGTATGCTGTGAGAGGGAATAGAAGCTCTGAGCCCTTCTCCCATATCTCGCCCTATGGATCTCTTCATCTGGCTGTTGATTTATATCCTTTAATATCCTTTTTAATAAATCAGTAATATAGTGAATAAACAGGTTTTCTGAATTCTGTGAACTGCTGTAGCAAATGAATAGAACCCAAGGAGGGGATTGTGAGAACCTCTAATTTGTAGGCCATCACCTTTTGGACAGCTGCTAATCAGGGAAGGGAGGGGATGCAGACACAAGGGAAGAACAGCCAAGAAACAACAGTGCAACCTTGGGGCAGGGTCCTGGTTCTGCCTTAAGGGATACACATAACAATACACATAATCCTGCCTTAAGGGATACACATAACAATACGTTTGCACTCTTTATAGAACTAAAACCCCCAACAAACGCAAGATGTTAGCATTCTTCATTTCAGAGAAGATCACATCACAGTTTGATAACCTCCAGAAGCTCATCAAAAGACCACCTGAGGCCAGGTTAAAGGAACCAGAGAAGCTCATTAGGAAGAAGCCACCTGAGGCCAGATTAAAGGAGTGCAGGCCCTACACACAAACACCCTGATCCTTATCAGCAACCCTGCCCTTTAACCACTTCTATAAAACTCCTCACCAAATCCTCCTGGGTTGGGACACACAGTTTTTGAGGGCACAAGTCCACTGTGTTCCCCTTTGCCTGGCAAAGCAATAAAGCTATTCTTTTATACTTCACCCAAAACTCTGTCTCTGAGATTCAACTGGGCACCAGTGCACAGAAGCCAAGTTTTAGGCATCAGTCAGAAGCACAGGTAACAACCTCAATTTGTGATCTGAAGATGGGGTGGGCGGCAGTCTCCTAAAAATGAACCCTTGACCTGTGTGATCTGATGCCATCTCCAGGTAGATAGTGTCAGCACTGAGGTGAACTGTGGGACAGCCAGTTGGTGTCTAGAGCATTGCTTATTGGTAGGAGAGCCAACCCCTTTCCAAATCAGAATTTGGTGACCAGAACCAACTTTACAACCTTTAGGTTATTCCTAGTATGTGAGAATAAAATTAGGATGATTATTCCAAACAGATGGCAGAATACTTGCACAGTTTCCCCTAATTTGCAGTATAAGAGCTTTTTTGGTAATAAGGAGTACGTGGCAGCTTCTGAAAATTCCCCTCCAACACCACTTTGCGACATCACTCAGGGCAATAAGCCAGAAGTTATGCTATAAAACCTTGGTGATATGGAAGAGATAAGAGACATCCTCAAATACTTAAATGAGATAGGAATCCTTGTCCTATTGTATCTGTTTTCATTCATTTGTATGGTTCCCTTGGGGGAAAGAAATGTGGTGTGGGGTAGATTATTCTACATTATCTTAAATTTAACCAAGTCACAGGCTCAATTCCATTTGTTTCGCCAGATGCGGCATCTTTATTGGAACAGATCCACATAGCCTCTAGCAATTGTTATGCAGCTATTAATCTAGTGAATGCACCCTTTTCAAGAGCCATTAGTAAATAGGATCAAAATCAATGTGCTTTTATGTGGGAAGGACAGCAGTGCTGTATCAATTTCTTGTCCCTAGGCCATATCAATGCTCCTTCAGGTCACTGCTAACCTTGATCATCGTGACAAGAAGACCATCATGCTGGAACTATATGCTCTGTCACCCAGACACAGCTGCACAGATAGAATGTTGGGACAGCCAATGAAAGGCCAAGCTAACTTGCCAGCTGAGGGTTGGCACCATGTGGGATTGAGATATTGTCCTCCAGGATGTAGTATATGCTTTGAGCAAATACCCAATATAGGTTATTGTGTCCCTAAAATCTAGAATATCTGAGTCTGGAGACAAAGAGACAGATGTTGGATTGGCTCCCTTCCACTCATTGCCAGTGACCCTCTTGCTAAGTTTGAACTTCTTTTCCCTGCATATTAGGCCTTGTCTTATTAGAGGCTTTAATTCTTGAGTTTGGAGTTGGGAGTCACACTGCTAAGGGAGCAAGAAGCATTCCTATGAAGCAGACTATGTGACTATCATCTAGCAACCTTGATTTCTCATCTCTGTGGATCAGCAGGCATGGAAAGGAGTTAACTAATCGGGACAATTGACACTGATTACCATGTGGGGCTAGGGATGCAAATACACACTGGGGTTAGGGAGGAGTATGCCTAAAACCTGTGCAGTTCACTGGGTGGAGTCTTGGTTTTCAAACCCAGTAATAATTGTAAAGGTGCAATCGTAGGAAATGTGACCTAACAAAGATAAGACAATTAAGGGTGTGGTGTGCTCCCATCAGACAACCAACTGAGACCAGTAAAAGTGCTGATCAAGGGAAAAGGAAATCTAGGATGGATGGTTGAGGAAGGAAATGATGGAGTACCAGTTATGGATTTGGGACTGACTATAGCAGTGGGAACGGTAGCTTGTTGAAAGAGACTCTGAGACAAAATGGATTTGTATTTTGCCTCTCAGGAAAGTAGTGAAAATGTGTGGTTTTCACAAAAAAGAGACCCATATTGTGGAGTGGGTGCTGGATATTGGAAGGGAATGAGGGTAGTTTCCTGTTGCCAGTGGAGACTATATAAGCAACTGTCATAAACTGCTTCAGGTCTTCTCAGAACTAGGACACTTGGCAAATCGTGTCATCCTAGCTGCCATGGAGGATGACCTCGTGTGTGCACAACCATCAGAACTTTGTTTCTTGCCCATGCTGCACACCCTTGGGTAGGAATATTAGGTTTTCTCTTTGGCCCAGAGTCATAAGATACCATGGGCCTTTCATTGTGCTCATATATTTACAACCAGAAGTGCAGGGAAGTTAATATCTCATAGAGAAAAAAATGTGATCGATGTAACACTGGAGCCAGAAGATAAATTATTTCTCTTTTCTTCACCTAGAAAGACTTTCCAGAAATTAATAAAGTTTCCTAGATAAAACTTCTGAGAAGCTGAGTAATGTTACACAAAATAAAAAGTGGTAGCCAGCTCAATATGCACTTCCAGAAATGCTCCCCTACTTTCCCAATCCCATTACCTTTTCAATCAATACTGCATTCTTGAGTTTGAACATCCTCATAAATTATTAACTCATAAGATTTCCCGCAGACTGTATTTTCTAGGGTACCCATTCTGAGACAAACACGTATCAGTGGACCAGTTCTCTTTTTGAGTAAATATTCATCTCATATAGTACATTTTTAAAATTTTGTATATCCTTACTCTGGCCTCTATTCCCTCTTTTTAAGCTACTTAGAGCACCTTAAACCCTATCTCATTTGTCAAAGTCCTATCTATTCTTCAAAACCCTAAATAATTCCTTTTCTGATCTCTTGCATTATGCTTTCAAAATATTTTTTCAGAATCTATTTTTTAAATGTTATACTTTGTATAAATAACCAATTTTCTATCTATATTTTAAGTTTATTAAAGCTAAGGATTATATCTATTTCATCTTTCTAGTACTCATCACACCTATTATAGTCTTGTAAAAGTGTTGTGTAAATGTTTATTTTAATGCTAATTTATGTTTTCTTTTCTCTGTGTAGTTTCCCCCCCTCTTTTCTCTCCATTTGTATATGTAGTCAGGCCTCCGATGCTCTTTTACCTCAGAGAGTATTCATGTTTAACAAGTTGTAAAAACTTGTTCAATCTGTCTTCCTACATTTTTTCTCTTTATTTCTCATTCTATGGGGCATTATCCACAAAATAAGAGACTTAGTACACCCTTAAGATAGCAAGAAAAAGGATAGATTTCTCCTTTACCTTCTTTTTCTTCAAAGATTATTGAGATCAGATAGGCTTGTGATATCCTTGACTCATGCCCTGTTTTATATTCATGTCCTAAGGAGGTAGCAAGGCCTCAGAGGGGAATGGTTGCATAATGCATCCAGGTAGACTGAGCATTAAGCTTCAGGGATAATAGGATCAAATTTTGTGCTTAATTGTCCCACTGAAGCAGTAATTTCTGAATTACTGCACAGGCCCCAGGGAGGACAAAGGAGCTCTACTACTAACGACGAGTTTTCCAACAGGCATGCAAGGCTGTAGTTGAAAGAGAAGTTTACTAGATTAAATAAAAAATTAGGGTTTGACATTTATTTTATCCCCTAGCTTATCAAGTAAGATTCATCCCCATAAGACTCAAAACAGATAATGAATTGATCATATATCACAGGTATCACCCACAACAGTCATGCTCCCTCTGTCTTTCCCCATGGGCTAGTCCTTTCAGCAGCTTCAACTAAGTTATTGTTTGCTGCAAGGCTCTGAATAATGTGGAATATTTTCAGTCTGCCTCTTTAAGCACCAGGTTTTTCTTTCTCCCTTAAAATGTACATTTACTTTTGCCCTTTCGTTTTCTGTTATCTTTGTGTCTACCCAGGTCATGTAAGTCTATTTTCTACAGCTGTTAAGTCAAACCTTGATTATTAGGACCATTTTCCATCCTCCACATCCCCTGTTGCTGGCAACTTAAAAATCAACCAAAAGCAGTCATGCTTTCTTAAATTAAATTTTAAAAAATTTATCACTTCTCTTTATGGGTCATTTAATTCTACCAGTCTCTTATTTTAGCATACGGAATGGAAACCATATGGCTAAATATGGCCAATGTGGATACAGCGAATACTTTCTATATACCATCAGTTACAAGGTCTGTTTCAAAAGAATACACCAAACTATTTTTAGCAGGTGCCTCTTATTTTAATGAATTGTTTGGAATTAGGCAATTTTTAAAAGGCAGAATATATAATTATCTCTGGGATTTACACAAGTATTTAATATTCAAAATTTGAAATTGATGAAAACACACACAGTGCTTTTTTGAACTTGAATATTTCAAATCAATGCAGTTTTTTAAGTTTATAGTGTTTATATGGAAATAATGTAATGCCAAAGTCTTGACAGTTCCACTTCTTGGCATTTTTAATTCTTACTAAAATTATGAAGTATTATTTTGAGATTTTTTTTTTATGGGTTTGGTTCATCTGAATCCATCCATGTTGAATATATTTTTAAGTTATTGAAAACTCAGGCTGTGAGACTGAAGGCAAGTTTCAGGAGCTAACCAATTTTACAAATGTCATCATTGGGAAAAATGAAAACTAGCGTCCTACAAGCAACTTGTATGAGTTATCTATTTCTTCAGAATATATTACCCTAAAAATTAGCAGCTTAAAGCAGCAAACACTTGCCATTGGGCTGGCGAAAAAGTTCGTTCTGGTTTTTCCATAACACCTTACAAAAAACCCGAATGAACGTTTTGGCCAACACAGTAAATTGTAGTTTCTGTGTACCAGGACTCTGGGCAAAGCTTAGTTGAGTGTCTCTTGCTCAAGTTCTCATGTAAGACTGAGGTCCAAATGGCAGCCAGGACTACAGCCTCAGCTGAAGGCTGCATTGGCAGAGGGTCTACTTCTAGGACTCACTCACATGGTTGTTCAAAGTACTTAGTCCTTGTGGGCTGTTGGATTGAGGGCCTCATTTCCTCATTGGCTATTGGACAGAAGTTTCCTACAGTCCTTGCCATATGGGCCTGTCCATAGGGCAGTTCAGAATATAGCCACTGGCTTCCCTTAGAAAAAGTATGTGTGTGAGAGAGAGTGGGAACTAAGATGCAACGTACAGTCTTTGTGTAACCTAATCTTAATAGGGACATCCCAAACTTCTGTCACAGTCCATCATTAGAAGTGAGTTAATAAATCAGCACATACTCAAGGGGAAAGGATCACACAGCGATGTAAATACAATGAGGCAGAAACCATTGGAGACCATCTTAGATATGCCTACCACAGAACTGTTGAAATTCTTCTTTGGTCAGTTGTTATGGATATAAGGCAAAACTACAAATAATAAGACTTTAAAGTAGGAAGGATGCAAAGATTTCTTTTATGGTATGCAATTGTTTAACATTCAAAAAGAACACTTTCTTAACCGCAAATTCTTGACATTTTGTGGGAGGTCAGAGATTGTGAAAGTATTAGTGATGGCAATATAAGTGTTGTAAACTTTATAAATTTGAACCTAAACAAACAAGACCAGGCTTTGGAATGCCCTGCTAGTTTGTTTTCAACCATCATATATCTCCTGATGATGTGATAGCTGCCTGCCTTCCTGACCACAATAGACACAAGCTTTCAGACTTCCCTCCTCTCTGTTCCTAGATAATCATAAGAACTATCTCTGGTCTCCTGTCAGGATAAAAGGTCAAAAACATCTCAGTGTTGACTTTTTGATAGGTGTTACCTAACCAGAACACTTGTATTTCAAAATGTAGTGATACTAAGATAATATGTTTACAAAAAAGAATCTTGTCTTCTGATGGTAGATATTCAAAGCTATGATATGTGGCTTGGGAGAGATGCCACTCAAATTACATTACAAACATGACCGCAATAGCCCTTATTTATAAAATGCCTATTTTATGTGCATGTAGGAAAAGTGAAGCAACTTAACAACGCAGAGGTGGCTTTGAAGTAGGCTTTAAGGCATTTCTGAAAGCCAATCCACTCTGACATTACAAATTTTAATTTTTACATTAAAATTCAGTTTCATCCATAACGGATAAGAACCTGGTGCTTGGGTCTGGATCTGCCCTGGAGTTTGCTGTTGCCACCAGGCTCAGGCAGGCTGCATGTGCTACCTTCTGCTGCTGCCAATTGGACTCCAAGTCTTTGGGCTTCCTTTCTCCCAGAGAGAAGCATAAACTCTCTCACTAAGACTCTTACTCTTTGTTAGCTTTCCCAAGAGTAAGAGTCTCCCTGGCTTACGCTCTTGAATGATATTCCACTGAGATCCACTTGTCTACCAGCTATCCCTCGAGATTCATCTTGAGATGGTGTGGCTGGGGAGCGGCATGCTACAGATGTACTCCCGGAGAAGGTCACCCTAGCCTCTTCTTCAAAGTACCATTCAAAAGGGAGCTCAGTTGTCCATGCAGAAGCTGTGGACACCCATGCCAGTCCTCTCTGCTTGCCTCTCAGAAGGATGCAGTCATCCTTACGCCCTGTGACAAGATGGTTTAATGAGCACGTGCCAATGCCAGGTCACTAGTCCATGAGTCCTTTCATCCTATAACCTTTCTTCTTGAATCATGTGATCATCAACAAATTCCTTCCCAGGCTTCTGCTCTGCAGGCAATTCAACTAGGGCGTTAGCATGAGAGATTTTACTAAATCATGTGAAAATTTTGCATGGCTAAGTCACACATATTTTTATTCTGTGATATTTTGAAATTTTAAATATTTATATATTTAAAGTACAGAAGAGTAGTACAGAGGGAGGAATTTAGGAGTTAGACGGAACTCATTAAAATACAATTCACCTTGGACCAATTATTTAAACCATTTGAATTTTAGTTTTCTCGTCAATAAATCCGGATTATTATTCCTCACAGGGTTGTTAAAGAGGTTGATGCACGTAAAAATTAAGCACAGTAGAAGAATCATTTTGAGGTACCAACATGCTTAGCCACTTTTTCTTCCACATTCTCTAGATTATTTCCATGATGATTTCACCGGTTAGGCTGCTCAGCACTGGGTTGATTATTCTGATTATTGTGACACACATTTCGGTGACAACCTTCAGAAGGGGTGCTCAGCTAGCCAATTATCTTATGCTGTAGCGCTTATTTTCCTTGGGAAGATTTCTCTCCCTCTCTCTCTCTCTTCCCCTTCCGAATTAACTAGAAGACAACCAAAATTGTTCTCATTTTTAGTTTTCCCTTTCACGTCTTAAGAAATAACTTCCCGTTCTACCTCACATCAAATACTGGCATTTGGGAAGCCAAAACTACTACCTGTCACTCTTTTATTTCCTTCCACACATTCTGGAACAAGTTCAGATCCATTTACTTGTAAGTAACAGATGCTTTCTTTATTATTTCCCCTACCACCCCACTTTTATTTGATCTCTTCCTCTCTGAGGAAGAAATCAGAACTTCCACACAGACCATGGAAAATCTCTGCACATCTGTTCCTGCCTATTTTCTTACTTGGTAAATAATCTTTTGTAAGATGTATACTATCCCTTACAAATAGTGTGACATTCTAGTGGACAGGCCTTATTTTAGTTATTGACAACTTCACACATGTAAGAAAAAACTAATTCAAAAATCATGAAAAGTATCTCCTAGGGACTTGATAAATCTATCTTTGGGTAGGTGACACTTCACTAAATCCTGCATCTAAGAAACTTACTCTCATAATTTTACTTTAGAAACATGTTTCCCATAATTAAAATATGCTAGATCATTTGTGTTTAATTCTTCTGAGAGTTTGAATTAACATTCTTCTATTAAAAATGAAACAAAAACGTAGCCATAAGGTTTAATGACAGCTCAATCTAATTCTGACTTTTTTTTCACACCTGGCTTCTGGCATTTTAGTTCTTTATAAAAATTTAAAGAATAATAATATTAATCATTATTAGTGATCTGTAGTGATTCACATATACAGAGATACAACATTTTAAAGCACTTCATGAATTAACTTTCCTAATTTACAACCAGGAAGCAAGAAAGAATGTCTGATAGTCTTGGAAATATGTATCTGGAAGGTACGCTCACTGCTACTGTAAATGCTCTATATACCTCCTTAGCATTTTCTAAGCATGAAGTACATTTGATTTTGCTTACTTCCTAAAGCCAACCAGAAACATTTAGAAAAGTATAATCTGCTATGCAGTGACATGAATGATATGGAGACAAACAGAAGTTCAAAATGTAGTTCATACATTTCACTTTAGCCGTAACAAACTTTGTGGATTGATCACAGACAATATTTATCCTAACTCATGCATCCATTTGTTAACAGTAAAGTTTGTGTGTTATGTGACTACTATACATGTAAAACTTGTAAATTTGATATACCAGAATGGAAATGCCTTGGCTTCACTGAATTCAGTGGACTAAAGGTATGATTCATAAAGTAGCACCCCATCAAGAGGATACTCACTTTCCATTCAAGGTAAGACTACTTTATTCATATCTATTAGGAGAGGTATCAGATATTCACAGGGTAATAGTGGGACTTTTATAGTTCTTTCTGGCCTCTTTTAAGTTATTAGATGAATAAGACACTTCTGATTTGTGAAAAGTTATAATTATGTGTGCAAACATGAGCTCTGACATGCTTTTGGGAGACTGGTTTTCCGGCATGCCTTTTTACAATCCATGGTAGTTTTCTTTCTTTCTTTTTTTAAATTTTTTGGCTGTACCTTGTAGCCTGTGTGATCTTAGTTCCCTGACCAAGGTTTGAACCTGCACCCCATGCATTGGAAACGTGGAGTCTTAACCACTGGACCACCAGGAAAGTCCCCATGGTAGTTTTAAAGAGGGACATATTTTAGTGAAATATGCCAATGCACATAATGCACCTTTATTGAGCAAATTCACATTAAAAATACAAATTATTTATTTATTTGTGGGCTAGAATAACACTGGTACACATGTAGCTTCTCTAGCATATAATCAGCAAATTTCTAGTTTCCTCCCAGCAGTAAGCCATTGTGGACAAGCAGGAAAATCTATGTATTCACCCACCTTGGTTGCTCAAGAAAACATTATTTGAAGGATAGGTGGATAAGTGGGTCATTGGATGGGCTGATCACTGGACGGATGAACTAGTGTAAAGAAAAATGAGTGACATAGTACCTTATTAGGTTTATGTGGGAAAAAAACCCCAAAAACTAATGAAACCAATACCCAAAGTTTGTTTTTTAAGCCTAGGAATCTGGAAGAGACTTTTTCCTAAGAATATGTGCTTTCTACTATTAGTGTAAAAATAATCAAGAATATATGCTAACCCATAAAACTTTCATTAGTATAATTAACAAAATAGTTTTATCACAAACAAAAACACCTGGGCAAGACTAAGATTATGATGATAATATGAAGTCTTTCTGTTTTCCAATTCTAAGAATTGGTCTGATTTAATTTGAGTTCCCTCAGAATTAATCTTAAGAAAGGATTCCAATACAGGTAGTTTCTTTGGGATGTGATCCCAGAAAATGCCAGTAGAAAACATGGAAATTGAGATAGGGAGGAACAGAGAAGCTGTGATCGAACAAGTGCCCTCTGTGGGAAGTGGAGTTTAATCCTGCTGTGAGTTTGGCTATCAGTGTAGAGAACACAGTTTTCAGAGTTAGACCACCAAACAGCAAATAAGTTTACAAATCTACCCTCCAGCCCTCTCATATATCAATTGAGGGCCATTCCAGGGAAGAAACATTCTTTCCCTAGCACTTCAGGCTTTCACCTTTGTGGAGGAGACACCAGGGGCCAACTTGGAACACTCATGCAGAGCTGGGGATGCTGAGAGCTGGGATTCGGATTGGAATGCTCAGAAACACTGTGTGATGTGGGAGTCTTGGGGAGGCATGGATAGTAGCTGTTACATCACACTCCTTTCTCATTTGGAAGCTGAGACATGGCATTGTACACAAGGAGGATCATTTATTCATTAATTGTTTAATAAACATTAACCATGTGTCCCTCAGTTTATTTTCTAAGCTCTGGAAGTGAAATAGTGGGCAAGAGCAGATGTGGTTCCTGACCTCACCGAGCTTACAGTCTAGTGGTCAAGATAAAAACAGAATTTCCTAAGTAAGTGCACCTTTACAACTGTGGTAAGTTCTAGGAAGAAGAACGTGGTGTTATGAGAGCATATATGTTCTTAGTAACTGAAAATCTGTGTCAGTGTTATTGAGCCATCAAATAAATAAAATATTATACCGAACAGTAAAATATTGTGACCTGTCAAGATCCTTCATTGCTTTTTCATATTTTCTACTCCATAGCACATACTTTTGTTACCTTGTTTCTTAATTCTGTTAGCAAGTACTGCTTTCCTCCTAATCAAGACATAGTTATCTACATATTTCTAGCTGGTTGTGAGGTCTTACACAAGAACAAAGGTGACATGAGAATGCCTGTAGGAAAGCAAAAGCTGGGACACAGTTTTAATTTGCCAGAATTTGAATTCATTCCCCAACCCATATATATGCATGTCTATCAACAGAAGCTGGTAGGCTTACTGGCTGGAGGTATTTAAGAACAACTTCTAACCAGCCACTGGGTTACATCAAAGCTATGGTAATCCAGGTGCAACTCTGAGGATTCTAGCCTTAAAAATATAATGTGAATAAAAAAGAAAGAGAGACAGCAGTGGTGACACACTTTGGTGTAGATATCTACCACAGAATTAAGCCAGGCAAATCACTAGACAACAAATTGCAAGGATGACACCCTTTAGGATGGTAGATCTATGTCCAGAGTTACTAGTATGTGTTAAAAAATGTTCTGTTGTTCAACCAATAATTACAAAATACACAAAGACACAAGAAAGTATAACTCATATACAGGAAAACAAGTCAATAGAAATCACCTCTGAAGGGACTACAACATAGGTCTTAGCAGAAAAACCTTTAATAAAGCTATCAGAAATATGTTCAAATATCGAAAAAAAAATTTTTTAAGAATTAGTCAATTAGAAGATAGATTAATAAAAAGTAACCAACTAAAGAAAAAAGACAAAAGCATCAATAAAAGGAGTGTTACTAGAGAAGAAAAAGGACATTTTATAATCACCCTGCACAGGTCAACTAATCAAGAAGGTAAAACAAATATTAACATATTCACATCTAACAACAGATCCACAAAATACATGAAGCAAAATCAAAATTTAAGCAAGATGCAAACACTCAACACTAATAATTGGAGATCTAAATACACCTCCCAGCAGTTTATACAAAAACTGGAAAAAAATTAGCAAGTGTATGGAAAACTCGAAGAACTCCATCAAACAAGTTGATTTAACTAAACTCTCAGCAACACTTCACCCAACAATATAGCACAACACATATGATTTTCAATGTCACATCTAATATTCTGCAAAATAGACCATATATTCAAACAAGCTGTAATATGCTTGAAAGAGTTGAAATCACATAAAATGTGTTTTCAAAATGAAATAAATTTAGAAATTAAGAAAAATAAATAAGGAAAAATTCATAAAAATGGGAAATTAAACAACACATATGTTGATCAAATAAGAAATCACAAAATAAATTAGAAAGTATTTTGAGCTAAATAAAAGATAAACATATCCAAATTTATGGAATGTTGCTAAGGAAGTACTTAAATGAAATTTATATCTTCAAACATATATACATACATATATATACACATATTCAAAAAGAAAAATGATCTAAAATTAATTACTTAGGCCTCCAGCTTTATAAACTAGGAAAGGAAGATAAATCTATACCCAAACCAAGCATAAGGAGGAAACACATACAAATTAGAGTAGATATTATTGATGTAGAATAGAGAAAAACAATAGAGGAAATCAATAAAACCAAGATATTAACAATATTCACAAATTTTTTACTAGTCTGGCCAAAAAATGAAAAAGAAAACACAAATTGCAAAATGAGGCCTGAAAAGACGCCATCATTATTGATGGTATAGAAATTAAAGAATTATAATGAAATCCCTTGAACAACTTTCTGGCAACAAACTATACAAATTACATAAAATGGAAAAATGCCTATAAAAACAAGAATTACTAAAACTTCATCAAGAAGAGATAGAAAACATTAATAGGCCTAAAACCAGTAAGGTAATATGATTAATAAATGAGAAATTTGCCATAAAGGGAAGCCCAACCCCAAATGACCACACTGGTTAATTCCACCAAGCATTTAAAGGAAACAAAAACAATTCTTCACAAACTCTATCAGAATACAGATGAATGAACATTTCTCAGCTCACTCTGTGAGGCCAGTATTACCCTGATACCTAAACCAGACTGAGACATCACAACAAAGACAAACCATAGACCCACATCCCTTAGGAGTACAGACCCCATAATCTTCATCAAACATTAACAAAATAAATACAACAAAATACTTTTAAAAAGTGTATATTCATAGCTGATTTGGATTTACTCTAGCAATGAAAGGTTTATGTAACATTTAAAAATCAATCGATATCAGGGCTGGGACTAGAGTGAGTTGACTCTGAGTCTAGCATGTTAATTTAAAAAGTACCCAAACTCTCATGATCCTGAGACCGAGTATCTCCTTAAAGTTTGAACCCAAGTGCCTCACTTGACTCACCCTAGACAGACCCTGATCATTATTTCATACTTCATTAATAGAATAAATTAAAACCCCACATGATCATCTTGATAGATAAGGAACAAGGGCTGGAGAAAATCCAACACCAGTTCAAAATAAAAACTGTCAGCATACTAAGAAGAGAAGGAAACTTCCTCAATAATCCAACATCAAAAAGGGCATCTAAAAAACTTACAGTTAAAATCTTGCAAAAAGTTTCTACTAGAATTGTAATTCTAATATTGTTAAGATTTCAAGTTTCCTTAAAATGATCTAAAGATTCAATGTATTACAAGTCAAAACTGTAGTTTGTTTTTTAATTAACAAGCTGATTCAAAAATTCATATGGAAATTCAAAGGAACCACACTAGTTAAAACTTCGCAAAAGAAGAACAAAGATGACCAGAAGTATTTGACTGTCATTTTATCTCTTATCTTGGCATATCAACTATATTTCTTCATGTAATTTTATAGTGGTTGCCCTGGAATTTTAAATATATATGAACTAATCAATGTTTACTTTCAAATAACACTATACCATTTTATGAATCATGTAGGTACCTTATAACTAAGTATTCTCAATGTCTCCCTCCCATCTCTTATAACGTTGATATAGTTCATTTCATTACATGCTACAGTCACCTAATACATTTTTACCATTATTAGTTTGAAAAGTTATCTATTAGATAGATTTAAAATAAGAAAAATAAAATATTTTATTTTGCCTTTATTTACCCCTTCTCGGAAAATTTTCCTTTTCTTATATGGATCTGTGTTTCTGACCTATATAATTTTCCTTCTCCCTGAAGACCTTCTTTTAACATTTATTACAGGAAAGGTCTAGTGGTAATGAATTCCTTTGGATTTTGGTTGTCTGAAAATATCTTTATTTTTCCTTCACTTTCAATGATAATTTTGGCAGATAAAGAACTCTAGGTTGGTAGGGTTTTTTTCTTTATTATTTTTTTTTCATGCCATGTTTAAACATTTCACTCCACTCTTTCCTTGCTTGTATGGTTTCTGATGAAAATTCTGTTGCAATTCTTATCCATTTTCCTCTATAGAAATGGTATTTTTATTATCTGGCTTCTTTCAAGATTTTTTGTTTTCTGCAGTTTGAATATGATGTATACCTATGTATATATGTTTTTTTGACATTTATCCAGCTTAGTGTTCTCTGAGATTTTGGGATCTGTGGTTTGGGGGTCTGCCATGAACTTTGGAATATTCTCTGATGTTATCATTTTAACTATTTCTTCTGCACATTTGTCTCTTTCTTCCCCTACTGGTATTCCAATTATGAAGGCTCCACCTTTAGAAATTGTTCCATAGTCCTTGAATATATTTTTCTGCTTTTCTCATCCTCTTTTCTCTTTGCATTTCAGTTGGGAAGTTTCTACTGACATAACTTCAAGCTCACAGATTCTTTCCAGGGCCATTTTAAATCTACTGATGAGCCTATCATAAAATACATTTTTAATTTCTGTGAACATGTTTCTGATTCCTAGTGTTTCCTTTTGATGTTTTAGAGTTTTTAATCTCTCTCTGTATATTACCCATCTGTCCTGCTTGTTGTCTATCAATATTTTTTCCATTACAACTCTATCATATTCAGTTATAGTGATTTTAATTTCCCCGTCTGATAATCCCAAAGTCTGTGTCATATCTGAGTCTGGTTTGATGCTTGTTTTGTCTCCTTAAACTGTATTTTTATTGCCTTTTAACATGCCTTATAATAACTGCTGAAAACTGGACATAATGAACTGGGTAATAGTAACCAAAATAAATATGATTTCAGTGTGAGATTTACATTAATCTGGCAAGGAGTTGGGCTATGCTTAATATTTGCTACACCAATATATATCAGAAGGTTCAAATCTCTCTAGTGTCCTTCTTTTTTCTCCTCTGTTGTCTTTGGGTTTTCCTAAAACTGCCTCCTTAAGTATAGCCTATGCCTTGCAGCTCTTTCAGCTATAATCCACTATTAGTATACTGGGGTCCTCTTGAGCAAATTGTAAGTGATGGGTAGCAATTTGTAATCTTAGTATTAAATCTCTGTGACTTAGTAGATCTTTGCTTCTGGCTCCACCTTCACAAGTATTTCCTAGCTTCCCACCTCCCCTCACCTTATTTGAAACAGTTTGGTTAGTGAGCCTGGATTGCAAATTTGCCCTTCCCCAAAGTGAGATAAAGCTCTGATAAAGTCCTTTTCCCTGCAGAGTAGGTCTTTATTTTGCAGAGTTATCTAGGTGTATTTCAAAATGGTTACTTTTCCCCTGCCCTGCCAGAAAGATGAGGGTATTTTTCTTGTCTCTTCAGTATTGTAATCTAATGGGTTCCTAGGGATAAACACCACAAAATTATGAAGGCCCACCTAATACTGCAGCACCCAGGAGTTTGCCCATCTTATGCTAATTCATACTTAACCTCCAGCAATTTATCTAAGTAACTATTTAAGAAGGGCTACCAGTTTATGGCTCCAGTAACTTTTGCTGTGGTAAGCATATCTCTGAAGTGATCATCTGTATTCACCTGTCTTTCTAGAATTTGGGGGTGGTGAGTTGCCATGGGAATCACAAGTTTCTGTGGAGTTAAAAAAAAGTAATTGAATTTCAACGTATTCAACTTTTTTTCTTGTTTTGAGTCCAGGAGTGACAACATCCAAGGTGTTTTTAGATTGGAACTGAAACCAGAAGTCACAGATAGATTTTTTCATTCAAAAACGTCTCAATGTTTATTTTTCAACTAGCTTTTTATTTTATATTGCTATGCTGTTTGGGTCAGTTGAGTTTAACAATCCACATATGGTTGGTTTTGTTTGATGAACAGATGAGATGTCTTAGGAGAAGAGTTTTCTGTATTGCCAAGAGTAAAGAAGAAGGAAGGATGGAGAAAGAGGCCTGGCGACAAACCCTACAATCTTATCAGGTGGATAGGCTGGCTGAGACCTACTGAGGAGCTGATGAACTTATTTTTCTAAAAATAAACACTGAGTACGCAAGTGGAAATGCTTAGATCCAAAGGTGCCAATGTATAAAAGAGAGAAAATGAGGAAGTGATCTCTCTGGTTTTTATAGTCATGTAGAGTCATTCTAGCACTCCTAGTTGCAGCATGCATGTGAGATCTAGTTCCCTGACCAGGGATCAAACCTGGGCCCCCTGCATTGGGAGCGTGGAGTCTTATCCTCTGCACCACAAGGGAAATCCCTATAGAATTATTCGTAAATGAAGCATCTGCATATGATACTGTTCTTAATTTCTTTGTCTGAATTTTCAAAAACATATTCGTAAGTGCAAACTAAAAGAAAATTTTAATAATAGAAAAGTTATGCTTATTATTTTAAAAATAATCAGAATATATGTCTTCTGATGGCACGATGATTTTTTATTTGAGAGTTAAGTGACATTTTTACTCCACAATTTCTAATCTTAAGAAAGGAAGCTAATTAAGAATGAATGTGGATATATAATTGTGCCATTCTAGTAGGAAAATTAGGAAAACATCAGGAATTTTTTCTTGCTTGGTATTAATTGCAAAACTCTAATTAAATAATACCCTGAGAATTCTAAATTAATGACAGATGACTTTGTCCTTTAAAAGCAGCAGATGGGTGAATGTCAGTTTAAATTTCAACATTAAGTAAAAGGTATAAAGACACATTATCATAAAAATGAAGTGTCAGAACACATTTTAAATACTATTTGTCATATATTTTTTCATTTTTTCCCCAGTCCATCTCATATATTTGTCCTTTGCTTTCATGAAATGTTTTATGAAATATCTATAAATGTCTCAATATTTTGCTATTAGAAGATTAAGGGTAAGATCCAATCAAATTTATTTCTTAGAAAAAATATTTTCTCAATTTTTACTGCTTAATTCTGAATTTTATTATTAAATTTTGTCTTGCCAACTTGAAGAAAATCAAGAGAACAAATATTGCCTTATGTATATTATAATCTATATATAGTCATTTTCAAAAGGAATACTGCCTGTATTGAGTAAGAGCAATGAAAGAGCTGTATATCTTTCTGTCTCTTTACAAAAGGTAACATGTTACTGTTCACTAAACAGAATAGTTACCATAGAAAATTTTAAAACACAAATACACTCAATGAGCATTAATGAAACACATAAGAAAAGGCAAAGGTATTGCTGTTTTACAAAATTAAGCTTTTCAACTTGAAAATATTCAATACTTAATTCTCATATTTAGAGAAAATACATTGTTAGTGGACTTTGACTTTGACAACCTAATTAACAGTGAAAGCATGTGGGGGAGAAAGGTCACTGAAGTATATGTTAGATATCTGCTTACACTTCAAATAAAATGAAATCATTTGCTGAGCTTGGACTGGGCTGCACTGAGATTTAGGAGATTTGAATTCTATCCCCAACTGTACAACCATTGTTAGGTCTTTATATGTACTTCTTTTACTGCAATATGATTAATAATGTGAAATTAGTCACTGATGGGAACTAATAATATGATAAGTGGCCTCTTTAAACTTGCTCGTAGAAAGAAACATAAATGTATTTCTATTGCTTCATTGGAATTATTATTTTCTTTTCTTCAACTCTCTATGTGGGCTGAAAGGTTTTGAAAACCTTCGACAATGCATTTGCTCTGAGGGTCAAAAAACAGAATAACTGAGTTATTATACTTGTAAAAGTTAAATGAAGAGATGAACCAAATGAAATTATGATTTTTATGTCTCTTCTCTAAAACCAGGACTTAACCACTGTTGATAATTCATAATATTCTGTCATTTGTATTTTTTTCATTGTGCTTCCTTTCAGAAGTGTCATACTATTGTGGAAGTACTAATAATTTATGAAAAGGTCCAATTAAAAAAAACCCACATAAGAGATTAAGAGTAGACTCTAATTGCCCCCTTAGTGTCCATACGTTTGTTCTCTACATCTGTGTCTCTATTTCTGCCTTGCAAACCAGTTCATCGGTACCATTTTTCTAGATTCCACATATATGTGTTAATATACGATATTTGTTTTTCTCTGACTTACTTCACACTGTATGACAGTCTCCAGTCCATCCACATCTCTACAAATGACCCAATTTCATTCCTTTTTATGGCTGAGTAATATTCCATTGTATATATGTGCCACAGCTTCTTTATCCATTCGTCTGTTGATGGGCATTTAGGTTGCTTCCATGACCTGGCTATTGTAAACAGAGCTGCAATGAACATTGGGATGCATGTGTCTTTTTGAATTATGGTCTTCTCTGGGTATATGCCCAGTAGTGGGATTGCTGGGTCATATGGTAATTCTATTTTCAGTTTTTTAAGGAACCTCCATACTGTTCTCCATAGTGGCTGTATCAATTTACATTCCCACCAACAGTGCAAGAGGGTTCCCTTTTCTCCACACCCTTGCCAGCATTTCTTGTTCGTAGATTTTCTGATGATGCCCATTCTAACTGGTGTGAGGTGATATCTCATTGTAGATTTGATTTGCATTTCTCTAATAATTAGTGGTGTTGAGCAGCTTTTCATGTGCTTCTTAGCCATCTGTATGTCTTCTTTGGAGAAATGTCTATTTAGGTCTTCTGCCCATTTTTTTTTTGATTGGGTTGTCTGTTTTTTTAATACTGAGCTGCATGAGCTGTTTATATATTTTGGAGATTAATCCTTTGTCTGTTGATTCATTTGCAAATATTTTCTCCCATTCTGAAGGTTGTCTTTTTGTCTTGTTTATCGTTTCCTTTGCTGTGCAAAAGCTTTTAAGTTTCATTAGGTTCCATTTGTTTATTTTTATTTCCATTCTCTAGGAGGTGGGTCAAAAAAAGATCTTGCTGTGATTTATGTCAAAGAGTGTTCTGCCTATGTTTTCCTGTAACAGTTTTATAGTGTCTGGCCTTACATTTAGGTCTTTAATACATTTTGAGTTTATTTTTGTGTATGGTGTTAGAAAGTGTTCTAATTTCATTCTTTTACATGTAGCTGTCCAGTTTTCCCAGCACCACTTATTGAAGAGACTGTCTTTTCTCCATTGTATATTCTTGCCTCCTTTGTCATATATTAGTTGACCATAAGTGCATGGGTTTATCTCTGGGCTTTCTATCCTGTTCCACTGATCTATATTTCTGTTTCTGTGCCAGTACTGTATTGTCTTGATTACTGTAGCTTTGTAGTATAGTCTGAAGTCAGGGAGTCTAATTCCTCCAGCTCTGTTTTTTTCCCTCAAGATTGCCTGGGAGATTGGAATTGACATATATACACTAATATGTATAAAACAGATAACTAATAAGAACGTGCTGTATAAAAAAATTAAATTTTTTAAGAAAAAGAGTAGACTTAAGAATGAGGCAGGTTCTATAGAGAGCTGCATTACATCATCTTTTTAAATGTACATTATAATCAAAGGCAAACAGAACCTTAGCATCCTAATTCTTAATATAATGCATTGTCCAGTCCAGGTGCTAATGTAAGTTGGTAGATTTGTGGATAATGCAGTGACATTTGGCTTTGAATTCCAATTTTGATCATTGTTTCTTGTGTGCTATTTTGAAAAATACATAGTACATAGAAATGATAAACGTAACTCCCTAACCTAACTTGAGGAAAACAAGAGCTGCACATTTGTCCAGCTGTCACAGCTGCTCATGTATTATTACCTGCTCTTTATTTCACACTCGTATTGAACAGTATTACCTCCTGGGAAAAGTATAAAATATGCTCCTTTGTACTTTCCTTGAAAGGTGTCATCTATGAATTCATTCATGACCTCAAATGACTATCCTTGGGATATGCTTCTCTACAGACATCATATGGATTCCACAGGAATACACTCCCCACAAGATAACCCTCATTAAAAAATGCCTTTTACTGCTAGGGCACACATGAAGATGAAGGAGACAGTGAGCTAAATTTTTTACTGAGCTTGTATCTTGCAAGACAATCTTGAAAAAGCCTTATCATGTCCTTTTTACAAGTAACACAATTGAAAGAGAAGTTAAGGCATTTCTTAAACATCTCAGAAATTAAAATTAATTCAAATATAGTTGTTAGATCAGAAATCTCTCATTTCTCCAGACCATGCTGTTTTTATTTTCTTTTATTTTATTAACACAGCCTCCACAGACTCTACCTGCACAATTAATTTGAATTTATAATTCATGACCAGAAACATTTTTATGACATAGAAATGACTTTATAAATTACTAATTGAGATTGATATACTTATAGTGCAAATGTAATGTCTTAAGTTAATATGTCCCTTTATAAGAATTTGAGATTAGAATTAGAACACAGATCCAGCTTGAAATTAAAGTGCTTTTCTCATAATTGTATTACTATTTAAATGTCTTTTATAAAAATGTTTGTAATGTTTTTTTAGTCCAGAAAAATTCATTATTCTGAAGAATTTTTACATAATTGTAAAGAAATTAAAGAGAGCTGAGAGTATATGAACTAACTCAAATCAACATAAATTAAAAAGCTAATCCAGTAGGCACAAAAGGAGTTTACCATAATCTTAATCTACGAGCTATAATCCAAACTGATTTTTATTTCTCTATGAGGCAAAACATTATGATTTTCCCAGTAAATTTATAACTCCTTATATTTTGCGGTAGTGGCATTTTTTGTTCAAAATACTTATTGATCCTCCCTACCAACTCTGTCCATGCAAACCTTTGAAATAAAAAACTATCCTTCCACACATTGACTTCAGGCTTGTCATGTGGCTTGCTTTGCCAAGTGGGATATAAACTTTAAGCACTATCACATAGTTTGTCATTGTTATTTTCCCTTTGACTTCAGAATGTCAAAGGTCCTAGATAGGTCCTAAATAGTAGTTGCTTCTTTACTTTAGGTTCTGGAGTGAATAGGACATGAAGCTTATGATAAATAATAAAAACACATTTAAGAAAATGAATTAACTTCTGTTGTTACAAAACCACGAAAATGTGCTGTTCTTAGTTTTAGAGTTGAATAACTTAGCCTAAGCTAATTTATAAAATATTGAATTTATATTTACTGGACAGAATTTATTTTCATTCCATTGGCTCAGTTTACTGACATAATAAAACCTAATTTATTCAAGTGGAAAGCAAGATAAGATTTATACATTTTCTTTAGATAATACACATACAAATAATTGAAAGCTGAAATACATTTGTAGATTTGATGACAAATTGATTATACTTAACTTCCTCTTATCACACACAAATAATTGAAAGCTGAAATACATTTGTAGATTTGATGACAAATTTGATTATACTTAACTTCCTCTTATTTTACTTTGTTGGGGTACCTTATAATAAGTAAGAATTGACCACAAACTACATCCTTCCCAATATGTCACTGAATCTTAGAGTATTAGTAGCTCCCCTTGATTTATGGTTCCATTCTAATTTCACAGAGTTCTATCAGCAAATTCATTTTGACACTTTTGAGCTACAACTATAGCAATTCATTTACAACACTCCCTAAACAAATTTCAACTTCACTAACAGATTGTGCTTGGCTGAAGCTGTTGGTGATTTAAAATAGCTGGAATCCTGATATAAGTTTATAATGAAATGTCTGACAAGACTTTAACATGGGAGTCTCCTAATGATTTTGTAATGTTTTGACAATCTTGAAAATATGTTTTAAAAAAAGCTAACAAATGCAACTTTTCCCTTAGCAAAATATCCCATCTGTTCAAAAAAAATCTTTTAAAATACCAAAAGCACTAACCACAGTGTGGGACTAAGGAGTTGTGTGATTTCATTTGTTTAAATAAATGATCCTTTTGATGAGACAAATAATAAGAAATGTAGAAATCTTTAAAATCTTGAGTTTATAATGCAACTGCCTGATAACCTTTAAAGGTAAGTGACTGAAGGAATTGTCAAAGATTCCTCAAATGTAGCAGAATGTGTCCTGAATTATCCTATTAGCAGAGCTAAAAAGGATACTTAAAACCTTAAGTTTAAAGCACAAAAATAGTGAATTTTATATTAAATAGGATACTGAATGTTCTCCCGATAGACAGCTATTACCCGCATTCATCACTTACTGCTCCAGTTGAGGGAATTTTGACAATTTCCTTTACAAGTCACCTTTAAAGCTATTCTGCAAGCAGATGACGCCGAAATATTGACTTGAGTTGTCCACACATTAGCTCAGATGATTGCGATTCAGTACGAATTCTGTGTTCTGTTCTGAGCTTTCCATTTGTACAACCTCGAGAAGGTAAAAATTAACACCTTCCTTTGGTACATAGCAATTTTTCCAAAGTTATTTCACGTACTCAATTTCATATAATACATATATACTCCTTAGCTTCTCCGTTTCAAATACAATGAAACTGAGGCCCTGAGAGCTTAAGTAATCCATTCGGTTAAAGTGTGTGAGAATTTCTAGATCTGATTCACTAAGATGCCTGCTTCCTCCCATCCTCACTCTTAACTTTCTTCCCTCCCATTCTTCTTTTATTCTTTCTACAGAAATAACTCAAGTTTTTTTTCTTATAATCTTGTTTTTAAAAGCTAGCAAATAAAATGTTGCCTAGTATCATGAATTATAAGATGGATGAATAAAATTGCTAATTTAAATTTAAATTTATTTGTTTATTTTTAGCAATTCAGAAAATTTATAAGTAACTTTACTTAGATTGGATACACATTAAAATTCAAGATAAATATTTTATTATTAGTTTTCATTTAACCAATATATTTCAGAGAATTATATTTTTGCCTATTTTACATTTTCAGGGACAATCACCTGTGGATCTTATGGTCTATCTGACATGTTTACCATTATTCCTTAAGAAAGCTAAATAAAAGCAAATACCAAATTGCAGTTGGTGAGTCTGTAGCTTTTAACTGTTGATTCAGATAGCAACACTTATGGTTCAAAGGTAGATTTAACATGAAGTTAATGCATCTTAAGCTATAGGGCCCCTCAATAAGCCTATTATATATAATTTATATACTTAATTTTAAAATTAGATGTTATTTTATTCTTAAAGAGGTTCCCAACTTTTTTACTGAAATATAGTTGACATACAATGTGGTTAGTTTCAGGTGTACTACATAAGGATTTGACATTTGCACACATTATGAAATGATCACCACAGAAAGTCTAGTAACCATGTGTCCCCATACAAAGTTATAATATTATTGACCATATCCCTTATGCTATACATTACATCCTCATGACTTGTACCTCTTGATCCTTTTCATCTATTTTACCACATTCCCACTCCCTACCTTCTGGTAACCACTCATTTATTCTCTGCATCTATGGTTTGTTTTAATTTTTGGATTCCACGTATAAGTGAAATCATCCAATAATTGTCTTTTTCTAAATTATTTCACTTAGCATAACATTGAAATCCATCCACGTTGTCACAAATGGCAAGATTTCAATCTTTTATGGCTGAGTAATATTCCATTGTGTGTGCGTGTATATATATACACACACACACCTTTATTCATTCATCCATTGATGGGCACTTAGGTTACTTTCATATCTTTGCTATTGTAAATAATGCCTCAATGAACACAGGGGTGCATATATCTTTTCAAATTAGTGTTTCTATTTTCCTAGGATAATCAGGAGTGGAATTGCTGAATCGTGTAGCAGCAGTTCTATTTTTAATTTTTTGAGGCACTTGATACTGCACCAATTTACATTCCCACCAACAATGCATGAAGGTTCCCTTTTTTCCACATCCTCACCAGCACTTGTTACCTGTTGTCTTTTTGATAATAGGCATTCTGAGAGGTATAAGGTGGTAACTCACTGTAATTTTGATTTGCATTTCCCTAATGATTAGTGATGTTGAACACTGTTTCATGCATCTGTTGACCATCTGTATCTCTTCTTTGAAGAAATATCTATTCAGGTCCTCTAATTGAGTTTTTGGGTTTTTTTTTTGATGTTGAGTTGCATGAGCTCTATGAGATACACGGTTTGTGAATATCAGTAGGCAGTCTTTTCACTTTGTTGATAGTTTCTTTCACTGTGCAAAACATTTTTTAGTTTGAAGTAGTCCCATTTGTTTACTTTTGTTTGTTTCTCTTGCCTAAGGAGACAAATCCAAAAAAAATATTGCCAAGACCAATGTCAAAGAGCATACTGCCTATGTTTTCTTCTAGGAGTTTATGGTTTAGGTCTTATAATTGTCTTTAATCTACCTTCAGTTTATTTTTGTACATGGTGTGAGAAAGTAGTCCAATTTGATTCTTTTGCATGTAGCTGTCCAGTTTTCCTAACACCATTTATTAGAGAGGGTGTTTTTTGCCTGTTGTGTATTCTTGCCTCCTTTGTGGTAGATTAATTGTCCGTATACGCATGTGGGTTTTTTTCTGGACTCTATTCTGTTCCATTGATCCATGTGTCTATTTTTGTGCCAGTACCATACTGTTTTGATTATTGTAGCTTTATAATACAGTTTGAAACCAGAGAGTGAATTAACTCCAGCTTTATCTTCTTTCTTAACATTGTTTTGGCAATTCAGGATCTTCTGTGCTTCCATACGAATTTAGGATCATTTGTTTATTTCTGTGAAAAACACCATTGGTATTGCTATAGGGATTGCACTGAACCTGCAGATTGCCTTGGGTCGTATGGTCATTTTAACAATATTAATTCTTTCCATCCATGAAAATGCATATATATTCTTTTTTTGTGATGTCTTTGTCTGGTTTTGGTACCAGGGTAATGCTGGCCTCATAGAATGAGTTTGAAAGCATTCTTTTCTCTTCAATTTTTTGGAAAAGTTTGAGAAAGATAGGTGTTAGCTCTTTAAAAGTTTTGTAGAATTCACCTGTGAAGCTGTTTGGTCCTGGATTTTTGTTTCTTGGGATTTTTATTTTTCTTTTACTGATTCAATTTTATTAGTAGTAATTGGTCTGTTCACATTTTCAATTTCTTCCTGACTCAATTTTGGGAGACTGTACATTTCAAAGAAGTTATTCATTTCTTTTAGCGTGACAATTTTATTGTGTATTATTACTCATAGTAATCTCTTATAATCGTCTGTATTCTGTGGTATTGGTTGTAACTTCTCTTTCATCTCTGGTATTATTTATTTGGGCCCTCTTTCCTTTTTCTTGATGAGCCTGGCTAAAAATTTATCAATTTTGTTTATCTTTTAATGAACCAGCTCTTAGTTTCACTGATGTTTCTATTGTGCCCTCTAAAGAATGTGTAGTCTGCTGCTTTTGGATGGAATGTTTTATATATATATATATATATATATATATATATATATATTCTATCTATTTAAATCTGTCTGATTTAATGTGTTGTTTAAGGCCAGTGTTTCCTTCTTGATTTTCTGTCTGGATGACCTGACCACTGATGTGAGTGGGGTGTTAAAGTAACCTACTATTATTGTGTTATTGTCAATTTCTGTTTGTTGATATTTACTTATGTATTCATGTGCTCCTATGTTGGGTGCATATATGTTTATAATTGTTATATCTTTTTGTTGGATTGATCCCTTGATCATTATGTACTATCCTTCCTTGTTTCTTGTTACAGAATTTATTTTAAAGTCTATTTTGCCTGCTATAACTATTGCTACCCCAATTTTTTTTGGTTTCCATTTGCATGAACACCTATTTCCAAGTCTTCACTTTTAGTCTGTGTGTCTTTAAATCTTAAGTAATTCTCTTGTAGGCAGCATATATATGGGTCTTTTATTCTTTTAATCTTATTCCATTAGTCACTCCATGTCTTTTGATCAGAACATTTAGTCCATAAACACTTAATTAGTGATAGGTATGATTTACTGCCATTTTCTTCATTGTTTTCAAGTTTTTTGTAGTTCTTTTCTGGTCATTTCTTCTTTTGCTGTCTACCCTTGTGATTTGTCAGCTATCTTTAGTGTTGCGTTTGGATTCCTTTCTCTTTTTTGTGTGTGTATCTATTACAGATTTTTGGTTTGTGGTATCATAAGGTTCATTTATAACTATATATATCATATATAACATATATTAATTTTTAATTTGATCATCTCTTAAGTTTGAATGCATTCTAACCACCCTGAATTTTTACTCCCCCTACAAAACTACTTTTAATTTTTCTGACATCATTTTTTTTTTTTCTTTAGTACATGGGCCTCTCACTGCTGTGGCCTCTCCCATTGCGGAGCACAGGCTCCGGACGCGCAGGCTCAGCGGCCATGGCTCATGGGCCCAGCCGCTCCGTGGCATGTGGGATCCTCCAGGACCGGGGCATGAACCCACGTCCCCTGCATCAGCAGGCGGACTCTCAACCACTGCACCAACAAAGAAGCCCCTGACATCATATTTTATATCATTTTGTTTTGTGTATCTCTTAACTACTTACTGTGGATATAGATAATTTCATTTAACCGTCCTGCTTTATAAGCAGTTGATCTCCTACCTTCACTGTATGTTTGCATTTATCAATGAGAAATTAGCTTTTGTAATTTTTATATTTCTAGTTGTGGCCTTTTTTCCCTAGAGAAGTCCCATTAACAAGTCTTGTAAAGACAGTTTTGTGGTGCTGAACTATTTTAGCTTTTGCTTTTCTGAAAAACTATTTCTCCTTCAAATATGAATGGTAGTTTTGCCAGGTAGTATACTCTTGGTTGTAGGTTTTTTCCTTTCATCTCTTTGAATATATTGTGCGCCACCAGGGAAGCCCACCCATGAGGAATTTTAGACATTAGCTGTAGAACTACTTAATTTGTAAAGTGAGAAAACCAAGCCTGTAAGAGTTTCTAGCATCTGACAGTAATCCTGGTAAAGGAGATCTTCAACATGACTCTTGTATCTGATTTTCTCTTATTTTTAAATGGATTCTATTTATTCTTCAGGTGAAGTGATATCTAATTGGCTGCCACTATACTGTTCTACTCACCTTTAAGAAAAGTGCATATGTATAATAGCCCACAATGAGATGGGTATTTAGTTTTCCCTCCAAAATGATTTAACTGTACTCATAGAGCCTCACGGTGATTAATAACAGCTCTCCTTTGAGTAGCAAAATAGACAAGTGGTGGGCTTCCCTGGTGGCGCAGTAGTTGAGAGTCTGCCTGCCGATGCAGGGGATGCGGGTTCATGTGCCGTGGAGCGGCTGGGCCCGTGAGCCATGGCCGCTGAGCCTGCGTGTCCGGAGCCTGTGCTCCGCAACGGGAGAGGCCACAACAGTGAGAGGCCCGCCTGCCGCAAAAAAAAAAAAAAAAAAGTAGACAGGTGGTTTTAAATATAAAATCTTGATTTTTTTTTTTTGTTGATTAAAATAATCAGACTCTGTATTTTAATATTTAAAATTATGTAATCCAGAATAAAAATTTAATAAATTGCATGAATTTACTTTAAAAAATCATGTTTAAATATAAATTAACCAAATACATTTCCAAATAATGCAAAAGAATCCATAAAATTTATAGTCCTCATTGCTTAGCTTGCCTATAATATTATTGTAATCAATCTTGCCTGTGTCATCCCACTCTATCCTGTATAAGTGCATTTGTAGTATTTCAATATATTTCCACTTGAGAATTTTCTTTTTAATTTTTATCAAATGTTTTAGTTCTGAAAGTGTTCAGCCTCCACTGTTTTCTGTTCTACTTGATTTTGATCAGTAGGCCTGTTATCTAAGGCCTTGCAAAGACATTCAATCATTATAATGTTTGTGGTACATGATGGTTTGCAATCCCTCCCAATACTCCTCTCTGGTTTCAATGCAGCAATGTTACTTTCACTCAGACTCGTCTCTTATTTTGGTAGCCAGGCCTGTGATACCAAGTTATTTGCCCCAGAAGCTTCTCATTACGTTCAATTCACAAATACATCTTCTTTAAAGTTGTGTCATGCATTACCAACCTTAAAATTTTAAGGATCGTCTTAACACAGAAATATAACTATCATATGTTTTAAAACACTATCATAAGCCATACATTTTTTAATAAGAATTAAACAATAAATATGAGTTTTATATGTTAGTAATGCACACAATGCCTGGAATAAAGTTGGTATTTAGTAATGGTTTTTCAAAGAAGAATGGACTGAACGAGCTACAAATCACGTAGTTTCCTTTATTCATATACGAAAATCAGAATTCAGAATTCTCCTCTAGTAGATATTTTCTACTTTAAGGTACTTAAATTTTTCTTTAAACTTTATCCTTAAGGTTATGATTAAGTGAAGCTTCAGAGATTAAATGTGTTCATATTAGCTCCCATAATATATAGACTTGTCTGTCATGGATATTTAGGAACTTAGATATATTAAATGGCACATATTGTTATTTCATCATGATATATTTCACTTATCCAGAGACAGTTGGACAAAAATATTTCATCTTTATAAAGCAGGCTTGTAAACTCATCCATATTTATAATTCTGCATTTTTATTGCTCTACTCCTCTAAGGAGCTTAAGATGCTTTATTAATTTTTTTTTACTCTAATGATAAACCAACACAAATCTCCTGACACAGGTAAACATGCATAAAGTCATACCCAAGGCTGTTTTCCCTGTATTTATTTAATCTGTGTTAAAAAAAAAAATGAAAGCATTTAATCCCTTGAACATCCAAGACAAAAACACTGAATACATCATATATTGTCCGTAAAAAGATCAATACTAAAGGCTATTTCTAACTGGAGCAAACTAGCAATAATTAGACTCTTCTTGGTTTTTTGACCTTATGGATTTACCTGGAGTTGGGGTGGGAATGTGATGTTCAAATTTTACACGATGGATGTCTAAATTCTACTCAAATCTACTTTAAAAATGCAGTATATATCTCAAGAACTCAGAAATTCTGAACTTAAAAAAATCATGTGCAAAAACCAATGTTAATAATATAGGTATGTGCAATTATTATTTTTATTCATTATTTTATATACTAGTGACATTCTATGACCTTACTCATGTAAACAGTAAGTAAACAAAAATAATTTTTCTGCCAGCCATTTTAATTTAAAAAGGTACAGTACAGATAAAAATTGAGATTGTGGGATAACTGGAATTTTTATACGGTCCAACAAATACCGTATGCTAACACATATATGGAATCTAAAAAAAAAAAAATAGGTTCTGAAGAACGTATGGGCAGGGAAGGAATAAATATGCAGACATAGAGAATGGACTTGAGGACATGGAGAGGGGGAAGGGTAAGCTGGGACGAAGTGAGAGGGTGGCATGGACATATATACACTACCAAATATAAAACAGATAGCTAGTGGGAAGCAGCTGCATAGCACAGGGAGATCAGCTCAGTGCTTTGTGACCACCTAGAGGGGTAGGATAGGGAGGGTTGGAGGGAGACACAAGAGGGAGAAGATATAGGGATATATGTATATGTATAGCTGATTCACTTTGTTATAAAGCAGAAGCTAACACACCATTGTAAAACAATTATGCTCCAATAAAGATGTTAAAAAAATAAAAAATAAATAAGTACTTGCGATGTGACTTACCACATGGTAACTGTAGTTAACATTGCTGTGTAATACATAGGAAAGCTGTTAAGAGTAAATCCTAAGAGTTCTTATCAGAAGGAGACATTTTTTTCTTTTTTCTTTCCTTTTTCCTTTTTATTATGTCTATGTGAGATGATAGGTGTTAGCTGAACCTACTATGGTAATTATTTCAAAATATATGCAAATTGAACCATCATTCTGTATGTCTTAAACATATGCAGTGATGTATGTCAATTATTTCCCAATAAAACTAGAAAAAAATTTTAAAAATAAAATATGAAACGATGAAACACTATCAATAGAACACTAACTCATAAGCAGAATGCTTAATTAACTGTTAATAATCAAAGCAGCCAGGATAGGACAATATAAAAGGAACAAAATAAAATCTATGTATTCTCAATGAATGATAGGAAATTTACATATTTAAAGCATACCATTTGTACTTTTTTAAAGCACATGAAAAATATGAAATGATTAGGTATGAATCTAATGTATGCTAATCTAATGTATGCAAAATATAATGTATGCTTACTACAAAATATGGATGAAAAAAATCAAAGAAGACCAAAATAAATGGAGACACATACTGTGTTCATAGATTGGAAGACTCAATATTGTTAAGCTGTAAATCCTCAAATTGATCTACAGATTAAACACAATGATAATTAAATCCCAGAAGGGATTTTGCTGAAATGCATAAGTTGAATCTAGAGCTTACATGGAAAGATAAAGGATCAGGGAAAACAAAAATAATTTTAAAAAGCTGAACAAAGTTGGATGACTCATACTACCTGATTTCAAGCCTTACGATAAAGCCACATTAATCAGCAGACTGTGGTTTTGTAATAAGAACTGACAAATATATCAATGGCTCAGAGTAGAAACACATCCCATATATCAGATCAGTTGATTTTTGGCAAGGATGGTGTTGTAGCCTGTTTGGGCTACCTTAACAGAATACCACAGACAGAGTGACTTAAAGCGAGAAATGTGTTTTCCTCACAGTTCTGGGGATTGGAAGTCTAACAGAAAGGAGCTAGCAGGATAAGATAGGTTTTAGATGAGGCCTCTCTGGCCTCGGTGTGTCCTCACATGGCCTTCCCATGGTGCAAATGTGGAGAGAAAAAGGTCTCTGGGGTCTCTTTCTCCTCTTATAAGGATGCCAGTCCTATCGGATTAGGGCCTCAGTCTTACAACCTCATTTTAGCTCATTACCACCTTAAAGGGCCTATCTCCAAATACAGTCACACTGCAGATTAGGGCTTCAACATATGAATTTTGGGGGAACACAATTCAAACTATGATAGGTACAAATGGAGAAAGAATGGACTTTTGAAAAGATGATATATGTACAGCAGGATATTCGTATGAAAAAGAGAGAGGGAGAGAGACTCACTGACTCATATTTGCCACAATATAAAAAAAAAAAAATTAGCACAGTGTGGGTCCTAGACCTAAATTTAAAACAAGAAAATGATAAAACTTCTAGGAAAGAAGATAATAGAAAGTGTTTGTTATTTCCGGTAAGGTAAAGAATTTTCAAATATAACAGCAACAGCAGAATTAATAAAAGACAAAATGACAAGTTGCACTCCACCAAATTGAAAAGCAAATCATTGGAATCGAGGAGTTAAGGAGGACAAATCATAATAATTGCAGTAATATCTGCAAAACTGGAAATATTTTACATCTCCCTCTAAATAAACATGAAATTTCCTACTTCTTTATCACCCTTAACTTTTACTCCCTTAGGATACAACCAGTAATATGTGATTATATTTCAATATATTTAAGAACTGGTTATATGAAGTACAAATTGTTATGTAGTATATAGTAAATGGTCAAAATTAGAGGTCAGCAATATTTTTCTTTAATGATCCAGAGAGCAAATATTTTAGGCTTGGCAAGGCATAAATTCCTGCTGCAACTAAACTCTGTCATTAGAACTCTAGAGAAGCCACAGATAATAAGTAAATGAATTAGATGTGGCCAAGTCCCATTGAAATTTTATTTACAAAAATAAGTGGCCACTCTAGGCTCATAGTTTGTCAAAAACTGATACAAAATCAATCACAGCTCTTCTTGGTTACTAGCAAGTAGCATAAAATCAAGAAAATGACTTACAACTGTGAATACTGTAGGTTTTTTCATAAATGTTCTCTGATTTTGTTTGCTTGTAGTTTTTTGACTGTTTTTGTTTGCTTTTGTTCTTCATGTAGTGAAAGAATGCTCAACAAAAATATTAGAATGAATTTCACATTCTGGTTTTTCTACTTATTAAATTTGGTTTAAATAATTTAAATTTTCTGAGTCTCAGTTCCTCCTGCAAATGTAAAATGTGGTAATAATCATAAGGGTTATATAATGCAAAAATCACTTTGTAATCTAAAAAGCATTATGCACACCTAGCATTGCCTTTTCTGCCTCCCCCTCTGCCCATTCTCCATGGCTGCCTTCCTTCCAACTCTGACTAAACTCTACGAAACTCGCTGACCAGTGGCATTGCCTTGCATCACACCTTCTCTTCACAGGGCTGATTCTCCCTGCTTTAACACAACTGTTACCTAAATGCTAACGTTATCTGAATCCATGTCTCTACTCTGTCTCCCTTTGACTCAAGTAATCCTTTCCACCCATACTACTGAAGTATCTTCCACAAACTCACTGCTGACCTACTTTTAAAAATGCAGTGACTTATTGCTGTCTAAGGATAAAAATTTAAACTCCTTGTCGTGGCATAAGCTCCTACCTTACTCCTCAGCTGGCACCCAGTGTAACTTCTGCCTTTCCAGGCTCCTCGGCACTTCAGACTAAGGAGTCTCAGCTGGCATAGAGTCACAGTGCTCACGTCTTACCCAACTGTCCCCTCCCTCCTCCATGGCTGGCACAGGCACAGCTACTGTGAGTCCATGTCCTTGTGTATATGTCTGTCCCCACATTTTAGGTGCCATGCCAAAGGCCAACCATATGGCTCCAACACCCATTTTGGAAGCCCACATCACCATGCTTACATGGGTAACAGGTATACAAAATAAATTCTATTTATTGTTACTGTACCCAGAGAAAAAAGGGTATTTCAAACCTTCTGTTTTTGTTTTTGTTTTTTTTTAAAAAAGGTATGTCAAAGGTTTTAAGGATAAAATAAACTCCTTGGTGTAGTGTATAGAATCTTATCCCAAATTAACTTAACAGCCTTACCTCCTGCCACTTTCTCCTTCTGTATTTCACATGTGCCCTACAGTCTAGTCACTCCCATTATTCTTTATATAAGCAACAGGTATTCAGGGTTCATTTAATGCTATTCCCTCTGCCCTTCAGATATCTACTTATGCGTTATGATGCCATTTCTTGTGTAGGTCTTATTTGTATGTCTCCTATGGTGAAAATTGATTACTTTCTCTCCTGTGCAGCACACTGTACTTATCTCTACATGAGGACTCTCTTTCCATTATACTCTCAATCTCACAAATCTACATTCACTACAAATCTGCTGTCTTCTTAGGTCAGCCCCACATATTCTTCTTTTTATCTCCATTTTTATAGGTCAGAGCCTGGAACAGATGTTGAGGAATATATGTTAAATATGAAGTAAAGTTATGAAAACAGACATGATTTTTATCTCATCGAACACAAAAACTCTACTTTGGCATTTCCAGGCTTAGCGCCCTCCTCTACACTTCCCTGACTTATAAGAAATGATTGCTGATAAGTCCATATTAACTTAAGGTAGCTGAATATATTCTAGTCTTGAAATTATAGGAGCCAGGAATTTAAACATATCCAAATAATTTGAGTGATCCATTGCTCACATTTTCCTCATTCTTCTCTGAAATTTTGTTTTCTTATCCTTATATATCTTATTTGGGTTTTCTGATATGAGTTGACAGTTTGAGTAATGAGGGAAGGAAAAAGAAAATTAAAAGTTACTGCCTATTTAGTGCCATCTGCTAGTATAATATATTTCTCTTTACTAGTTACCCAAGGAGCAGCTTTCTAAATTTTACTTTTGGCCATGTTTTTCAATACTTTTTTTTCCCTCCTCCTTCCATTTTTTATGTTGCAGGCCAAGCCTCTGATTTGGCTTTTCAATTATATCAGTATGTTTTCCTACTCTGAATAAAAGTTTAAGGTATCCTCAAGGCAGTTACCTGTCAACTTTGATAGGAGTCTAGGCCTAGATTGGATAAGTGTTTAAGAATTAGTCTGGAAATGCAGGTCAGGACAATTGAGATTCCTCTTCTTTTTGCAACTTTTCTGGCATCTTGGTTTCCAAACATTTAGAACACAAAGAAAGTTACAGTAATTACTACTGAGACTATCTTTTTCCCTGAATCCTTTTATCTTTAATTGCTGGTAATTTCATTATATTATCAAAAATGTCCAGAATTTCCCAGTGCTACAAATGAACATTGTATCCCTGAGAACAATGGCTATCAGTCTAATAATGCAGTTTTACAACTATGGGTCCCATCTCCATTGTGGGATGACATAATCCACCAAAAAGAGAATAATAAAAGGCATATTTCCTGATATATTTATTGTAAAGTATTTTTTTATATTTTCCAACTTTTTCTAAAGCATATACATGTAATATATATTATATATATACATACATACACACACACACACACACACACACACATATATTTAATTGTACTACATTTCCCCCCATGGTTAGCTTGGCCAAATTTGTATTTCTATGGCAGATCCATAACTGGGCTACACATCTTTCCTCCACTGAAGTGATAAATCCTGGAGACCAAAAAAGCTCTTTGAAGAGGAGATTGGCATGGGAATGTAAGGGATTATGAAATATAGTTAATTTGCAGAAAATTTTGAACATCAGTTCAGGAAGTTAAAACATTTCCAAAAAAGGAATGAATAATTATTCAATATTTTGTTCAGAGACATGATTTAGGGAAATTGTTTGTGAATACATAAGAAAGATTGGCACACAGACAGAAGTAAAAAATATCAATCAGACAGATGGATTGATAGGTGATCATAAGAGGGGAAATAGTATACAAGTTACACCAGCTCTTCTAAGAATTTTAAATTGAATGGCGACAGGTAAAAGAAAAAAAAAGCAAAGGATGTATAAAGGAAATTGGAGATTAATTCAATATGACAGGTAAGAGGCTGGAAGGGTTTAAAGACATCTCCTTCAAAGTCTGGGGGAGCTGTTTTTCAGAGTCATTATGTGGCCTATAACTGAAATAAAGGGGATTTTCAAGCCCATGCTCTCAGATCAACTTTTACTAAAACAAAATATCACTGTAACTACCGATCTACACAGAAATACTAGGAAGAAAAATGATCAGAATAATACAGATTTGAGCAATATACAGAGGATGGCATAAGATATAATGTGAATTGGTTAAATTTCTAGAAATATTAGGAAATTTGATGCAAACGGCACTGCTTTCCTTAAAGTAAGTTACGATGATCATCCAGTTATGGGTTGCAGAAAAGAATATCACTCAAGCATTTATTTTAGAGTACAGAACTACACTACCCATAATTCCCTTCCCTGCAGTGTTCTGGGTTAGAGTGGGTCATTTTGCATGCAATGAGATTTAGAAGGTAAATTTTAAAAGCACCCATTTTCGTTTACATTCAGAACAGTGGTGCAAGGCATCAGGTGCTGTTGCTGTTCATATACACTGCACATGCATGTGCTGATGTGCTCACTGTTTTGAAGTGGGGCAGCATCCAGACCCACAGCTCACTGAGCATCAGCCAGATCTTCTCTTTCACCTTCTCTTAATCTTGGACAAGAACGTCAGCTCCTGGAGCAGCAAATGGGCCTATAGCTTATTTAGCTCCTGCCAGATGCTTTGTTCTAGTTGCCCTGATTTCATAGCTAGGTATATGTTAACTCTATGACACAAGATGCCAGCTTCTCCTGCAAATCTCAAACCTCATCAAAGTTGGAGGTTTGGAAGTAGTGAGACATTCAAGTGGGCTCCAGTTCATCATTGTGCGTTCCAGTTTGTCTTTAGTCTCCCCTATTTTATATCTCTCTTCCCTTCTGAACTGCCTGCTTTGCTGATTTTAGGCCTGGCACCAAGTGCAGAAGCAAGAGCCATACATATACTTAATAACCAGTTCAGACGACTACCTGAGGTCAAATCCCTAAGATAAATTTCCTGTGCTGCATCACTCTTAGTTGCCTTATTTCTTAAATTATTCAATATATTATTCTGAGGCAATTAGTTGATTATCTCAAAACAAATTGCATAGACATAATTACCCATTAAAATAAATATATTAAAATATTGTAACATTTTTGAATGGTAACATCATTTGAAAGTTCAAAGTGAAAGGAAAATTTGTAAATAAAAAGTAATTAATATTCTAATGTAAAAATGAAACCTGAATATTTAAACATCACAAATACAAGATGCTAATAGCAAACTGCAAAAATATTAGATTCATACTTGACAGGTGTTAATGCCTTTAATATGCAAATTGGATTTATAAATCAATACAAAATATAAACATCATTTGATGGGCTTATTAGGAAAAGTAAAAAAAGTACACTTTTGGGCTTCCCTGGTGGCGCAGTTGTTGGCAGTCCGTCTGCCGATGCAGGGGACACGGGTTCGTGCCCCGGTCCGGGAAGATCCCACGTGCCGCGGAGCGGCTGGGCCTGTGAGCCATGGCCGCTGAGCCTGCGCGTCCGGAGTCTGTGCTCTGCAACGGGAGAGGCCACAACAGTGAGAGGCCCGCATACCGCAAAAAAAAAAAAAAAAAAAAAAAAAAGTACACTTTTAAGGAAGACAATTTCATATGTTAAACTCACTCATTCTAAAGATACTGCAAATTAAAAATATTTGCCAATCAATGGAAACTTATGAGAGTAGGAGCCAATTATTTCCTTTATGGTATGTAGAGTCGTAATGAACATGTAGCTATAGGTTTAAATGTAGGTTTCAGTACATGGTACATATAATCAGAACATATGCTTGTGAATCAAGAGAGACCAAGGAAAGAACTTTCTGAAAGGATTAAAGGTTTCAGTACATGGTGCTCCCCTAGGGCCAGGAGTAGAGCCTGTTCCTATCAGCCAGACTGGAAAACCTCAAGTTCATGGGGCATTGGGTAGAGTACCAGAAGGGTTTGGCTTAAGCAGTGAAGAATAATTATCTCCAGACTGAGAGTGCTCCAGTCTCACCTAACATATCTTAGAAGAAATACCTGACAGGATCAAATTGTTTCACATAACTTCATCTCAGAGCAAAGCTGAAGAATATTTACAGGAGTACAAAAATATCAAGGGCCCCAAAAGGCAAGATTCACAATGTCTGCTATACTATAAAAAATTATTAGGCATGCAAAGAAGCAGGAAAACATTACCTATAGGAAAGAGAAAATCCCTCTCATGGTAAACTGACTCAGGACTGACATAAATGTTAGAATTAGCGGATAAGGATATTAAAACTGTTATTGTAATTATTATTCTGTATGTTCAAAAAGTCAAGTAGTGACATGAAAGATATGAAAAAGACCCGAATCATACTTCCAGAGATAAAAATTATCGTGTGTAAAGTTTTCTTTATTTGCAGACAATATGATCATCCATGTATAAAATTTAGTAGAGTCTACAAAATAGCTACTAGAAGTGAGTAAATTTAGCAAGGATACAGGACAAAAGATCAATACATAAATATAATCTGTATTTCTAGGCACTAGTAATGCACAATTGGAAACAAATAACATATGCAATTGTATAGAATTAAGTACTTCAGGGGAAATGCAACATATAAGGTGAAAGACCTGCATATTGAAAAGTACAAAACATACCTTAAAAGACATGAATAAAACCCAAATGAATGGAGAGATAAGCCCTGTTAATGAGTAATGTCAAAACTCATTACTATTGAGCTATCAATTGGCCTCAAATAAATCGACAGATTCAATGCAATCCTAAAGCTCAGCAGACATCGCGCGTGTGTGCGCGCGTAAACTGACAAACTGATTCTAAAGGTCACACGGAAATTCTAAGAAATTAAAATAGCCTAAACAACCTGAAAAAGCAAAGCAAAGCAAAGATGAAGTATTAACACTACTGGGTTTTAAGACAACATAAAGCTATATCAATCAGGAAAATGTATTGCCATAGACAGTAAAGCATTGTCTGGCAAGAGAGCTGTGGTAAAAAGAATAGGAATGTGTTACCATAGGCTCAAAGAACTCTACTAAGACTACTTTCTCTGAAGAAACTAAATGCTATAAGAAAGAATACTAGGCTCTCCCTGGACAGTAGTGGATAAAGCAGAAATGATATGGGTCTTATGGAACTGGTGGTGGAACAGAGAGATCACAAGGGAACTTCACACCTCTGGGAAGTGGCTATGATTACACACCAAAAAAAATAAATAAATCCTTTCACACCACAAGGGAACTTCAAACAAACAGACAGTTAAGTAAGTGAATAAATCAAACCCTTTAATCAACTTTTGGTGATTTTTTCAGCAGTATTTGAGCATGGAAATGTTTGGAAATGATTAAACTTCCTGTTATTCAAATAGATAGAACAGAAGCAATATATTCATTGTTTGATGAATCCTGGGAGATTACAATTCTTTATGTAAATTCTTGTGTTACCACTTAAATTACTGCTGAGTTTGGTGAATATCTAGAAGAGCAGAGAATTAAAATAAATTGAATGTATTGATTTTATTCATGAGTGGCCCACAGGACCAATGGCATAGAAACAGTCCATATATGGTAATATTAAAAAATAAAAGATAACATTAGTAGTATGTAGTTTCCCATATGTAAAATAGTTTTAAATATTTTAAAATTAACATTTAATTTATCAGCTTTCCAAAACTGCTAGAAATAGTTGCAAATACATAAAGCTCCTTTCTGGTATGTCTTATGTTCCCAGTTCTAGTATGTCCCAATTCCTAACTTTGTACCTTTTGCACTTTCATTCCTCTTTGTGTTGTCTTTTTAAGGGGGAGGAAGAGTAAAAGATTCAGTATCTTTTAAAAGGTAAGTAAACAAATCTTACAAACGCTAAAAGTTTCTAATAGATTTTATCAAAGTATCTTATGCAAAAAGGGGCAATCATGTATATGCTGCAAAGTATATAGCTTTAAACAGAAATTTATTGTTAATTTTGGAAAATATCTGATCAATAAACCAACAAAACACCTCAGACTTTCATTTAGAGGTAAAACCTTTCTGATTTCTACTCATCCAATACTATTACTAAAATGCAACATGCATTCATTTTACAGTAGAATTGTCCAATTTGTGCTAAATTGTTAGCATTCACTCTGCATTACAACTGGTATGGATATGAACCGTCATCCCACAAATAGTTTTCACTTCATGAATAGCCTGTTTCTTTGAAAGGTCAGTGTTGTTGAACAGGTTCTTATCTTTGTCTGGAATGCCATCTCCTTCCACTCTCTAATTGATGTATTACTATACTATTATTGTTTGTCTTCATTTCTCTCCTTTCTAGGCAAAGATATTTGCCTTTTCTATTTGCTTTCTCTGTATTTTACAAATCATTGTTATAGTACTTATTTCATGGTTGTAAATTTTTAATGGCACTTTAATGCGTTGGGAGCTACATGAAGGCAGAGCACTTTCTTTCGTTAACAATGGTCAACACCATTTATCAAGTGTGTGTCTGCTATGGTGACAAAGAAGAATTACTGGCAGAACTGAGTTACTCATTGTATGCTGCTGAGTAAATGGGTGGATTGGTTAAATGATAACTAGTGTTGGATAAACAACGTTTGCCCAAGGAACAGTTCGGAAATATATTTGCTTTTGATAATTTTTTAGATGAACAAATATATTTCATGTATGGGGGAGGGGAGAAATGCCTATGTTTTTTGGAAAACTTAATTTTGAGAAGCATTTGATGAGTTAAAGTACTTGAATTTCTGTTTCAGAAATATCTACCAGAATCTTTAAATGTCCCATCACATGGGCAGCTCATTTTGTAATGATGCTTTGAGGGACTGAATTCTCCCTTTAAAAATGAGAATCAGTTTTTATACTTAGGCATTTCAAGAGTTCAAGCATGAAGATATAAAGGAGTAAGTTTTACTAGATATTTGCAGTCATTCATGGGAATTTCAAGCAGATATCATTTTAATAAAGTAGAATTTCCATAAAAATATGAAATGTGTGCAAATAAAAATGATTGATGAAGCTAAAATGTATTTTAACACAAAGACTAAAATGTGTATTCTAAGTAATTCCTATAAACAGGAGGACAGAACCAATTTGCAAAAATTAGCCTGTAATTCAGTCAGTATTTATGCACTTTGCTAAAAATCAACATAACACACCTTACTTTCACTTCATAATATTTGTAAAGGGATGTGTTTTGTCTCAAACATGATTGAGCTATTTGATGTAAAACTATAATTACAAATTGCTTTATCAAGTTTATAATTCTCTGATGAGAAAAATGAATTATTTATTCAGCATTCCAATGACTTTACTGTTCACATATAAATTTTTTGGCAAAGCTTCAAGGAAAAATTCTCTAAAACTCAGAAACATATAAAATTGCAGTTAATAAATAAAGACTGGAATATAAATATATCCATCCAAACAGTAGAGATTATAGAGATTATGGATATCTCTATTTTTATGAGTTTATTATTTTACCTGTGTTTATTTTTAGATTTATCTTAAATAAATGAATCATGTTTAAAAATCAAAAGGAGATATAGCCACATAGTAATCAAATGTGATATACATTTTATTATTTCAACTGCTAATTTTCTTCATCATTGCAAATTTTAGGCATACTCAGTATTCTAGACATAGGAGGAAAAATAAAGAATTAAGATAATTACTACATCAAATAACGCCTATCCTTCTCAACCAAATGTAATTTATTTGAGGTCAAGGATCTTTATTTTTCTACTTGGTGGTCTCAGTTCTGGGAACAATGCCTGGCATATGATAGGTAATTAATAAATGCTTTGTTGACTGACCAAATGACTGCCTTTTCATCAATCGAGTTTCAAATGAAACAGCCAAGTAAAATATATAAATGATATTGCTAATGAAAGCAAATATGTTAATTTAAATGTTGTAATGAAGCTTGGTGGACTCCAAATCATTTCATTATTTGAACAAAATAATTAGCGAATATAAAAGTCTATAGAAGGAGAGATAGCACGGTATTCTTTAATACAAATCTTGCCATTGATGTAAGAATACTTAAATCCCAAAGATTTGTAATATGGGTTTCATTAAATGCCCATAACATGTATGAATCCCAAATAAATATTTGGAAATGACTCTGAAAAAATATTAATTTTATTTTTATATGCATTTATATTGATTATATTGTCCTTTCTATAATACTCCAAAGAGCTATTTTTTTCTTAGATCACTAGTAAAAGTAAAACTGAAGATTGGAAAAATAACTGAAGATTTCTATTCTAATAAAAATTCTGATTCAGCAAATGGGAGTCTACTTGCTTATTCAATTGTGCTCAATTACACGTTTCAAAACAAACTCATCTGCTTTTTAAATATGTTATCTCTGAACTATTTTTAACCAGCCAATGATCATCTCCTTGTAATTATCCCCTTCTATAAATCTAACAAAGTATTTTCAGGTTTCTTTGAAATGTTGTCTATGAATTTTTTTAATGTTCTGATTAATGCTTTTGATGTGATTTGCATTTTCTAGTTATGCTGATTCTATTTGAGTTCAGTTGTCCAGTAACATTTTTGGAAATATCTAAACTTACATTCCATACTGAATGGGATTACTGTTGACAATCTAAATTTTATATTAAAAACCTCATTTACCACAGAGAATTACCCCACTATATTGTTAGCTAGAAGTTATGTATTCAGAGAGTTTTATCGTCAAATGTTTGGGTCAGTTATTTTGAGGAAAGTACAAATACCTTTTTAAAAACAGTAGAAAAGATATTTCATGAGTAAATTAATAACTTTATGACTAGAACTTGCATTCATTGATTCCCTCTGTTTTAACTCTGAGGCTCTACTTTTTCTAACATTATTGAGTATAAGGATGAATAAAAATGGTTACTTTTCCAATAGAAGAAACTATGCATTAACAACTTTTCCAATAAAAGAAACTACATATTTACAACTGTCTACAATAAATGTGTTCTGCTATGGTGCATTGAAAATGAGAGAGATTAATGTAGTCTCTGTTAGAGATAGTGTGAGGAAAATGCTCAGTGAGGAGGTATGATGGCATTTAAACTTAGATTTCAAGGATAAGTACATGTACCATTTGTTTTCAACTATTTCATAAAGCAGACATAACTTAGCACGTGGCCATAAAGCTCTGTCCAGAGAAATGTTTCTATCCATAACATTAACTTTCAATGCATTAGAGAAAATTTCATGCATTGAATATACAAGACTTGGAGGCGATTGCCCAGTCATGAGCATATTGCCCTCTAGCAGTCAGGAGTTAGGAGAGTAATGGCTAGTGAACATTATAAGGATATGAATGTCAAGTGGAGAGGGAAGGTTGCTACAGTTTTTACTTTGCCTGCTTTAATGATGCTTTCAGTTCAAATTGACCTTCAAATTATCCATCATTAAAAAAAAAGTGCTATCCAGGGACTTCCCTGGTGGTCCAGTGGTTAAGACTTCGTGCTTCCACTGCAGGGGCACTGGTTTGATCCCTGGTCAGGGAATTAAGATTCCCACATGCTGTGCAGCACAGCCAAAAACAGAAAAAAAAAAGAATCATCCAAATAGTAACAAAAAATATCCCCCAAACACTGAAAAGTCATGATTCAAAAGATCTATTAATATCCCAGATATCACTAGACATGTACATTTTGAGGAATAAGTCACAGGTCATGGAACCACAATAGGTGAGTAGTGATTTGGCATCAGGGAGATGTCAATTGTTGATAGTATTCTATGTTCCATTCTTTTGTACACTAAACTCAGTAACTAGTGCTGTCTCCCCTGTTCATAAAAATTCATAGTGCGTAGAGTTCTCAGACATGTTGAAAAATATGGGTGAGAAGGAGAGAATTTTAATGGGGTGTGTATATATTGATAGAGCTAGTTCTGAAGCCATTTGTTGATGTTGGCAGGATGCTAAACTAAGAGCAGACTGAAAGTGTTTAATTTATTGTTTCTACTTCTTGGACTCTGAAAAAGAAGATCTTGGATAAAGGTTTTAAAAATAAGCAATGCATTTAATTGCTATTGCAAAGAAGATTTATCATGTTGATAGCCATAAATATTTATGAGTTATAAGAATAGAAAATAACAGGAATAGAAGCCTTCATCAGAAGAACAATACATTAAAACCAATTTGGGAAGTTTAAATTCCAGCCTTGTTTGAGTAACTTTTACCTTCCTAATCTCCTACTGAAATTAACTACCAAAGCTGGATAAAGAACACAAAAACAACTGTTTAAATATAACACCATATAATCAAGGCAAGCTGACTTTAGTGATAGCACAGAGAAAAGTAAAATTTACTATGGTGAGTTTTCTATATTTTCCTTTCTGACTTTTCCTTTAGGTAAATTGCCTTTTGTTGTTTTTAACGCACACATAAAACATGTAAATCATCTTTTAAATTCACTCATAAAAGGCAAATGGCAGTATGGGCATATGAAATTTTGTTTGGACTAGGGGCCATGGGCTGGTGTTCTGGAGTTCCAAGGTCACCAGGATTTGTTCAGCAAAACTCTGAACTGCAGAATAAGGCCAACATACTAAAACTGACAGAAGTAAAAATGGAAAACAGGAATAGTCCTATATTTCAGAACTTTAGCCAGTAATTTGAAATGTCTCCATAAAAAGTCCAAACACAGATGGTTTACCCAGCTACACTGACAAACATTTAAGAAAAAAATAACACCAGTCTTATGCAAATGCCCTAGAAAACAAATAAGTAAAATAGAAAGGATCTCACCACTTCCTTTATAAGGTAAGCATAATCATAACTAAAACTTGACAAAAACATGACAAAAAAGGAAAATTATACCTTGGCCTTTCACTTGAATAAAGATGCACATATGACTAAAGAAAATATTAGTAAATTAAATTAAGACATAAAAAGGATAATATCTCAAGACTAAGTTTGGTTATTCCAGGTATTCATTTTTAACTTAATGCTTAAAAATCAACACATTTCAACACACCTACAGAATAATGGAGAAATTTTTTGCAATTCTATCAATAGATGTGAAAGTAACACCTGGCAAAACTCATGTTTTATTTACAATTAAATCTCCCAGAATACTAGGAATAAAATGGAATTTTTTCAATCTGATAAATTATAAGACAGTTCAGCAAAATATCATCAATCATTTAAAACAGCAAACTTTCCCTCTGAGAACAATGAGACAAGCATGTTCACTACCACCATTTTTATTCAACAATGGTCTGAAAGTCTGTGACAGTACAGTTAGTGCAGTTAGGCCAGCAAATGAAGAAAAATTTAAGTATTGAAATTGAATAAATTAAAGTTTCCATATTTATTGAAAATTTCCAAAGGACATTAGAGATAATGTATAAGAATTTAAAATAAATTTACCAATCATTAGAATAAAAATTAATATGCAAAATTGATTGTATTTCCATAAATTAGCACCAAATTTCTAGAAAATGAATTAAACTATTGACCATGGCATCAGAACTGTAATTAATCTTACAAGAGATGTAAATATCTTTACACAGATCTAATACGATGCTATTCACATGGAAAACTATAAAACACCATTAAAAGAATTTAAAGATAGAAATAAAGGATGAATATACTATGTTCCTGGACTGAAAACTCTATTTGACAAAGCTTCCTCAAGTGATCTATTGATTTGAAGAAAATCCTATCAAAATCATATTTTTCAAAATTGGCTAGAATTTATATAAAAATGAAAATGGTTAAGAAAAGCCAAAATAATTTGAGGGAAAGCTAAAGACTTAAGATGCTTGATACGAAGGCTTTTTGTAAAGCTTCAGTGATTAAAGCACTATGATATTCAGTGTAGGAATAAATGTGCATGTGTAAAAGAACGGAGAAAACCTAATATATATATATATGATCACTCATTTACAATAAAGTGACTGCTGCAATGCCACTGCTATGGCTTGGGGCAGGAATGCAATTTTCAATAAATCTGAGACTTTTACATCAAACTCGATACACTCTTTAGACATCAAATTAATATCATCACATCAAGTCAAAAATTAATATCCACATACAGACTGTATATAGAAGACAGATGTAGAACAAATCAGTTCAGAATATTTAAAAGTGGCAATGGAGTTGGGGTTGGGATGACCGTAACAGTTAAATGCAAACCGAAAGATGCTTCGTAACAGATACTAAATGAAAGGTAGAGCAAGATATTAACTTAGCCAAAGAAGATGCTGTATTTTCACTTTGAGTATAAACAAAATGATAATGATAAAATCAAGTATAAAATAGTACTATAGCAGATAAAATGCAGATTTTTAGAAGTTTAAGAAGAAATTGTTAGAATTTCATTGATAATGAGCACATTTTAACACACCTCTCTTATAACTTGATGGGTCCAGTTCTCAAATATAAATATAATAATACAACTGTGATCATAAATACTCATCAAAGATTGTGTGGAGCTGTTTCTAAAGCAATAATAAAATATTTATTTTAAAGAGATCAGCTAATATAACACAGGGGTAACTTTAAGAAATTCCGGAATTACTGGCTAAATTCAGGCTGTGACAGAACATACCACAACGCATTAATAACAAAAACTAGAAATAAACATCTTATTACCACTTATGACTTTTTTCACTTCCTATAACTATGAAGGTGCTGCAACAAGGATTATGAATAAACTAGTTTCTACATTTAAGCCCTGTGGAAAAGACAAGGACACAGGGACACATTTCATTACACAAAGCACAGTGGATGCTTTTGGAGCCCATACAATGACCCTCTGTCTCTATTTGAAGAAATAATATGATGAAAAGCATAGAGATTTTGAAACATAAAACTTAGAAACCTTGAAAGAATCTAATCAGTATAAGCTCACTTTGTGTGTGTGTGTGTTTGTGTGTGTGTGTGTGTGTGTATGTGTGTCTCAGGTATCATCATCATTCACCTTACTAAAAATAATGTAGTTTGCTTGCTGAATAATTTTCTCAGTTGGCCACTGTCCTTGAGGGTCAAGCAAGAAAACCTCCTCCCTTTCTTTGCCAGAGGTCAGCTTTATAGTCAATTTTGTAGACTGATGTGATGTGATGAATGTGATAACACTTCCATCAGTGCTTATTTTGTCTTGTATTTTTGTTCATGTTGAACTATCATCATTTCCTCTGTCCCTTTCCCCCACACCTGTCCTGCTACTCTGAGATATATAAAGACCAGTGTCTCTGATAATCATTTCTGTCAAAAATCCACTTTACTTTAAAAGGTTTCGCATCTCAATTTTCTTCCATTAGTCGCTTTTTAAAAAAATCTTTTCACATGCAAATGTATAATGAATGGGTTGTTAAAATATATTTCCTGAATTCCATATGCTGAATAAAACTTTTTAAAATCTTTTCTTACAAGTGCTATGTACATGAAACATGTATATCTGAGATACTAATAAGAATTAAACTAAAGAAACATTGCATCAAAATTAACTGTATAAGAATAATTTGGTTTTCACAAATACATGGAAACTAAACAACATATGAATGAAAAACCAAAAGGTCAATGAAGAAATCAAGGAAGAATTCAGAAAATACCTTAAGACAAATGAAAATAAAAACACAATTTTTCAAACTCTATGGGACCCAACAAAAGCAGTTTTAAGAGTGAGGTTTATAGGTGTACCTTAAGAAACAAGAAAAATCTTAAATAAACAACTTAACCTACCATCTAAAGGAATTAGAAAAAGTAGAACAAACCAAGCCTAAAGTCAGCAGAAGGAAGGAGATAATAAAAATGAGAGAGAAAATAAGTGAAATAGAGACAAAAAAATAGAAAAGACCAATGAAACCAAGAGATGGGTTTTTGAAAAGATAAACAAAACTGATAAGCCTTTAGTGAGGCTCATCAAGAAAAAAAATAGAGGTGAACCCGCATACACCAGATAAGAAATAAAAGAGGAGAAATAACAATTGATATCACAGAGATACAAAATGTCATAAGAGAATATTAGAAGTTATATGTCAGCAAATTAGATAATCTAGAAGAAATGGATAAATTTCTAAAAACATACAATCTTCCAAGACTGAATCAGGAAGAAATAGAAAGTCAGAACAGATTACTAGTAGTGAAATTGAAATTGTAAAACAAAAAACCAGAAAGACTCCCAGTAACCAAAAGTCCTGAACTGGACAGCTTCACAGGGGAATTCTACCAAACATATAAAGAAGAGCTAACACCAATCCTTCTCAAAATATTCCAAAAAATTAAAGCAAGGGAATACTCCCAAACTCATTCTATGAGGCCACCATTACTCTGAATAAAAAAACAGGCAAAGACACTACAAAAAAAAGAAAATTACAGGCCAATATCTCTGTTGAATATAGATGTAAAAATCCTAAACATAATATTAGCACACCAAATTCAAAAATACATAAAAACGATCATACTCCATGGTCAAGTGGGATTTATTCCAGGGATGCAAGGATGGCTCAATATCCATAAATAAATCAATGTGATATAACACATTAAGAAAAGGAAGGATAAAAATCACATGATCATCTCAACAGATGGACAGAAAGCTTTTGATAAAATTCAACAATGATTCATGATAAAAACTCTCATTAAAGTGGATACAGAGTGAACATATCTCAATATGATAAAGGCTACTTATGTCAAACCCACAGCTAACATAATACACAATGATGAAAAGCTTAAAACTTTTCCTCTAAAATCAGGAGCAAGATAAGGATGCTCACTCTCACAACTTCTATTTAACACAGTATTGAAAGTCTTACACACAGACAAGAAAAAGAAATTAGAAGGCATCTAAATTGGAAGAGAAGAAGTAAAACTGTCACTATTTGCCAATGACATGATACTATATCTAGAAGAGCCTAATATCTTCACCAACAAACTATTAGGACCAATAAATGAATTCAGTAAAGCTGCAGGATACAAGATTAATAATACAAATCTGTTGCTTTTCTATACACTACTAATATATTATCATAAAGAGAAATTAAGGAAACAATCCCATTAATGATCATATCAAAATAATAAAATACTTAGCAATAAACTTAATCAAAGAAGTGAAAAATCTACACTGTGAAAACTATAAAACTTTGATGAAGCAATCTGAAAATGATACAAAGAAATGGAAAATTATCCTGTGTCCATGGACTGGAAGAATGAAGTGTCCATACTACCCAAAGCAATCTACAGATTTAATGCAATCCCCATCCAAATATCCTTGCCATTTTTTCACAGAATTAGAACATATAATCCTAAAATTTATATGGAAGAACAAAAGACCCTGAATAGCCAAAGCCATCTTGTGAAAAAAGAACAAAGCAGGAGGTATCACAATCCCAGACTTCAGATTATATTACAAAGCTAGTGATCAAAAAAGAATGGTGCTTTCACAAAAACAGGCACATAGATAAATGAAACAGAAAAGAGAGCCCAGAAATAAACCCAGGTATATATAGTCAGTTAATCTATGACAAAAGAGGCAAAAATATACAATGGGGAAAAGGATGTCTCTTCAATAAATGGTGCTGGGAAAACTGGACAGCTACACGTAAAAGAATGAAATTAGAAGATTTTCTCACACCATATGCAATAATAAACTAAAAATGGATTAAAGAACTAAACATAAGACTGGAAACCATAAATGTTCTAAAAGAAAACACAGTCAGAACACACTTTGACAATAAGTTGTAGCAATATTTTTTTGTCTCAGTCTTCTCAGGGAAAGGGAACAAAAACCAAAATAAATAGAACTTAATTAAACTTAAAAGCTTTTGAATGGCAAGGGAAACCATCACAAAACGAAAGGCCAGTCTCCTAAATAGGAGATAGTAATTGCAAATGATATGTCTGATAAGGGGCTAATATCCAATAGATATAAACAGCTCATACAATTTGGTATCAAAAACAAACAAAAAAAACCTGATTAAAAAAATGGGCAGAAGTCCTGAAGAGATATTTTTCCAAAGAAGGCACACAGATGGCCAACAGGCACGTGAGAAGATGCTCAACATCACTAACCATCAGGGAAATGCAAATCAAAACCACAATGAAGGGGCTTCCCTGGTGGCGCAGTGGTTGAGAGTCTGCCTGCTGATGCAGGGGACGCGGGTTCGTGCCCCAGTCTGGGAAGATCCCACATGCCGCGGAGCAGCTGGGCCCATGAGCCATGGCCGCTGAGCCTGCGTGTCCGGAGCCTGTGCTCTGCAATGGGAGAGACCACAGCAGTGAGAGGCCCGCGGACCACCGAAAAAAAAAACCACAACGAAATATCACTTCACACCTGTCAGAATGGCTATGGTCAAAAAGACAACAAATAACAGATGTTGGTGAGGATGTGGAGTAAAGGGAACCCCCACTACACTGTTGGTGGGAATGAAAAGGTACAGCCTTATGGAAAACAGTATGAAGGTTCCTCAAATAATGAAAAATAGAAATACCATATGACCCAGCAATTCCACTCCTGAGTACATATCAAAAGAAAATAAAAACTCTAGTTTGAAAAGATATATGCACCCTGATGTTCATAGCTGCCTTATTTACCACAGCCATGATAGGGAAGCAACCTAAGGGTCCATCAATAGATGAATGGATAAAGAAGATGTGGTACATACATACAATGGAATATTACTCAGCCATCAATATAAGAAATCTTGCTATCTACAACAACATGGATGGAACTGAAGGGTTTTATGCTTAGTGAAATGTAAGACAGAGAATGACAAATACTGTATGCTATCACTTATATGTGGAATCTAAAAAATAAAACAAATGAATAAATATAACAAAACACTAGCAGACTCACAGATGTAGTGAATAAACTAGTGGTTACCAGTGGGAAGAGAAATGAGGGTAGGGGCAAGTTAGTGGTAGGAGATTAAGAGGTACAAGCAACTATGTATAAAATAAATAATATGGTACTGGCACAAAAACAGAAATACAGATCAACAGAACAGGACAGAGAGCCCAGAGATAAACCCACACACCTGTGGTCACCTAATCTATGACAAAGGAGGCAAGAATATACAATGAAGAAAAGACAGCCTCTTCAATAAGTGGTGCTAGGACAACCGGACAGCTACATGTAAATGAATGAAATTAGAACACTCCCTAAAACCATACACAAAAATAAACTCAAATGGATGAAAGACCTAAATGTAAGACCAGACACTATAAAACTCTTAGAGGAAAACATAGGAAGAACACTCTTTGACATAAATGGCAGCAAGATCTTTTCTGACCTAGAGTAATGAAAATAAAAACAAAAATAAACAAATAGGACCTAATTAAACTTAAAAGCTTTTGCACAGCAAAGGAAACCATAAACAATATGAAAAGACAACCCTCAGAATGGGAAAAAAATATTTGCAAATGAAGCAACTAACAAAACATTAATCTCCAAAATATACAAACAGCTCATGCGGCTCAGTATCAAAAAAACAGACAACCCAATCAAAAAAAAAATGGGCAGAAGACCTAACTGGACATTTCTCCAAAGAAGACATACAGATGGCCAAATAACACATGAAAAGATGCTCAACATCACTAATTATTAGAAAAATGCAAATCAAAACTACAGTGAGGTATCATCTCACACCAGTCAGAATGGTCATCATCAAAAAATCTACAAACAGTAAATGCTGACGAGGGTGTGGAGAAAAGGGAAGAACCCTCTTACACTGTTGGTGGGAATGTAAATTGATACAGCCACTATGGAGAACAGTATGGAGGTTCCTTAAAAAACTAAAAATAGAACTACCATATGACCCAGCAATCCCACTCCTGGGCATATACCCAGAGAAAACCATAATTCAAAATATACATGCACCCCAATGTTCATTGCAGCACTATTTACAATAGCCAGAGCATGGAAGCAACCTAAATGTCCAACAACAGAGGAATGGATAAAGATGATGTGGTACATATATACAATGGAATATTACTCAGCCATAAAAAGGAACAAAATTGTGTCATTTGCAGAGACGTGGATGGACCTAGAGACTCATACAGAGTGAAGTAAGTCAGGAAGAGAAAAACAAATATCATATATTAACGCATATTTGTGGAATCTAGAAAGATGGTACAGATGAACTGGTTTGCAAAGCAGAAATAGAGACACAGATGTAGGGAACAAATGTATGGACACCAATGGGGGAAAGGGGAGGTGGGATGAATTGGGAGATTGGTATTAACACATATACACTAATATGTATAAAACAGATAAATAATGAGAACCTGCTGTATAGCACAGGGAACTCTGCTTCACTTCACTGTACAGTAGAAACTAACACAATACTGTAAAACAACTATACACCAATACAAAAAAAAAAAAAAGAAAATTATAGCATTAAAGGATATTAGTTCCAAAGTGATTGATAATAATTAAGTCCTTTCTTATGTATTTCCTCTTTAATGTCAATGTATATGCTAATATTTTTGGATTGATTAAACATTTATTTTAGGGCTTCTATAAAATATTTCAAGTAAATATTCATGATCATATTCTAAAAAGTGTTAGTTATCTATTTGTATCTATTTTAAGAAATTCATGTATTTTAGCACTGCCTACATATATTCATTTATTTTAAGACAAAAACAGTAACATTTTCTGATTTGCAGTAGTTTTTGAAAAATAGCCTCTTCTCCCAAATGTGAATTTATGGATGTGACTGGAAAAGCACTGACAATAAAGAAAGTTCCTGATTCTCTCATTTGCATTCAATATCTTGAAAAGGAATAAATTAATTATTTGGAAGATAAACCCAACTTAAGCAATTCATCTCACACCTCATGTTGCTTACACCCAAGCTGCTTCCATTTGCTTTTATTATGTTTTACCCCTGCAAGTACCATTGGTTTTGCCTATTTTCCTCTATTATGTTGAACTTTAAATGAATGTGAACTCACTCTATTTCTTTTCATAAACATATAATTTTTTTTTTTTTTTTTTTTTTTTTGCGGTACGCGGGCCTCTCACTGTTGTGGCCACTCCCGTTGCGGAGCAACAGGCTCCGGACGCGCAGGCTCAGTGGCCATGGCTCACGGGCCCAGCCACTCCGAGGCATGTGGGATCTTCCCAGACCGGGACACGAACCCGTGTCCCCTGCATCGGCAGGCAGACTCTCAACCACTGTGCCACCAGGGAAGCCCCCACATATAATTTTTAACCATTGCGTTAGTTCTTTTTGATCTCACTCAGTTTATGCTTGGTATTTATAACAACGTAACTGCCTACACATCTACAGAATTGTGAACCAAATAGAGGTATTGGTAGCTGGAGAAAGGATATTAAAGAAAGAATTTTTTCTCCCATCTGTATCAATACTGGCTTTTTTTTTTTTTCCATCTACAGTGAGAGAGCCTCTTAATATGGTGAGGCTCAATGTAAGTAAGAAAACAGAAAAGAATTTTTATTAAAACACATACATTACAGGATTTGATATCATCTTCTTAAAGAAAAACCATGTTTCTTTATAATCATAATAATGAAGCAAGTCACTGCCCTTTCTTCCCTTTATAAGTTATTCACTCACTTTACTAGGCTACAACTTAGCATTCAAAATTTTATCATTTATCCAAGAGCAAATGTGGTCTAGAGTAAAAGTTAATTTCTAAGTTACGCTTTCTTAGCTCTTTGGATGTAAACATGGGGAATCATTAAATTCACAGTTCAGCTTTTATTCTTTGCCCTTTTAATTCTCACATTTCCTTTCTGCCTTAGAGGATCAAAGAGGATGCCTTCAGTAAATGGGCCATGTTATAATCCTTTAGATTTAAACTACAGGTTCCCTACCCTTGTTGTTAAAGCATCTGCCTCTGTAGTGAGCTGTGCTCCTTTGGATAAAACTTGAATAACATTTCTATTAGCTCTTTCCTGAATGCATTTATAAATTCTCTTTAAGCACATCTACAAAACAGAAAAGTAATAACAGGTCTTTAACATTTCTCAAAAGACTGTTTTGATTATATAAAAATAATATATTCATGAAACAAGCAAGGCTAAAGAGGTTAATCACTTCAAAAGTCTAATTTAAGATGCAATTATCGATCACCCAGCCTGCTTCATGAGGACCATGAGAATTCTAAATTGGAGTGGGTTTAAGTTATAGCTAATGTTTCCTATCTAATTTACTTATTTCACAACATAAGTTTTGTATACCTAATGTGACTGTATATCATTCTATCATCTGAATAAAATGCTCCCTTTCTATAGAGTTCCATGAAAAAAATTGTATAACAGAATTCCTTATAAAAGAAGAAAATAAATGTTTCATTATTTCTGAAAACAAATGCAACCTTTAGATATTTACTTTTAAAAAGAAATGCCATACAACTATTTAAAAATTTTAAGACTTTTTAACTAAAGTCAGCTAAAATAGTCATTCTAACAGAACATACGTGAAATTGGGTATTTTCATAATTAATATGGTGGAAAAACAATTGCTTTCTTACACATAGGATATCTGATTTTGTGTAACAGCAGACAAGGTTCTGCATAACTTAGTTATCTGGTGGTCAGAACATTCCATCTTGGACCAGGATTTTGCTACTGTACAGAGAACAGTTATCAAGTTTTAGAAAGTGACCTCTTCTACTGAATGAGACAAATCTTCCCAAATCTATCCCAGATGTTACTACTGCTACTACAAAATTTCTCAGACACTAATTCTTGCATCCCCCATTGTTTATGCCTTATCCTAGTTAAATAATGTCCATCTTAGGTACAGAGAATTCTCTTACCCTTTTTATGCTACTTACACAGCAAAGGAGCATAGCATAAACACATGCAAAATACAGCAGTAAAATATTCCTCTAATTTTCTAAATATTAAAATCAATCATTCAGAATTTTAAATGCAATATTTATTATTCATTAAATATATATTTAATGTATATATTGACTAGTGAAGTAAAATAAAATGATCTAAAGGCTCATCTTTATGAATTTAGAGTAAAAACTTAATTAAAAAAATACATATCAGGGCTTCCCTGGTGGCGCAGTGGTTGAGAGTCCGCCTGCCGATGCAGGGGACACGGGTTCGCGCCCCGGTCCGGGAAGATCCCACATGCCGCGGAGAGGCTGCGCCCGTGACCCATGGCCGCTAAGCCTGCGCGTCCGGAGCCTGTGCTCCGCAACGGGAGAGGCCACAAGAGTGAGAGGCCCGCGTACCGCAAAAAAAAAAAAAAAAAAAAAAAACATATCAGATAAAAAATCTTTCTGAACTTATTAATATAAACTTGAATATTTCATTCCTGACTGCATGTAAAGATTAAAACCTAACCTGAGTCATGAATTACTAAGGTGGGTATCCCATAGTACTTTCTACAAGGTATACTTATAATGTGAATAGTCCATCTGCTATATTTTAAGTAAAACTATTTAAAAATGCTACACTTGAGCTCTGTTATTGAAGCCTTATGGGATGTATATCTTCCCTCATGAACATCACTTAGCCATTTATCCAATTTTCTCTTTGTACTTAATTGGATACCTCAAATTTATGTGAATTGGATTTAAATATTTACCTAGAGCTTCAGGAAATTTAATCATTTTAAAATGCCACATTTTCAGGGAACAATTTATAATTTTCTCAAAATATTTATAATCAATTCTAATAAGTAATTTCAACCAGTGAATCAGACTAAATTAAATACCTTACTTGGGGGGGTGGCTTAAGCAATAAGATTTGTTGTAATATTAATATTTGAAAATTTGGCTCTTTGTAGTAGTTGAACAGTAATTTCTATGAAGATGATTCATTTGCAGCTTTGTGTAGATATTATTCAAAAAAGTAACAAACCTCAGGTAATATAAACCCAGACTCATCCAGTTAATGAATCACAGAGACGGCTCATGGCAAACACTTATGAGAGAGTCAAGGATGATCAGAAGATGATGATTACAGTACAGCCCTACTCTTTAAAAAATAACACATCAAACAGCCAATTATGAAGATACTGCCACACTACTATATATAAAATAGATAAGGACCTACTATACAGTATAGGAACTATATTCATTATCTTGTAAAAACCTATAATGGAAAAGAATCTGAAAAGAATATATGTGTGTGTGTGTGTGTGTGTGTGTGTGTGTATGTATGTATAACAATCACTTTCTGTTACTTTCAGGTGTACAGCAACACTGCAACTCAACTATACTTCAATTTTTAAAAATGAAGAAAGAATCCAATAGAAAAAATCTTTTAGAAGTGAGACATTCTGATTTCTGATATTCCCAGTGTGCACTTGGAAATAAAAGAATGGCCATTTCACAACTTCCTCACTTGGGATCTCAGAAATACACAGCTTTATCCCAGAGTGTCACTTGATAGATGGCTGGGCAGTCATCCATCAAGGGACTGTCAGGTCTGTTTTCCCGTGTTTTCTGTTTTCGTTTTTCAAGTTAGAGAACTGGCAACCAAGGCCAACAATGGCTCGGACCTGAGTTAAACACGGTGACTGATGTGCAGTCACCTCTTGGAAATTACTGCAGAAGGTCAACAAACCAGAAGCCAAGAAGCAATTCAAGCTTGAGATCAAATATATCAGTCAGACAATTGTCAGGTGATGAACTCATGGGAAGACTGTCACGGATCTGTGAGTTGTCAGGTCTCCCATGAGTGACACCAGGAATGAGCCCAAGCTGTCAACAGAGATGGTAGGTAGACTCAAGGGTCAGGGTGCCAGCATGCTAGAAGTGACATTAGTCATGTTCTGGTCAAGTTGTTTTCAAGTAATTTAGAGGCATCTGATGCCCTTTGGAAGACCTAGCAAAAAAAAATCCCTAGGTCACCAAGAAATAATTCTGTAAATTCATGTGATGGTTAGAATGGATACAAAATTTTAGAAAATAGAAAATATAAAAGGATGCTTTCTACCTTTAAAAATGCCAACATTCAGTTGAATCAACAAATTAAAAAAAGATGAAATATCTTTAGAACTTTTATAAATTTAAAATGAATGAAAGTTCTATACCATGGAAAATCCAGCTTGCAGCCTGGCTCCTTCATTCAGACACACTTACAATTGCTGGGAGGCCTTCATCAACCAATGAACTAAAATCTATGACAGTAAGCAGTCAGCTTTCACACTGACATTTTGAAAAATCTAAAGGAAATTTTAAAGTCCCAGAAAAGGGTTTAAATATTAAACTTACAGAAATTAGGTTATAACATCACCACAAAATACCTGTTTTTGATGTTATTTTTGTTTGTTTGCTTGTTTTTTGTTTTTGCGGTATGTGGGGCTTTCACTGCTGTGGCCTCTCCCGTTGTGGAGCACAGGCTCTGGATGCGCAGGCTCAGCGGCCATGGCTCACGGGCCCAGACGCTCTGCGGCATGTGGGATCTTCCCGGACCGGGGCATGAACCCGTGTCCCCTGCATCGGCAGGCGGACTCCCAACCACTGCGCCACCAGGGAAGCCCTGATGTTATTTTTATTAATGTGACTCTAACAGAACTTGTGCTCATTAAGTTCCTTGGACATTCCCTGTTTTTACTATTTCTACAACCAAAGATGAATCAAACTAAACTAAACTCTTCCTGGTTTTTATGGTCATTTGTTTTCCCAAAGGAGACTTCGCCTCCTCACATATTCAGTTCACAAAAAATAAAGCTGAACAAAGGGTGAAAGACCGGATATTCACTGCATTTCAATTGCTCCTGGCATTCAGGGACAGCTAAGTAACTATCCACACATCAGACTCCCCCATACTTCTTGTCTAGAGTCACTTAAAAAGCAAGTGAAAATATAATAGGAACAAAAATGAAATCTGATCAACACAATCTGAAATTATCATCATTCATAAGCAATTAATTCTGTAATTAAATTGCCATACCACCGAAAACAATTATAATCTAATTGATTTATATCTACTTAGAATATTGACAAAACAATTAAAAATTCTTTAAAAAAAACTTGCATGCTATATTAAAAAGACTTCAATGCTCTTCTTAGTCATACTATGTGGACAAACCTATAAAGAGAATTAGCAATGAAATAATCCCTCTTCCTAAGCCTTGTATTTTTATTTATTTATTCATCAATTCAATAAATATTCTTTGAATAATTTATGTCAGGGGACACAGTAGTGAATAAAAACAGACTAAATCACCACAGCCTTTATAAAGTTTACATTCTACTGGGAAGGAGACAGATAGCAATAAACATTATATGCAGAAGTAAAATACAGCATCTAAGGTGGTGATCAATGCTCAGGGAAAGGTGAAGCAGATAGAAGAGAATCCAGAATGCTGA
>NW_021703785.1:24885266-24940416 GCF_005190385.1 Monodon monoceros | reverse complement strand
ATGCTCAGGGAAAGGTGAAGCAGATAGAAGAGAATCCAGAATGCTGAGGGAGAGGGCTGCAATCTGAAATAAGACTTCAGTGAAAATGTGCTATTTGAGCCTACAGAAGGTAAGCATTCTAGACAAAAGCATTCTAGACAAAAGCAACAAGTGCAAAGCCCATAGGAAAGATTGCAACAGGTGAATACAAGGAAGAGTAAATTGGTCAGGGTGGAAAGGCAAAGGAAACAAAGGAAGAAGACGAAGGCAAGTTACTGGGAGAGAAGCAAATCATACAGGATACGTTTTGACTTTTGTTCTGAGTGATATGGGAAGTCATTTGACCTTTTTAGCTGTAGGGAGTTTGATTTCATTTAACTTCCTAAAGTTAAATTTAAGATATTATCACCTATATCTCCCAGATGGATACATGGGTAGATAAATGATAGATATTCCTTAATATCCATATAACGTTATGTATTATGAATAATACATATAATGTATGTATATATTGATATATATTTTAATAAAGTATATTCATATTTAAGAGACTAATTCCATTTTAGTTTCTAAAAAGTTATCTTAGTAACAATGCTCGCACACACAAAAAAGGTTTTCCCAGACCTACCCCTCTTAAAAAATGTAACACAATTTTCACTTAAAATTTTTATAATAGTTTACACTAATGTGTCTGTGTAACCGTATTAGAATAACACTCTTTATTAAAAAATTAAAGTTGTATAATTTATTTATATTTCTAATTAGCCTCTATAAAAATGAAGCTATTTCAGGTATATATGAAATAGACTAGAAGATAAGCTACAAAAAGATTTTTCTCGAACTGCATTTATCTTAGAAATAAAACAAACAATCTGACTGTCTTTAAAGCTCTCTTCAGCCATCTTTAGAGTGAGTGCTGAATTCCCCAGGTTCTTTTCTTTAAAAAGGCTATATATACTATCTAAATACTTCCATAAGAATCACCTGTGATCACAAGGCTCACTTTCTCAGAAAACAAATGATATTGATAATAGTTTAAATTTAGTATCTGCTAGAGCATGTAAAATAAAATATTAAATATGTCATCTGCTTTTTACTTAGGAAAAATATATTTAAGAAATGTATTTTTAAAAATAATTTTGTGCTTTACTGGATGTGAAATTGAACACTGATATGTTAAAATGACTGTGTTAAAAAATAAGCAGTAACTGCATCTTTACAAACTGTCTAGATTTCGTTTAATTAAAGGATTCCAGTGTGAAAAGCAAATAAGTTTGCAAATATATATAACATATCAAACTATAAAGGCTATGAGCTAATAATATTAAAAAATTATGAACAGTCTTTAAGACATGAAAGTTTATAATTTATAGACATCTAAAACTCTGCCAGAGTCCTCTGGAGTCCCCTATCAAAGACTATGAGACACAAATGTTACCAGATCCTTGTGGAGATCTGGCTACCTATACATCATAGCAGGAAAATCATGAAGGCCCAGATTTATATACCTCAATGTTGAAATATCCTTATACAAAAGGAGTGCCAATAAATTTCTTCCATTTGTCAATTGGGCATAAGAATGTTTTCAGTCTCCTTGAGAATGCCAAATGCTTCTACCCAACATTACTGCTGCTGAGACAGCAAGGAGGTGCTCCAGCAAGACAAGAACTACATTCATCTGTCTTGAGAAGCTGAGACCTGAGGAAGGGAATATGTGACTTTTCATGGCAGGTAAGCCAATCTTTGGGGACAAACTCTAACTATAAATCAGTGAAGAGTTGTCAATAAAATACTGAAATGCAAGTCAAATTTAACTCCTAAAAACTTATTCTTCCGTTTGTTTTTCTTTCAGTGAACTAAAATTTATCTAGTTAATATTTTATTTTAATCATCTAAGTTATCTTTAGATGTTAATTTTCCTCATTACAAATGCCAAACTTGAAACAATAAAGTCAAAAGCCAAATCGGTATTTTTAAAAAATTAAGGTTCAAAGTAACTCAGTCATAAACTAATAATCTCGTAATTTTAATGCTATTGCTTCTTGTCTAAAAGCATTCTAAAAGACAGCTTACAAGAAACACTCTTGCATATACCTTAATGCCTCCCTCTATTATCGAATCCAATATGACTGCAACATTACTAAAGCACTTTGATAGAAAAAAAAAAAAAGCAAAAGCAAAACAACCTCTTCTAAATTTTAGCTCCTGTGATTTTGTAGGTGACTGACATTCACTATCCACTTCTGAGTTACCCTGATAATAACTAGTGCAGCAAAATGGCATGCAGAAAGGCTATTCCTATCTAAATTTCTCTTTAATCTCTAGAACTATAATCTCTGTGACTGCCTACCCAGTTCTACCCAGGAACTGCACTGACTCAGCAACAACTGGCCATATTAATGTTCTTTCCTATATTTCAAAGTTATCATTGCTGTGGAACACAATACTGAAGGTTTTGCCTGATTTAACACTAAATAAAGGTTGCTAATTCACTTGAAGAAAGAGAGTATACTAGGCATTAACAAAAAAAAATCACATTTTCCTAATAGCATGAGAGTTTGGATACAGGGATCAAAATAGGAGAGAGGAAACTGGAGAAAACATGCAATTAATCAACTTGTCGATTTCACAATGAAGTTTTTATTGTGGCCAGCATGAGGGCCTTTCAAGTACAAATTGAAAGCCTGACTTAAGTAACCACATAAAATCAAATAAATTTTGATTATAGTCTAGCTGCTCATGAAGGATAGGTTTTAATAAGTTAAAATATTTGTACCTTAATTGCCCAGGAAGTGTATTGAAATCAGCATAAGCAAAACGTAGATAGTTTAAATTCTTAATGCTAAATAAAGCTGTCCATTCCAAGCCTGGCTCACAGATTTACATACTGATGCCAGAATAACAAAGGAATTAATAATGTTTCTCATGTTGGTTTATGTTGTGTTTGCTGATTTTAATTGTAAAGTGTCACCCTACAATATAAGTACTCTTGGGGGCAATAAAACAAACCTGAACAAAGCAAGATGTACTTTGGATATAATGTTAAATTAGAGACCGTTAAGAGGATATTGTTTATATCATGAATATCCAGCAGTAAATTAAAAGTCATTGACTTTATAGTAATTAAGCCTTTGAGTAGTGACTAATGGCCAGTATGAAGTGGTATCTGCCTTTTTCAGTACAAATTAAGATTCCCAAGATGTTTGGTGAAGGATGTGATGTGGGAGGTGAAGAAAAGAAAAAAAATGTCAAGGATAATTTACTAGATTCTGATGTAAGAGAGTAAATGTATTTTCTACCAAATGAGACAGAAATAATGGGAATATAAGCTGTTTGGGAGCAAGCAATATGAGTTCACCTTTAGAGATAATGAGTTTCAGGTGCCTTTCATATATCCAAGTACGGGGGTCCAGAGCACATTAGGCATTTGTTTCTTAAGTGGCATGGAGAATTCTCAGCTGGAAATTTATTTCTAGGAGACTTCCATATATAGATGGAAGTTAAATTTTGAAGTAGATCACATGGTTTTAATATAGTAGAGAGAATAAGACCAAAGCTGAAGGTAGAATCTCGAGGTAAATTAACATTTCAGGGGTTAGACAAAGGATGAAAAAGAGCTTTTGGTTCCCAAGTTAACCAGATGATATAAATTTGCAATATCTGGATATAAGCAATGTCAATTACAATATTAACAATACATTATTATATCAACAGTAACAATTAACAATAAAAACTGTCCCTGGAAAAGGGTATGCAACCAATTAGATATTAGAGGTGAATTTATAAGCAATGTCAGGATTCCATCAGCACTGTTCCCTGATTAAAATATAGTATGACTTGAATTAATAAAGATGGATCACAAACAAGAATGGGACTTACCCCACCCTGAGAAACTTGCATCAATGAACAAGGCCCAAGGATGCCAGGAATGGGCTGGAGAGTCACACATGATGAGCAATTTGCTCTCCAAAAATGTTTGCTTCTATGTTTAAGAAAACTACTATTCAAAGCCATTCATACTAGAAGGGCAAGGTTTTGGCTTTGTCCCTCTGTCTCCCTCCTTTCCTTCCCTCTCTCTCCTCCTCTCTCTCTCAAAAGAGAAAACTAAGGGAGGTTAACTGCTTATGCTAAGACTTAAGACATAGTGGCGTGAATAAATTTTCTCAAATTTTTTCCTCCATGATTTCTGTGTCAATTTGTCCTGAGAAGTTCTGTGGATGTCTCCTTGTAGATCATTACATACAGTGTATTGCCAGTCATTGCTTCACATCTTTCCTTGCTGCACTTCCATATTTTTTCACCTTTGCCTCTTTGGGTTTTCATATTCTTGATAAAGTATCAGCACTTTTAATCCTTGCCTCAGACTATGTTTTCTAGGGAATGTCTGCTAAATTAATTGGTCACCATCATCTATATTTATTAAGGTTATATCACTATCCTGTGTGTGCATATCATGCCTTCTTATACAACGTACACAAATACACATACACACAAACATGCAAGCTGTTCATTTCTTCATACATGTAATCATCCATAATGAGATATGAAGACATTTTCTTCTCTGTACAGATGTATAAACAGTTCATGTTAAAGGGATATGTCTTTATAGGAAAAGGATCCAAATAAATGTGCTATGGAAGCTCTGACCTCAAGATCAGAGACAATCTGATCCCAAAGCTTAAGAGGAAGTGGAAAAATACTGGGCATAATAGAGAGAAGATAAATTGTAAACAGAGGAGAGGACAGATGTAAAGGCGAATGGGAAAAGGAGTTCGTGAGAGGTTAACAGTGATTTGTTAGATGGCAGAGGGTGTGCAATGAATGGTGGGACCCTTTATAGGTTTGTTTCCCTGTGACTTTCAGTTGTCCATGCATAATTCCTGTGGAACCAGGTGGAAGTGCTGAGTTTCATGTTTGGATAAATATGGGATGAAACAGAAATAAAATATATGGGTTAAGAATGACAAGATGGGGGCTTCCCTGGTGGCGCAGTGGTTGAGAGTCTGCCTGCCGATGCAGGGGACACGGGTTCGTGCCCCGGTCCGGGAAGATCCCACATGCCTCGGAGCGGCTGGGCCCGTGAGCCATGGCTGCTGAGCCTGCACATCCGGAGCCTGTGCTCCGCAACGGGAGAGGCCACAACGGTGAGAGGCCCGCGTACCGCAAAAAAAAAAAAAAAAGAAAAAAAAAAGAATGACAAGATGGTCCCCAGATGACATGTGGTGGCAGAGATGTAATTTGTCTAAGGAAACTAAACTGCAATCTTCAGCTGCATCTCAGGTTATCTCATTACTATAAAATTTACCCAAATGCATCTCCCTAAAATGCCTGCTAAAACCTGGATGTGTTTGCAGAAAAGTAAAAATAAATATTGTTTAGGCCATGTGAGCTTAGAAATATCATTAAATTTTGGGATAGCTATGGACACTCCCCTGAGATTCCTATTATTCCCTGTTCAAGAAATATACATTGAAATATTATTTATTTCACACACAGCACTTTGGAATTGGACTATGTGCATTTAAATCCGCACACCATCAAAACATACATACATACATAAATCCACACACTAACTGCGGGACCTTTGCCAAACTGTATAACCTCTCTGTGCCTCAATTTCTTTATCTGAAAAATGAGGATAGTAATACTAACCTTACCTCACATATTGTCATGAGTTATAAAACATTATTATTTATATTGGACTTTGTTCTTGAAACCATGGCTCGAACACGTGAACTAAAGAAGGAATAAAGAAAGGAAGGGAGGGATATTCCTGGGAGGGAGAGCAGGAGAAAAAGTGGGAGAGGAGGAAGGAACGAAGGAAGGAAAGAGGGAATGAAGGAAGGAAAGAAGAAAGGGAGAAAGGAAGGTTAAGATTTTAAAGTTAGGGTACTGGTGGCATTAAAGTCTTCATTCTTTTCGTTTCTTGTTATGTTCAAATACTTTTTATTAATCTGATCAACAATTACTATATTTGCTTAATCTAATTTGAGCTTGATTTCTGTAACTTCTAACCTACCAAAATTGTAGGGAGGTATGGGGGAGTTTTTGATGAGGGAGGAAACTCTCAAAATGAATGCCACTTTGTTGAAAACAGTTGGTGGTAATACGCTCCAACAGATAATTAAGGGAAGCAGCCAGGAGAGGTTCTGTAGTCACACATCCAGCACTTTCTCTACGTGAAAGTTTTTCTAATTTGTTTTGAGCTGAAATCAAACTTTTCTATTTGGATGATATGAAGGCATTCCTAGCAGGGGACTCCCAATTCCTTTTCTCATTACAGTCAGAAGTTAGAAAGTAGTGAGGTTATCTGTAAGAAGATTTTAAAAAGTGAGATCTGATCTGCTTACCTGGGGGTGTTTACAAAACCAGATGGTCAGAGCCCCCAGAAGTTGTTCATCCTCTGGCAATGGGATTATTTTACAGAAAGTCTCAAGCACAGAGAGCTAGCTCAAATTCCTAAAATGACTTATAATGTTAACATACATTTTTATATACTTAACACAAAGTTAGCATTCATGTCTATGCTAAAAACAATATGCATGATCCCATTTAATGTCCAGAATCACCTAGTATCCATCCCCTTTTACAGCTGAAGAAAGACGCTTAGACAGAAGGGAATTCTACTGAGCCATGCAGCTAGTCAATGACAGACTAGCACTCCAGTTTCATCACCTCTGGTGGTAAACGCATGTTCTTGAACATGAGAACACGAGGCTAAGCTGTTAAGAGACTTCTGACTAGCTACGGAAGAAAAAAAAAAAGGTGGTAACTGCACTGTTTCACCACTGGGATTTTTTTTCCACGTCTCCAGTGAAATGTGAATGAGAAAATATTAACTGTATATTTTGGAGTAACACAGGCACATACGGAGGAATTATTTAAATAAAGATACTGACATATAAAACATTTATCTATTCTACTTATGATCATCTATGAAAATTAAATACAAGAGGCATGGTTGAAGGTGTCTTTCCATCTTTTCACTTTTACTTAATATACAAGAAAAAATAAATATTTGAAATAATTTTAGAAAATATCACTGAAAATGAATAAAAAGAAAATTTTATGGAGCACCATTTATATCTGGTGAATGGAATGCGTGTGTGTGTGTGTCTTTGAGTGTAAGCTGTAGCAGTTTTGAATATGAATCTCGTTAGCTTTCCTATGGTGCTCTAAATGCCATACACACACTGCATTTAGGTATTTTTTTGTCACACAAATACAGATGCACATCACAGCAAGTGAACTCCTCTTTCAATGTGGTAATTATGAAGCTTTATTTGGATATTGGTAATGATCCAGAACTGATTATGATTTTGATAGACCGAGCATCTGTCAGCAGTCAGCAATTCTGTATCAAATAGAAGTTGAAGATTTTCTTGTCTTCATAAGGTCCTCTTATTTGATTGAGACTATAAAAGTCATACAGTGTAACTACATTGTTTCCACTGTCAATTTCTTTAGTTAAACTGCAAACTCTCTGCATGATTAGAGAGAGTAAAAGGGACAGAGGTTAGTATTTTCAGTTTGCTCATCACGTCTACTGAAATGAGCATTATTACCAGATTATTTTTAAAAAATCACAGTTCAAATAGAAAAGAGGTTCAGTTGCGTGAAGGTCACTTAAAATATTACCTGATGAGTCATGCGTGGTCAAATTCCCTGGACAGAATTCAAGTTCCAAGGACTTTGAATATGACAAAGTAGATTTGTTTTTTCTTATATCAAATGATGCTGCCTCTTGTCATAGCTCACATTTTAATTTGCACTTGCAGTGGGTTTTGGTTTTTTACATTTTTTAAAATATATACATTTATAACATATTTCACTGCTAAGAGCCTATCTCTAAAACTTCAGCACATCTCCAAGCACCAAGTAAAAAACCTTGTCAATAACAACTCACATTTCAAGGATCAATTCATTGTAAGCAAGTGTGCTAGGCACAAGTGATGCTCATATGTAAAAACTACCACACTCATAGCCACTTTGGGTTCCTCATCTCTGAATGAACAAAGAAAAGAGTTACAGTACTGGCTGGGGTAATCAATCCTGACTACTAAGGGGAAGTTGGACTACTACTCCACAACAGAGGTAAGGAAGAGTATGTCTGGAATACAGAAGATCCCTCAGGGAGTCTTTTAGTATTACCACATTGTGTAATTAAGGTCAATGGAAAACTACAACAACTCAACCCAAGCAGGACTAGTAGTGGCCAAGACCCTTCAGAAATGAAGGTTTGGTCAAGGTAAATAAACAAGGTACCTCAAGCTAAATAAGCATGGCCAGCTAAGGAACTTACTGAAGGCAAAGGGAATACAGGATGGACAGTAGTACAAGAAGGTAGTCATAAATACCAGCTACAATCCCGTGACCAGTCACAGAAACAAGGACAGTAATTGTCATGAATATTTTCTCCTTATTTTGATACGAATAGTTGTGTGTAGCATTGTTTTATTTCCTCTTATTCCTTTATCATATAAGATTATTAATTTTATGTCAGTATTTAAGTACTGTGACTTTTATATCATAGCTTTTAAGTTACAGGGTATCGAGGAGAAAGTCAACATTGTTCAAGGAAACATCAGAGGACTGCGGATAGATCTGTGAATAACAAGACAGGGAAGTCACGATGAGTAGTAGCAGGTCTGGGAGGGTAAACCAGGAGTCTGGTTTGGAAAATATATATTGTTTGAAATACTAACTAGGTGTTTTGGTGGGAATATTATGTTGTCAGATTATTTTAGCATGGAATTCATGGAAAAAGTAATATATAACTTGGAGTCATCAATATATAGATTCTTTTAACCTAAATGATTGGATGAGACCACTTAAAAGTGTGCATGTAGAAGAGAAGTCTAATGTTAGGTTAAAAAGTGTGGAGTGAGAAATTATTCAAGCATGACTGATAAGCTTTTTTTTTTTTTTAACATCTTTACTGTAGTATAAGTGCTTTAAAATAGTGTGTTAGTTTCTGCTTTATAACAAAGTGAATCAGCTATATCTATACATATATCCCCATATCTCTTCTCTCTTGTGTCTCCCTCCCTCCCACCCTCCCTATCCCACCCCTCTAGGTGGTCACAAAGCACCAAGAGCTGATCTCCCTGTGCTATGCGGCTGCTTCCCACTAGCTATCTATTTTACATTTGGTAGTGTATATATGTCCATGCCACGCTCTCACTTTGTCACAGCTTATCCTTCCCCCTCCCCGTGTTCTCAAGTCCATTCTCTAGTAGGTCTGCGTCTTTATTCCTGTCCTGCCCCTAGGTTCTTCATGACCATTTTTTTTTTTTTAGATGCCATATATATGAGTTAGCATACGGTACTTGTTTTTCTCTTTCTGACTTACTTCACTCTGTGTGACAGACTCTAGATCCATCCATCTCACTACAAATAACTCAATTTCATTTCTTTTTATGGCTGAGGATTATTCCATTGTGTATATGTGCCACATATATCCGTTCATGTGTCGATGGAAACTTAGGTTGCTTCCATGTCCTGGCTACTGTAAACAGAGCTGCAGTGAACACTGTGGTACGTGACTCTTTTTGAGGCAAGAATATACAATGTAGAAAAGACAGCCTCTTCAATAAGTGGTGCTGGGAAATCTGGACAGCTACATGTAAAAGAATGAAATTAGAACACTCCCTAACACCATAAGCAAAAATAAACTCAAAATGGATTAAAGACCTAAATGTAAGGCCAGACACTATAAAACTCTTATAGGAAAACATACGCAGAACACTCTATGACATGAATCACAGAAAAATCCTTTTTGACCCACCTCCTAGAGAAATGGAAATAAAAACAAAAATAAACAAATGGGACCTAATGAAACTTAAAAGCTTTTGCACAGCAAAGGAAACCATAAACAAGACTGATAATTTTTTAAGTTTAGAGATTTAGTTTAATGTCAATGATGTACTTCACAGAGTTATTTGAGGGTCACAGTGAAGAGACTCTGAGCTCAACCACAGGTTTATAAAACTTAAGGCAATACAGTACAAGGTCCAATAAATGAAGTATTAATTTCAGTGATGTATTTGTAATAGGGAAGAACAAATCTGACTCCATAGTAGATCCATTTCTTTGACTTTAACCTTTGTATTCTATTGCTTTTGCTACAAGTTAATCACTAAAGGGATTCTGCCTATAGTTTAAAGTATACATAGTGGCCTATCTCTAGGAACCCTGCCTTCCATGCCTGTGTGTTAAGCTAAAATACCTTTGTTTAGCTCACAGGAAATATCCTGACCAGGCCCACTTGAGAATGGCTAGAGGAAAGAAGAAATTAATACATCCCCTCCAGAGTCTGGCCTGAACCAGGAAATATTTGCAACAATTTATCACCTTTTTCACTTTATGTCTTCACCTCCCTCTCTTTGTTCTATAAAAGAAACTAGCATCCAAACCCAGGCAAGATGGTTCTTTGGGACACTGGTCCACCATCTTTTTAGTCTGCCGGCTTTCTGAATACAGTCACTAACATATATTTTTACATTAGTTTTCAAGATGAGCATAGATGTAAAAGACATCAGGAACATTAAATAATTTAATGTTGTTGTTGTTTTAGCTATGCTAAAATTTTCTTCCCAACACTATTATTTTTTCTGAAACTTGACAGAAAAACTTAGGTGTTTTTTTCCATTTTCTGTTTTGTTATCTAGTATATTATTTCTACAGGCAATTTAATGGTAAAATTACATATACCACTTTCATGGAAAAGCCTATGACCTTATGTTTCCCATCTGAATTTCATCCCCAACTAAGCACAGCATTTGATAGGAATGTGTCCTTCAGATGTTTCTCAAAAGTAAATACAGTTTAAAAATATCAACCTAACTTAATCAAGCACCAATTTAATATATTTAAAGGTGTGTTTTATTATCCATGACTAAAGCAGCAATATATATAAATATATGCCTATATATTTTAAGACAACTGATTACCAAGACTAGTTTCCTGGACTTTAAATAAATTGTGAGCCATGAAGGTCCTATCCCAGGGTACTTAGTGGTTGGCTGCTGTGCTAAATTGTGCATAAGATTAAGAGCAGTTCTTCCATGATGTCAGTTTCCTTGGCAAAGCAGTGCTCCTGCAGTGTTCATTATGTTTTCTAAGCTGATTCAGTGACTAGTCATGCCACAGCTCAGACTATAGAATAAAGACCAATGGGAAAGAACTGCGCAAAATAATTCACTATCATAAGAGGCAATCAAACAATTCTTAGCATAATTCAACTCATTTCCTTAATATTTCAACTTTCAGAAATTGAGAGCATTTTGTTGCTACAGATATATAGGATCCATATGCTGTCACATAAGCCTAAGCACCAATACAAAAAGAATCATTTCCATTTTCCCTTATGTCACTATTGTTTTCAAACACATACATAAATCATGAATTATTTACTTAACTCTTTTTTTAAAAAAAAGGATGTATTAAAACATATAGTTTTTCTCGAATAAGCTATTTTGCCATAACTATTTCCCAATATTTGTCAAAATTAAATAAGATTCAAAAATTTTGTGAATAATGTTTAAGGAATTAAAGGTAAAATACTGTCTTCAACAAAGTTATGCAGAACCAATTCTTCACAAGACATTTTGACAGGAGCTAGCAGAATACATACACAATGATAGAGGAAAAAGATATAAGAAATGTTCATAAAACTTGAATGACACATCGCTGCATTTAATGGTATTTTAACGAATACTTTATTTATTTTTAAAAATTTATTTATTTTACTTATATTTTTGGCTGCATTGGGTCTTCGTTGCTGCATGCAGGTTTTCTCTAGTTGTGGTGAGCGGGGTCTACTCTTCATTGCGATGTGCAAGCTTCTCATTGCGGTGGCTTCTCTTGTTGCAGAGCACAGGCTCTAGGCGCGTGAGCTTCAGTAGTTGTGGCATGTGGGCTCAGTAGTTGTGGCTCGCGGGCTCTAGAGCGCAGGCTCAGTAGCTGTGGCTCATGGGCTTAGTTGCTCCGTGGCATGTGGGATCTTCCCAGACCAGGGCTCGAACCCGTGTCCCCAGCACTGGCAGGCAGATTCTTAACCACTGCACCACCAGGGAAGCCCTAACGAGTATTTTAAAATGTAGAGAAGTCTAGAATTTTATTATATATAGAGAAAATGAATTTAAAATTTAAAGTTATCGATTACTTCTACTAAAAATTAATTTTATTATCAATTTTCACTATTGAGTAGAAAGTGTTGTGAAAAAATTCATTCTATTGTTATTATCAGATGTTATTATCAGATATAATTTTGTTTATCCCAATGCCTAATTCAGTGGTCTGGGAGGGGTAAAAGAAAGTTATAGTTTATGATGCCATGTAAACAAATGTAGCTTTGGATATACTACACCTAGTGATTATACCTGTGTGTATTCATTTGCATTCCTGACTAAGCTATGTAGAACTCAGGGGAGACATTCTTTGTTTAGAAAAATAAGCATATCGGTGTGGTTTGTTAGAGTGTTGTAATATATTAAATTTTACTTCACTGACCAAAAAGTTTAGGACTCCATTATAATCATTTAAAATTTTGCCCAAGAATAATCCCTGAACTAAGCAATATTTTAATTTGTGTCTGCTGTACATAGAATGGCCTAGTTAGGAGTAAATAAGCAAATAAGTGAGTAAATGGATGCATATGTGAATGAATAAATGAATAGCAGGGTGCACCGCTGGGGAACATATTAGCAGTGTCTCCTTTTCAGAGGTGCTTCTCACCATACATGCTCAGAAGAACTGGACTAATACATAATTTACCTCACTGGATTTCAATAATTTTAAATTTGTATTATTATTTTGTATATTTATATACAAAATATATATATATTTATTATATATATTATATATTTATATATATATATTTTGTATATTTATTATTATTATTAATGATAAGTAACATCAACAAAACTTATGTAATGACATTTTCTGCTTCTGGACTTAAACTGCTTTGCATATGGTCTCATAATCTCAAGTACTTTTCTTACTCAAATATACTACATGGATAAAGAAACTGGACTAGTTCACTGCCATAAAACTTGAAGTGACTGTAGCATTTATACCTCCTATAATTTCTATTGTTATGCCTGTGTATGCACGTTTATATATATATATATTATATATATAATGTTTAAACACTTTTATGTCTAAAATCAAACGCCCTCTCATTTGTATTTTACCTTTCGACTACAGTTTATATTTTCTTACAGATTTCTTCCTTTTCAACATTTTAAATCATACATATACACACCTTATTTATAAAGTACATTAATTTTGCCACAATTAACCTAATTCCTTGACTCAGAAAATTTACTTTTGCTTATGAGTAAATTTACATTATTGCTATGATTTTAGTTTGAAATTAATTCTACTAAGTTTCTCATGCTGAATAATTAATTAGAAATGCATTTCATTGATGTAGCATGCAATTATAGCACACTCATTAAGCATCTACTTTATCCTGGGCTTACTCTATTTCACCCTATAATTCAATAATTGCTTGGGTGTCACCTGTCTTCAAAGCTCCAGATTAGTACAGGATTAAATGTAGCCTAAAATTAGTTTAGCTGTCAGGTAACGTAGCTTAGAAATAGGAATATTCTGACAACATTGGAATTCTTTATAATAGAGAAGAACAGCAAGTAGAAGTATCATTGGACCATACCCTTTTCCAATTACCAGGGCTACTTTAAAGTCCTGTGTATTAGATGGAGGATTCTTTGTCATAATTTGTATTTGAAGTGGGTTTAATGCCTCAGTCAGAATCTCTGTTGATTGTCTGAAGACTCTGAAGTAAAATAAATCCTGAGTTTTCAAACAAGTTTTGCTTTTAAAGGCTAGTAATAAAAGAAGGAAAAAGAGGCTTTTATAAAATATTTTTTTAAACCTTCAGTGTCACGTAAAGTTCCACAAGAATTTCCATTACAAACATTATTTTTGAAGGATTTAGATCCTGGTAGCTGAAATTTGAAACAAAGGTCTTCAGTCTCAAATAGTTATTATTTCTTTAAACAAGAAAGCAAGAGGTCTGCATCATTTTTCAGTGGCAACAACAGAAAATGTATTGTAAAGAAATGGGATTTTGAATAGAGAGCACAGAAGTCTAAAACACATTATTAAGTATGAATGCTGAAAAACACAAAATGACAGGCATTACGGTATCTTGTGAAATTCAAGTATAATACAGAATCCTCACTATCATTATTCATCTTCCAAGTTTTAGCATCTTTACTTAATCTTTGGAGATCTGCTTATTTACTAAAATTCTAAAATTCACTTTAGTGATCAGAATATGCTATTGCTTTATTTGTAATAATATGTTTAAACCACATTAAAATCCGAGAGTATTATCTGAGATTTGAAGTCTTATGGGGTCTAAGTATTTTCTTACGAGGCCTATTTCTACATCCATGTAGCAGCCTCATGATCTGGAGTGAATAGATGAGTAAGTGATGTCTGAGCAGTATTTATGAGCTAGTTTAAATTAGATGATGATCTATAAAGCTGTGGAAAACAATTAAGCAGAAAATACTTGTTCCTTAGCGCCTCATCTCCTCATTGGGGATCAATTTTCCAGACACAGTGACTTCCAGACTTCCCCAGGTTCTCCAAACCCTGACAAAATAGAACTTTGCCTGTGGCATCTACTACTTTAAAATGGAATAGTCCTCTGCCCACCATCATTCTTTAAAGATGATAGGCAAAAACTGGAACATATTTAGAAAGACTAATCAAGTTGGCGAGAGGGCTTAACAGCAGGTCAATTGTTAAAATCATTGTCACATCAGGATTTTACTTTTTACGGCTTTTCTTGTTAGTGGATCTACCTTTTCTTTTTCATTATTTATAAGGCCTTTGCCAGAGATGGCCTAAGAGATTTCTCCACTTCATATTGGTTAATTTAAATAGTTATATTTTTTACCTAATGTAAAAGATAATTGTAGTGGCTAAGAAAGTTTATTATTATTAGCTCAGTAATTTTATTTATTCATTCATTCATTTGAAAATAATTTTTGAGAATCTAATTGCCTATTTCAGGTACTAAACATAGAAAAAGAAATAAAGCATAGTGCTTACCTCTAAGTAGCTTATAAATTCTATAGTCTAGTAAGGAAGATAGGTTCACAGACAATAATTACAGCCCAAGGTATTTAGTGCTTTGATGGAGCTATGCAGAATGTTGCAGACTCAAGAATTTAGGAAATGTCTCCAGTGAAGTTGACGGCCTACCCTCGATCTTACAGGATTAACAGACCCTTGACAAGCAGATGATGAGAGGAAAGGCAGAATTCTAGGTGAGAATTATATGTGAATTGTCTTAAACATTATGAGCACGGTAACTAACCCAATGTAACTGTAGCACAGTGTGTTATGAGCCAACCAGATATGAGATGGGAGATGTAGGTTCAATTTATGAAGGGCCTTTGATCCCATCTTTTATCTTGCACATAATGAGGAATCAGAACCACTCCTGGAGCTGGTGTTGGTATAAGCTTTCATGTGTAATAGGATGCAAGTAAGAAAGTTGGTTAACCAAGCACAGTTGAATTATTTACTCTTAGAGTAAGGAAAGTAGATCCTGAGTTAGAAAACTAACAGCGTGTGTCCATTACAGATAGGTTTTAAATAATAAAGTGAATAAACCCAAATGATGTAAACTTAGAATTAAAAAACAGATTATCATTTCCCTTGAAATAGTAAACTTTTATTAATTAGCTGTAATCAAATTTCCTCATTGGCTTTACATTTAGCTTTTGTAAAATTGTCTCTCCCCATACTATAAATACAGTTGAGGCAGAAGTAGCTTACAAGAGGAAATGTTTATTACTGGGCTTAAAACTCTTCTTATTGCACTGAATAAATACAGAGCAAATAACTAAATGAACTTTGGACTTGAATTCGCATTTTACCTTCTAATTCACTAGATAACTTTTACAGCTTTGTGACATCCAGATATTTGAAGGGCTTTCCCTTTGTCATCAAAGTTCTTATATAGAAATGTATTTTAACGGATTCATAATATTCTGTTATTCAGATCTGTCTGCAGAAGAACTATGAAGTCAGAATAAATTTAGGAAAAACTGGGTAATTTTCTCCTAAAAGGAAACACTATTTTAACTATCAAAATCTGAATGATTAATGGGGTCATATGGTACAAACTTGATAACTGCAAAATAGTCAATCGTGCTGTTGTCTCAATCAGCTGTGTTTGTTCCCTCATGTACTCAAGCCACTCACCTCCTGCCTCTATGGCTTCCATATCCCAAAGGCTGAGAAACATATTCTCTAAAAATGTTTCAACAGAAAACTTCTGATTGCTTTCATCTTACGGGATAAATGAGCTCTTTAGCTATCATCATGAAATTTTAAACATCACCATTCCTAAAGTTCACTATCACTGGAGTTCCTAAAACCACCAAGGTGTCTATTCAGATGATTCTCCTACCAAAAACAAAACAAAAAATCTGTACTTGGCAAATCTCATAGCAAAGTGTCTAGTATTTAGCAGGCATACAAGTACCAGGCTGATGGCTAACAATGTAGGCTGGTAATAACGTGGCAGACATTGATTACTCACTTATTCTTTTTCCAGGGCACACCAGTAGATTACACTTCAGTTATATATGGTCAATCGTCCACCAATGGAAGATGTGGAATTATTTTCTCAGGGAGATAATGAGTCAGATTTAAATTTTAAAAATTTACACTGGCAGAGATGCAGAGAATAAATAAATGGTTAGGAAAATTCTTATTTGGGAAAATAATAAATAAACTCTTGGACATGTTGATTTGAATTGCCAGTTCAACAAAAAAATGAGTATGTCTAGGAGGCAATTAGATAGTGGAGTGTGAACTTTAGAGGTAAGTTCTGGGCAGAAAATATACATTTGAGATTTATGAACATATTATGACAACTGAGTACATGTTTATGGATTTGGTTAATTAAGGAAAAATACTGATTGAAAAAGACCTAAAGTCAGGCATGTGGATTTCCTCTATTTCATGTTCAGAAGGAAACAATTAGTAAGGAGAGAATACTGAGAATAAATGGCAAGAGATGTAGGTGGTAACTTGGAGAATTTATATCAGGAAAAAAAAAAAAAAAAACGGTGCTGTGGTTATGAGGGTCAAGAAAAGATAAGCAATTTTCTCAAGCTGACAGAGTTAACGAACTGAGTACCTACGATGGAGCTGGAATTTTGAAGCCAGGAGAGCTATCTTTAGGGGCCTTGCTTTGAAACACATGCTCACTTATGTGAATTATTTTCCTATCCACAAATTACTGCCCGAACTGCCAGTGAAATCATCAGTAATGAACTGTATTGCCTGTTACTGACCGTTTCTTTGGGCACATTTTCAAATGTTTCCATGTTCTATTGCCACTAAGATAAAAATCTGAAGAGGTAAGTTGATATTTATACAAGCTAAAATGGTTTTCTTTCTTAAATGAAATTTGCTTAAGGATAAAACACTGAAATGAAAACATAAATGTAAATATCACTTTTTATTAAATCAGCAAGTGTGCCTACTATATGCCTGCTGGGATTATCCATTCATTTTACAGGTCGTTATATAATTTACTTTTGTCTATAACTTGATGGATATTTTCCTCAAGAACATGACGACCTCCATAATATTGGTAGTAATATTTTTTGGACAACTCCTAATTTCCAGGATTATGCAAGTACTTTACAATCATTACATCACTTATCCTGTGGGCCTATGATGTTCGTAGAATGTTGTGAGCATTGAATAGGATAACACAGGGTTAGACTTTAGGTCAGATACTTACTACTAAGCCAGCCATACAAAATATGTATAACCATTAATTTCATTGTAAAAGAAGTTGATTGAGGCTTAAGTGTATTACATAGCACGCCCCAAATCACATGAAACAGGGACAAAACCCTGGGGCTGTTCAGGGCCATACGGCGTACACATATACTGTCTGATAGACTGCTTTTCATACCAGTATCATTCACAACCTCCTTTGAGATGTCTAATCGCTTCCTTCAGGAGTTTGTAGATATTCTAAAAGAAGAAAGCCGAATTTAAAAAGTCTAGATTCCATTTTATCTTACTGTTTTGTAATACTGATGTGTGTATGTGTATTAAAGAATTACAGTTTATTGAGCATCCAACAAATTCAGGATTTGTGCTAAGCATGTGCATAAGTTGTCTCAGCAAAGAGGAAGGAGTGTCAAAAGATCTGAATTCTAGTCATTTCTCTAATACTCTCATATTATTTGACTAGCTCTATTTAGGTTCTTTGAATGCAAGGAAAGAAAAGGGAACTCTTGTTACTTAGCAAAAAGTGAATTATTGGGAAGAATGTCATTATACATTTGTCAAAATCCACAGAATGTACGTCAAGAGTGAACCCTGGGGCTTCCCTGGTGGCGCAGTGGTTGAGAGTCCGCCTGTCGATGCAGGGGACGTGGGTTCGTGCCCCGGTCCGGGAAGATCCCACATGCTGTGGAGCGGCTGGGCCCGTGAGCCACGGCCACTGAGCCTGCACGTCCGGAGCCTGTGCTCCGCAACGGGAGAGGCCACAACAGTGAGAGGCCCACGTACCACAAAAAAAAAAAAAAAAAAAAAAAGAGTGAACCCTGGTGTATACTATGGACTTTGGGTTATAATGATGTGTCAATTTAAGTTCATCAATTGCAGCAAATGGACCGCTTCAGCCAGGGATGTCCATAGTAGGGGAAGCTGTGGAGTGGGGGACAGGAGAGATATGGTAACCCCCTTTACTTTTTTTTGTGTGTGTGTGTATTCATTTTTTTATTGAAGTATCGTTGATTACAATATTGTGTTAGTTTCAGGTGTACAACAAAATGATTCATATATATATATTCTTTTTCAGATTCTTTTCCATCATAGGTTATTATAAGATATTAAATATAGTTCCCTTCCTCTGTACTTTCTACTTGATCTTGGTATGAACCTAAAACTGCTCAAAAAAAGTCTATTTTCAAAAAATCCCACAAATTATAATCTACTATATTTATAAATAATGTATTAACTTTTAAGCATTCATTTTTATCTACTAAAAGTTTCCTTATCCCTTATTTCTTCTATCATACTCTAAAGGTAGTCACAAAACAAAATGTGTGAAAGTGCTTTGAAAACTGTTACCTAAAAATATTGTTTTTACTTTAAGTTACGAAAATTGAGTAAATGTGGAAAATAATCTCAATGTGTACAGAGGGTAATAGTGAACAGAATTAAAGATAGAAGACATTAAATATACCATTTATACCTTTCTATTTTTCATGTTCCATTTATTGTTTCTCGCTTTCAGAATTCCTGTTGAACACAGGCGTTATCTGGGTCCTCAGGCCTATTATTATTATTAACGCCTAATGGCATTACCTTAGAAAAACATTTTTACTGTGCGACTCACTAAATAATACCTTGATTCCACATTTCTTAATAAATTAGAATGAGACGTGTTCTCCTACATTGAAGATTCTCTACAAATATTGATCTGAGGTGGGAGCCACAGAAGGGACATTGTCTGTCTTTCACCTCAGGTGCTTCCTAGGATGGCTGTGAATTCAGTGATGTGATTCTTTGGAACTTCTTCCTACCATTTCCTTCTTCCTGCAAGGAGGCCTAGAAATATGCTGGCCACCTACAGGCCATTACTTAATAGAAAGAGGTTTTCTTCTGGAATTAATTAGATGTTGGGCCCAGGAAAGAAAATTTATGTAGCAGCAGCAGTTCCACTTCCTTTTAAAGAAGAGGAAGAACTGAGTAAATTAGGGTGAAAAATGAACCCTTGAAAATAAAAATTTGGAGAGAAAGAACACATAAGGAACAAATTATTTTTTACAAGAAACTTTTGAATGGAAAATTGTCCTAACAAATGGGTGTTCAGTCTCCACTTTATCATTGCCCAAGATCAACACACAGGACACAGGCTATTTAAAAACATGGGTTTGTTCAAAGTACAACCATGTGTTGTCAAGTACTTTTTAAGGCAAGACAAAAGGTGCAGCTGTGAGCAGCATGTTAATTTCAACAGAAAACAACTTTCTCTTATCAAGGTCAAAAAAAATTTTTAAATGTTATCGCAAGTGGTAATTTTCCAACAACAGCATCAGCTAGAATACATGTGATAAGAGTGACAGCAAGGGAGTGTTGGCTATGTTCTTTGATTAAATGGCTAGGGTTCAATTTATTTTCAAAAAATGCAGAACAATACGATTCTCATCATATTTTTCCATTGCAATTTATATTAGGCAGAGCTCTTACAGCATCAAGCCCCTAGTGACAAGAGTGTAAAACTAAATGATTATTTCAATGGGGATAAGGGAGAACATTTTAAAACATTCACTATTGCTATAGTCCAAATGCTTTTCATGGCTTGCCATGTTCTACTCATTCCAATTAAGAATTCTACTATTAAATTAACATTTAATTATTATGACATTGTGACCACTTGAAACAGACAAGTACACACTGAAGTAATCCATAATGTGCAAAAAGCACACAGGCCATTTTCTCAAAATAGTCATTGTTACGCTTTTGCTGACAAGAGTAGGAATTGCAAGTCAAAAATATGAATATGCTCTCAATAGAATAATATAATCTTTAGTTTTCATCATTTTAAATTTGAAAATAGCATAACTGAATTATTTCTGTCATGCCATGGTAAGATGGAAAAAAAGAGGAGCAAACATTTTTAAATTGATGCTGGTGACTAGCTTTAGCAAAACAATTCGCTGTAGAGCTCTACTCAAACGTGTACTTGTTTATCATGGAGAAGAACTCAGTAAAGAGGAATAATATATGGTTATAAATATTTGGATAAAAAAATCACTGATCCATTGTTGGTGATCCCCCAAGTGTTTTTCCATTAGCAATAATAAGGGTTGTCTCCCCCTGAACTAAACACTGAATGTATAATAATTATGTGATAGTTGCTAATAATTAACTCAGTCTTCTACTGTCATAGGAAAACAATCTTTGAGAAGAGGACCTAGCATATCATAACCAAAATCTGTATTAGCTTCCTATTGTTGTTTTAACAAATTACCACAAATTTCACTCCTCAAAACCACACAAATTTATTATTGTACAGTACTGGAGATCAGAAGTCCAAAATTGGTGTAACAGAGCTAAGATCAAGGTGTCTGCAGAGCTGCATTCCTTTCCTTCTAGGAAAGAATTTCTTCTTTGCCTTTCCTATATTCTGGAGGCTGCACAAATTTCTTAAGTTGTGGTCCCCTCCCAGCAATGGCAACAGTCTAATGCCAAAAACAGCACACATTATGTGATAAATATATACATATACATTAGTAAAAGAATGATTTTCTATAAGTTAACTGTTACAGAGTCATTTTTTCCACTTGCATTTTAATTCTGAACATTTAGGAGGACATAGTGTCATTAAGGAAAAGATAATATACTAGAGATCTAGAAAATCTTCTCAGAGAAATAATGCTACATACAATTTTGAGAGTATGGCCTAAACTAATTGAATATCTTGGCTACCTCATAAGAATTATTTCCAATATGAATAATATCTGTTAAGTGATAGTGCCAATATCATGTGGTCTAAGATACATATCTTTCTAATACTATCATAAAGTTTTAAATTAATACTGACATTTAAATATAATCGGGCCAATTTTTCCAATTACTCTTTTGCAAATCGTTCTTATATATTTCTGCGCTCATGGATTTAGTGGCTTCTGCTTAATTAAAAATAAATTGGATATATTGGTAGCAAACAATCAATCTACAAGTTATTTATTACACTTAGCATAATTATTGCTATGTGCGAATGTACTAGATTTCAATATGATGAAAACAGACAAAACTGTTTATAAACATTCACATATGAACTTTAGCTGAGTAGCTGCTTTTCTGTTTGTATCCCAGATAGCTTCCCAATCACTTTTCAATCTCAAATCAGTGTCATTTTCTCCCACATTTTCTCCTATAACCTCCCTCCAATTTTTAAGATCTAAAATTGATGCTACTTCCCATATCCATTGATGCACCTTTATACATTTCTATTAGATAAATACTCTGTTTTTAAAATATATATATATATTTTTTAGACGAGCATATTGAGTTTTTTAGAGACGGGGATGTTCACTTGTTCATTTTTGTTTCACCAGTGCCTTCTCTGAAGGTTAAAACACACATGGTGGATGCTCTGTCATGTTTCCTAAGAGACTGATGGAATCAGTAATAAACAAGTGAATGAAAGTAAAATTTGTCATTCAATGGTATTTTAAATTATCCCATACAGAACTCTAATGGCTTAAATGGTGGACACCAACAAGATACATCCATGTCCAAATCCCTGGCATCCATGAACCTGCAAACCTTTATTTGGAAAATGGATATTTGCGGATATAATTAAAGATCTTGAAATGAGACTACCCTAGAGACCCGATAGGCTTTAAATTCAATGACAAATGCCCTAACAAGAGACAGAGGAGGAGATGAAACACCCAGGGGAAAAGGTGATGTTAAGGTGAGGCAAAAGTTGGAATGATGTGGCCACAAGCCAGGGAAATCAATGAATGCTGACAGCCACCTGAAACTGGTAAAGGAAAGGAAGGATTCTCCACTGGAGCCTCCATGCAGAGTGCTGCCTTGCTGACATCTTGATTTTAAACTCTGGCAAAGAGAACTGTGGGAAAATAAACTGCTGTTGATTTAAGCCACCAACTTTGTGGTAATGTGTTACGGCAACTCTAGTAAACTTATACAAGTACTATAGGAAAATGTAAAATAAATAGAAACCAACTTCCCTAGCTTCAATATTTAAGATCAGCCATCTACTTCTTCCCAAAGACACACACACCAACAGAAGAAACCAACCTTGTCAAAAGTTGAAAATTAATACACATAGTTCATGTTCAATAAATACAGAGTCAATTTCAAAATTTCATCTGTATTCATACCCAGTAATTTAATTTTGAATGTACATGAAACTGTCATAGTAATAAGTACAGGTTAATTCATATATTTTTATCATCATATCTATTCACATCAATTGGTTTTCTTAGTTGACTGTCAATATCAGTGTTTCACAGTTTGGGGTAAGAATATAGAAAACATTTTGAAAATGCCAGGCTAAGTAGTGATTGTTGAAAAATGAACAAAGTTAAGTATAAAAATGGATTATTTCTACACTTTCTGTCTGCCGGCAGAATTTTGAGCACCCGCTATTAAAGAAAGGTATTTCCCACACTGGGTCCACCTTCCTAAAACAGAAGTCAGCAACTCATAATCCCAGATAGTAATCATTTATATCAAACGTGAAGGCATGGAAACAGCTATGGATCTGGGTATATGGCAATGGTAGCTCTGGTTTTTAAGAGCAGTAGTGGAAAACGTTTGGAGACAGCTAACAGCTGCACCTATGTCAGGTGGTTGAGGCAGAGGGGAGCTTCCAGGGGCTTTCAGTGTGTATTTTCAGCATTGTTCTTTGAAGTGTGATGTCCAAGTCTCTGAGTTTCCTTTCTATAATTTTTTTTCTACTTAAAAACTGTTAAAGTGGGTTTTCTCTTCTACAGATTGACTAGCTCAAACTGCAAATCAGAAGAGGATGAAAAGAAGAGGAATTGAGGAAAACCAGGGAAGTAAAACAAGTTTAGGTAGGACAGGGGATGATTACAAATAACTGAGCGATGATTTGGTATTTTTCTACGAACATATTTGAAACTATAAACAATTTTCTCCTCACGTTCCCATATGCCCTATATTCAATTGGATTACCCAAGTACATTACTACTTCTTTTTAATACGTCTGCATCACTTCTTCTTTTGTATCTTCCTCTAACTCACTCTGGCAATAGTCTCCTCACTGATTTCTTGGCATTCAATCGTGTCACAACATTTTACATGAAAATAATCTTTCTAAATAACCACTTCTGTATGTCACTCTTATTGTTGAATAAATTTCACTAGTCCAAATGAATGAATTTATGAAAATATGAATAAACATGTTATATAGTCATTGCAGTGTATCTCAATGGGTTCAACATATTCTGGTAGCAAAACAAAAGGGTAATTTGGAGAGACATGAAAAACAAGATTTTGCTTTCTGTCAATCACATGGTTCATTAAAAGGTGTGACATGTCATCTCCCTATTATTAAACTGAATATGTTTTACCTTTGTGTTCTATACAGTGGAAAACAACAGGTTATTTCTACTAACCAAAATTATCTTTGTTGCGTGTTAAGGTAAACAATTTATCTTTAAAAAATTGTATACGTTATCTTTGCCTTTATAGCTATTTTTGCAGTAAAATATACAAAAAGTTATTATTTTTATCTACAAAACGAATTATTTTCGCTTCAATGCATTAGAATGCCAAAGCAATAAAATGTACTCCTGACATTAATAATGCATACTGTATGCCTTTAAAATGAATCTAAATGTAAACAGAATTATAGACTGCTTGAAAACATAACTGTTCTTAGATGATAAAAATATTTTTTGTTTCAACCATAATAGAATTCCTGTTTTAGTGTAGTATGTAAAGCAGGCATACACAAAAGCTGAGAAAGTAGCCAAAATGAAAAGTTCAATTACTGAACACAGCATTTCAAAACACACTACATTCTAGCATTACCTAACTATGTTTACTTCACCTCTCCCTGTCATGATCCCTATGCACCTGCTGAAAACTTTTTATAAACTCTTTTTGAAAGTATCTTTTGGGAATTCCCTGGCAGTCCAGTGGTTAGGACTCTGCACTTTCACTGCTGAGGGCCGCGGGGTTCAATCCCTGGTCAAGAAACTAAGATCCTGCAAGCCACATGGCACAGACAAAAAAAAAAAGTATCTTTTAAGTTCTAAGATTTATGCATTAACTTCCCTTATACTACTATAAGTGCAGAAAGAACACCATCTATTAAGCCTTGTTTGAGTAGCTCAGCTACATAAATATGCCTACAACATTCACTAACCTTATCACTAACTTTGAGTATATCACAAACAATATTATACCTTTAGTCAATAGATTTAAAAAGTCATATTTCTCAAAAAATGTGTATGATGAACTTCAGGAAAACCAGCACTAAATCTAAAACTTTTTTGATTTCCACACAATAAAATTTATTAATGGTTAAAGTAAATAAATCTTTACTGAGTCAGGACTATGTTTTTGTTATATTTATTTTCTTATTTAACCTAAAAACAACTTTATGGAATCAATATCAATATCCCTACGGTTATAAAAAGTAATGATTATCATTTTTAGGATATTTTTCTAAATTAGTAGAACAGAGTTAGGATTCAAAATTTAAACTCATGGGCTTCCCTGGTGGCGCAGTGGTTGGGGGTCCGCCTGCCGATGCAGGGGACACGGGTTCGTGCCCCGGTCCAGGAGGATCCCACATGCCGTGGAGCACCTGGGCCCGTGGCCATGGCCACTGAGCCTGCGCGCCCAGAACCTGTGCTTCGCAAGGGGAGAGGCCACAGCAGTGAGAGGCCCGCGTATCGAAAAAAAAAAAAATTTAAACTCATGCTTCTGCTAAAATATGTAGCCACATGATTAAAAGATGTATTTGCTCCAGAATGATAAATCACCCCAATCTTAAGCTCCAAAGCTTCTTGATGCTGAGTATACAAATCTTAAAGACCAGGGTCCATGTTATCTAGTAGCTGATTTTTTTTCTTACCCCCAAGTCTCTGTTTGGGACTCATCTGAAGATTTTTAAATTTCTCATTCTGGGGAAGAAAGAAAAAGCCCACAACATAAAATATTTTCACTTATTTAGTTTCCATGGGGATATAACAATAGTCTTATTTTAAATCAGAATAAAAAATCTTTGGACTTTATTATTTTAAAAATTATGTGCTCAATAAATATTTACTACATTTTGACTGAATGAATTATTGATTTCTAGTATTTCTATATGTTTACTATTACTATACATGCTCAGTAAAGACCAAATATTATTTGTTGTCATAACTGTTGTTAAGTGAATTTTTAAAATCTTTTTAAGTACGTAACAGAAACATCCACTCTATCTTCTTAGGACATTTGGATCTGCAGTTTACTAAATATGTGACATTGGCTAGTAGGAGAATTCAAAATTTTATGTGTTAAAGCTGGGGGAAATTTTACATAAATATAGTAATTAAAAAAATCATAAAATCAAAGTGACTGATACATATAACACCTTAATAAGTTAATTACTTTTCCCTTCTTTCCTTCTTTTGCAAAAGAACTAAAAAAGTGCTATTGTGCTAGTTATCAGCTAGGAAAGGATTCACGTATTGTGTACTTGTATTTCTAAAGTTACTCCAATTTAAATTAGGCAGACATTACAATTTTACCATGAGATGAAACAGGAAGAGAGGAATCAAATAGAAGAAAAAATGTGAAAGGCACTTTAGCCATTAATTTTGTCCCTTTTTTTACATTTCTTGTTAATATACCTTCACATTAAAGAACAAAACTTTTTTTCTAATACAAGTGTACCCTAGGGATATACAATTACAAATATTTAATCTTTGGGAATTTAGTCAACAACCATAGTCACTGACATTTAGACTCTGATATTTACTCATAAAATGTTCTGATACATATTTAAAGGCAGGAATGAGAATTATAAGTATTTTTTTAAACGTCTAGTACAATCAGAATAATTGGCTTGTAGAAGCAATGATGCCACCACTACCATGAGGCATTCATCATTCACCTTTATAAACATGATCTTATGTAACGAATTTATAGCACAAACATTTCTAAGTTTCCTTCTGTTTCTAAAACTTTATACCAAGAGTCTTAAAATTATGTGCACTTAGCTCAATAGAAAGACCGCAGACTTGATCTCAGGATAACTTAGTTGAAGTACTAATTCATTCCAAATCTAGACATTTAACCCGTAACAAAAGATACAATTATGGTCGACCCTTGAACAACAGGGGTTTGAATGGCCATGGCTCCACCTCTACACACATTTTTCCCAAAAAATGCTACTTCAGTGTGAAATGATCTGCAGCTGGCTGAATCAGCAACTGCTAAACTGAAAAAGTACAGAGGAACCATGCATAAGGAGGGTGGACTGTAGTTACAGGGGGATTTTGTGTGGGGTCTATGCCCCTAACCCCAGCTTTTTCAAGGATCACATGTATATTAAACCTGTGTCTGTATGGAAGATGAGCTCAGAAAAATGAGCTTAAGAATACGCAAAATAGTATGCTTTCTTCAGTAGTAAATAAAATGATCTATAAGAGTGTTTTGTTACCCTTCATTAATTTCCTCAGCCTACTGCTGGGCTTTACCTGCATGCCAGGAACACTACTGAAAATGCCCACTATTGAAAACAAGAATAGTATCTGAGGTATTTCCCCACCTTCAGTCATTCTCACACACGGCCTGTATTTGCTAAGTATTATTAAACTCAACTCGTGTTTCACTAAGCATTATGTTAAACTGTAATAGTCATGAGGTGATGACTTTGATGTACTAGACTTAACGGATGCTACTCATCAAAATAAAAATATTAGTATTAAAGTAAAAAAAAAATCAAGTTTAAAAAAGCCCAACTGATTGAAGTGATAAATGACAGATATTACTTTAGGTAAATTTCAGTTTCATAAATTTGTTCATCTTTCTAGTAAATTCACACTAAAATAAATACCAAATTTAAATGTCATTATCAACAATTAAAATGAAAAAACTGTACGTTTTTGAAATATAGCTGTTCACAAAATGAACACAATTTTTCACAGAAATGTTTCTTACTTCTGCTCTTATAACTGTGGTAAGATTCTTAATTTAGTTGGCTAGCTACATCAGATTAATATATATATATAATAAATATATAGTATTTATCACAAATGCATGTAGAAATCACTCATTTCATAAACATGTTCCTGCTTTCTAATGTTTTCTGATTTATTACGCATCATTAGTATTCCCTGTAAATGTCACAGTTTGCAAACAGTAATTGATGTTGCATCATATATACCTAATATTAAATTGAAGTACTGCTTTTCTACAAAATATGTTCTAAATAGAAGAAAAAAGTGAGAAAGTATTTTGTATATGTACTTTAAAATAAAATTATATTTGCAAGTGTGACTGTTGAAGAAAATCATTAAAAAAAGTTCATGTTTATTATTTAAATCAGTAACTCCTGAACACAATTAAGTTTTACACAATTTCCAGGCATCCATAAAAAATTCAGGCAAATCTTAAATAAATGTAGATAGTGAAGAGTGATAGGGAAGTCATATACATCTCCAAATTATTCATTTAAAAAAAGATCTTCACTATACCCTTAAAAAATAGGAGACCTTATTAAGAAGTTCTTTGTTATGACTGATTTGCACCAACTATGACTGATTTGAACCCTCTATAGTAAGTCCTAAAATTGTCTTTCCCTATTGTGAACTTACTGATGCTTTAGCATTCAATTGAATAATGTTTAATGATAAATTTCCCAAATATTTTGTTTCAAAAGAACATTTAATAGGCATGCTTATTTATATTTTAAAATTATATTGTTTGCTTTCCCAAAATGTTCAATTTCCTTTTGAGCTTCTAACATAAACAGTTCAATGAAACCTACTTCTACTAGATTTCTAAATTTTCATTACAATGAAGAAAAGTTTTATATATATATATGACCCTGTGTACATATACATGAATACAACACACATGTATATATATTCATACATAAACGTTGAAACTATATACGAATATCTACATTAGAGACTTAATTGACGTAAGCTATTTTGCTTTTATGTGATCAGCTTAAAAAGAGTCCAGACTAACCAGAAGTTTATAGCTTTCAGAGGGATACAAAGATTCCCCAGGGGGGAAACAAAATACTGCTAAACATTCCACTGTTTGCAGTGACAGGGTATGATAAGGTTTGACTGTGAGTCAATTTATGTACCCAAGTATCAATCTTCATAACCATTCTTCTCCCCCAAGAAATGCATATTTACAATACTATGAAATATCTGTTTTCCATTTGCCCACAAAGTCATATTAAAAGGCTGGCTTCTCATGGAGGCATGTGCGCCATATAAGGAGGAGAGATTCTGCAGCAAACTTCAAGTCTTTCTGCCAGAATTGCCCTTTGCTTCCCATTCTACGTCCCTTAAATTTGACAGCTCAAAAATAAAATAATTCTTGCCTCTACCCTTCATTCTTTATACAGGCCTAAAACATGTTCACAAGAACCCCATGCAATCTATGTCAGAACTCCTTTCATCTCAAATTCAGGACACACATAGATCACAACGTTTTATTCAAAAGAAGAGGGTGAAACTCAGGTATTTAGTTACTGGGAGTGGGAGTGGGGAGAGAACAAAAAGCATTACATAATCGCTTAACTCAATATTCCCAGAGAGAGACATACGAAAACTGTATTTACAAAAAGAAATTCAGAAATCAATAACAGGAAAAAATCTGAGATCAGAACTTTTTACTGTTTCGAAACATAATCACTGAAATTCTAGAACCCTGGAACAAGTAAGTTAAATATCGAAAATCTGAAGCAGTTAAATTGGAAAAAAAGTCAAGAATGCTACAGAATTGAGAAGAAAAATGCAAAGCTGTATAACCCTGAAAAAATATTACAGAAATATAAGATTAATTGAGGATGCAAATTATATATGTATTACAGCAACTAGAGAAGTGAATAGTAAAGTAAAAATATCAATGAAAGATATAAGGACAGCTTCCTGAAATGAATACCAAAAACAAACAAAAACTTTATACAGAGTAACACAGATAAACAATGAGGAAAAAATAAGTACAATGGATGTCAAGAATTAGGAATTTTTCTTGTAAACTTTGCTTCAGGAAACAGTGAACAAGCAAAAGTAGGCCTCATACATTTCCTTTATATAAGAAATACCTGAATAATGATGATCATAGTAGCCAGCTAGCAGTTACTGAGGTTGTACCATGTGCCAGGAGCTATTCTAAACAAATGTATATATTTATTCATTTAATGCTTATAAAAATTTTATGAGGTGGGTGTTATTTTGGTTAAGACCAAGGAAAGAGTTAAGACAAACTACTTAGATTTGACATTTACTGGCTGCACAAACTTGTGTAAGTTACCGAAACATTCACGTCTCAGTTTCCTCCTCTTTGTCTCCCACTAAGTTATTATGAGGAAGAAGTAAATTAGCATGCGAAAAATGCCTTGAATGAGGGGCAGCATATGGGAAGCACTATGAAAATGCTAACTTATCATCATAATCACCATTATTATCCCCATTCTGTGGATGGGAGACTAAATCACACAGCAATGAGGCAAAGTAGAGCATATTTTCTAACCGTGTAAAAATAAGCTTCAGCTTACACAGTTAGAAAGTGGAGTACAATGAATTTCATGTTTAGATTTTGGAGTAAAAAATACATAGAGAGAAAAGAAGTCATACACTCTTTCTAAAAATAAGCATCTCTGATTAAGAGCATGGCATGGAGATGGGGATAAGACAGAAAAATAAAAAGCAAACAAAAAGATACAGCATTTCCCATACCTGACAGCAACAGTGTTTTGAGGCCCTACAACAGAAGCTTCAGGAAAAAAAATAGGAATGATCCTAAAGAGAATGTCTGGGATAGTTTCCCCCCCTCCTTATTCTACATTCAGCATATGATTGCTGGATCACACCTCACACATCACACATACAAACACAGAACAATTCTGCCTCAAAATTCCTAGTTCAAATTTCTAAACTTCCCCTGATGCTTGGGCAACACTGAAGTATGACACATATGGCAATCTAAGCTGCAACAAAATTCAGTGACGTTGCCCATGTATTTTAAACACAGCAACATAATTGTGAGCCAAATCAACTTTTAACAGTAAATCCTGAACTGAACGAACAGTGACTCTTCAGTTTATATATGTTTATGAATGAGGGTTGTTTTTGGCTCATATATTGCCCCCCATACTTGCAGGCAGTAATATCTGGAATATCTTTGTCAGAAGATGTTAATAATCATGAAAACTTTGTTTTTGTATTAAGATGAACTTGTATACGTTTCTAAATGTTAAAATCTGATTATCTGTCCCTGATTGAGTTATGATAGATTAAATGGTTTTATAAAGAAAGCAAATTTATTTGCAATGTCATTGCCATTATATCAGAATTTAACATAGTACAAATATCAGAATCATTATATTGGATATAATAAAATATATAAAATAAAAGTATAAAGTATAATAAAATATATATTATACAAATATATCTTATATATAAGTATATTTTTTATATATAAATTATATTTATATATAAATATATTTATATATATTTTATATACATGTATATTTATAAATATATTTATATGTAAATATATATATTCTTTTCTTAAGCTTTAATTCCACAGTATTACAATATTTTATTCTAGTTGGTAGTTAGGTCATTAACAGTATTTTTGTTATTTTTTTTGATACTTGAAAAGAATTTTTTACTATTGGGTTTCTAATTATCATTTATGCATGTCCTGACTCCAACCCTGTGTATAAAAAATGAAGATCATCCTCTATTTGTTCTGTAATATTAATATATAATATTACTATGTTTTCATAAGGGTCTATGGCCTACTGTAACACCTCATAGAGCCCTAGTTCCACACTTGTAGAATAAACCCTGTTTTCTAGCCCTATCTCAGATCTTTCCCATAGTACTCTTTCTATATTCTAGTCTCTTAGAGGTCTAGACCAAATGCTTCTAGCCTCTAATTTAGAAAAATCAGGCATCTCATTATCTTCAAGTTTACTGAATAGTGCACGCACCTATTCCCAGAAAACACCCCATGCTCTCTCCTAACAATCCTTAACCCTTGCCCCTTGCCACACACACGAGAGTGTATACTCACATGAGTCCTTATACTGCTCTCTTTCAGCCAATGTCCCATACCAACCCATGAACTTCTTTCAAGACACTCTTGAATCTCAATCTATGTACATATCCTACTCATCTCAAAACCTAAGAGTCAAGGTTTCCCTTATACAAGTGCCACCTCCACTCTGTAACACTCTATGCTTCTAATCCCCACATTTCACTAAGCATTGCATGTTGAGAACCGGGAAAGAAGACCAAACATATCAATACATCAACAACTTAGAAATGTCACTTCCTTTTCTGATTTGACTGACTTGACTCTCAATGGTGTTAGCTAAAGCATGACATACCTGGAAATTGTTTCTTACAAATATATCAGCTATGGATTTTGGAACTTGACAAGATAATTACAGTGGAAGATGCAGATAAACATGCTTATGGTCAGTTGCATAGAGTTAGAAAAATCCTATAAGTGGAAATTTGCTATGGGAAACTCACCTTTGTTCATACTACTAGTTTACCACAGTATCTAGGCAGTAAGTTTTACTTATCTCTCAAGTGCATATACATTTGAAAATACCAGATATAAACATTTGCATTCATGTATAGTTAATTCATATTAATTCACTGTTAGATTAATGTGCTTAATTTAAAATTTTCTAATTTAGCTTTTTCATTACCCTATACTCTGCTTTTTTTGTGAACGTATAAAATTAAGTTAGAAGACGATGAAAAGAAGAGTAAGTGGCAGATATCTGATGCTAGTCATTTCTTTTCTAAACTGTGTGAGCTAAATTAAAATGTCTTATTATTCATAATCGATAAGTCAAATATCATTTACTAAAGATTTGGCACTTCCATTTTTTTCTCTTATATTTTGTTTACATAGACAGGCCTGCCCTTTACGAAGGACCCCTATAAGCCTTTTTGTCTCTGAGAGAGAAACAATGAATGTGATGCTTCCGTGAATCACTTATGGGCAACTGAATGTCCCAAATAAAATTGCCCAGGAAAAATTAAGTATGGGGTTCTAGGGTAGCCAGAAGACACCAACAATAGCAACCCCCCATTCTTGGTTGCTGTGGGTCATTATATCCTTGAGGGTCTATCCCTTGGGGAAGAGCTGATATTTTGTAAGGTTCTTCAGGGCTGTGTAGAGAGAGAAGATACAATGATAGTTTGGTCAGTTTACAGTCTGGTGCCTGTCGCAGGAAAGCACTGTTACATGTATTTGTTTAACAAATCCTTCCCCCATGCTTATTTACCCCAGCGCTAAGCTCCTTACTCTTTATGGGTGTTTCTCGGGCCGGAATGTTTGGAGCCATTCACTCCACTTCAGTTAATCTAACTTTTAATTATATGATGTTTGCCTTTCTCTTGACTGATACTGATCTATTTATTGTCACGTTACTAGCAGACAATGAAACACAAGTGACGAAAGAATTGAGGCACATTTGGATGATAAATGCTTTCAAAGATGACTTGTACACTCTTAAAGTGTTCGTGAATCAGGGGAGGCAGTGTGCACTTCTGGTAGAGAGAAGATCCTTTGTAAAGGTATGTATTCCAGAAAGAACATTATCTGAGTCTGAATATCTATTTCAGGAAGTGGTAAATAATTGTGTATAACTTAAGTGTTGTGTATAAGGGACACAATGGGAGATGATACCAGTCAGGTGAACAGAGGCTACATTTGAAGAGAAAACCCCAAAATGTGTTTTCCAATACGTGAAGACACATATTTCATCCTGTACCAGACAGTCTAATAAGGATTACTGTAGCTATATCACTCTAGAAACAGGGCTGAAGGCAAATTAAGAGCATTAATTAACAATTTAATTTACAATACAGCCTTATATAAGATATTCAAACTGAGAGAACAACTTTTTAATATAGGTAGGGTATGCACAAATCTTTACAGGTTACAGTCAACAACACTACTTGCCCACTATTTTTGAGGCTACAGAATTTAAGCTTAGGTCTTTGGCCTCTAGTTCAGACCTGTTTTCGTACCAAATCCTGCCTTTTTAATTATGATAATAGCTAACATTTGCAAAGTATTCAAGATGTGGCAAACACTGTCCCAAGAAATTAACGTTTTTATAAAATTTAATCTTAACACTAAGTCTATAAAATAAATAATATTATTTCCAGTTTGTAGATGAACAAATATGATATGGAAACATTAAGTAACCTGTCCAAGGTCACTTGGGCAAGAATTATGCCCCCGTATTTTTTTTTTTTTTTTTTTTTGGCCACACTGCGCAGCATGTGGGATCTTAGTTCCCAGACCAGGGATCGAACCCATGAAAGTGTGGAGTCTTAAGCACTGGACCACCAGGGAAGTCCCCATAGTTTAAACTTATAACTGTTGTTTCTGATTTCTTCTCCTATGATCATATCTACATTCTCTTTTGTGTGTATTACTGACAGAAAATTAGCTGACTTAAAGGAAAAATCTTCCCCAGTGTCTTCCTATAGTAGTATTTTTGTAAATATACAATGCAATTCAGTTTAATGTGAGTATTTTTGTTCACTAGACTCACAGAATCTATCCATAGGATGCTGAAACATAAAGAACAACCAAGTTCCTAAACAAGAAATACATTAGCAGTTTAAGTATTTTTACCAACCTCAAATTGCTTTCAGTTTATGCACAATACTCACAGGCATGTGATCCTAGATTTACTCTCTAGAATACTTCATTATCATTACTGGAGTCCTATGTATCATAGTCCCTCATAAGTGACATTTCCATAAAGAATAACACACAACTGAGTAGTTCTCAATTCCCTAAGTGAGTCTTACATTATATTTCAATATAAATAGTATGTCTGCACATCAAAATATTATGCCCATCTCATTTGAAGATGAACATAAAAGCCTGATATGTGAGCCAGGCACTTGAGGAGGTTTTTAATAAATAATAGAGTGATTTCATTCTTAATGAAAATATTAACATAAATAGACATTCATAAACACTTGGAAATTTTTCATAAAAATAGATTCCATGTCTGCTTACGTGGCAAATTTAATCATCTCTAATGACTGAACCTGTGGCTAAAACCACTCTTTAAAGAGTTAATGAAGACACTTGAGGAAGCCAGGAAGTCGAAAACAAACCAGCAGCCTGCTTTACTGGAAGTAGGAAAGCAGAGCATTTCTAGGAGAAGGCTGACCTATATATAGCATCAACCACTCATGAGAAGTCAAGTAGGGCAATAAACCACAAACTGCATTAGATTTGTTTATTTGGAACAGAAGTCATTTAATAGAACCATTAAAGCTACTCAGTGTCTGTGGAGAAATGTTGATGCTGGAGAGCCATTTTAAGTAAGTACAGCAATATAATCATGTTATGATATAAAATTGTGGGGATAAGAATTAGGATAATGAAATAGGTTTAACCTTTTAGGTCTGAAAAGGACTAGATGTAATTCCTATATCCACAATTAATGTATATCTTGGGGGAAACTGTTCAACCCCTCAAACCTCAGTTCGCTTATCTATAAAAAGGTAAAATACTAACAATGCAAAGTTGAATTATTAAAGTGAGTATCCACTGCAAAACAATGCCTGAACAGTAAGAACTCAATCTTTCTTGACTCATTGGAAACAGAATACCCAAATCACATACCGTCCTATCTGATTTTAGAAAAGAGCAGGAAAAAAAAAAAGCACACAGGATTCCTGAATTCTCATCTAGTGCTTTTCTCAGAACATGGCTCATCACCTTTGTGGAACATTTGGTAAGTACCTAAATCTCAGTTTTACTTACTTTTCTAAAATGTGGGGAAAATAATAGTATTGATCTCAAACTGTCGTTGGAAGGCTTAAACTAGTTAATGCAGTTTGAGGGCTTTAGAAGAGTTTGAAACAGATAATACCACGTAATTAGATGCTGCTGCTGATGAAAAAAATAACAATTATAATATTATAATATTGGCATGAAAATTAAGCATATTTTTGATGGAAAAATGGGTATTTGTTTTCTTTTCCTGTGTCAAGGCTTCTCAACTTAGTGAATAGCTTTAAATAAATGCTAAAAGGCAGAATGAGAAATTCAGAGAATATCACAGCTTTTTAAAATTATAATACAATATTAATATTTATATTACTAAAAAGTCTTGCTTAATTTTCCCATTGACCTTTAGTTGGAGCTTTGAGTAAACATATATAATTTTGTAGTCTCAACTGAATCAACTGTGACCTTAACAGTTAGTTAAAAAATTAAATTATTTTGGAAACTGGATTTATAATATTCATATAATATATGGGAAAGGATGGAGGTTAGAAGACAGACAGGGATTCTATTTTAATATGAGCAGAAACAACAATTTATTTTTGACCTATTATTCTGACAGCAAGATTATACTGAATGACTGTTAATCATGTAGAATATTACAGATAAGCAGTGGTTTGGGTTTAGAATTTCCAGAGTTTAATTTTAGTAATGTAGACTAATAGAAGTGCTAGAATTAAATTTTATACTCAACCTTTTAATGTTTTTATTTTAAATTAATATTTAATTTCCCTTTTTAACACACACACATATATGTAATTAATGATCATTTTTACCTCTTTCCTTTACCAGTTACCATTTCTAAAGAAATGTCAAAGTTGTTCTAAGCCACATCACCAGTACTCTCATAAACAAGACACATGCAGGGTCCCTGTAGTCATATAATAGAAATGGGCTTCAGTTTCCAAAGGAGAAGTTCACTGCCTCTGAAGTGTTTCCTTTTTTTAGATTTTTCAATTCTATAGCTTGAGCAGAATCCAAGTGAACTACAAGAACAATATTTCAGATCATTACAACTTCCTTTCAAATTGAAATGTTATCCTATTTTCCTTATCAGATAACTACTAGTTTATGTATTCAGTCAAAAGCTGAACACCAAGTATGAGAAATATACTGCTTACTCCTTCCATGTCCTCACCCCTGCAAGAAATCTATAATTTGCACAAGCCAGACTATAAATCCTAACATTTAATCTCACTGAGTAGCTGAATGTTTCAAATGAAAATTGACTGCAGCTATTTTCCGAGGGAATTCAATCTCAATATTGACCAGCATTTCTGGTAAGCCAAACAACTGCAATATTTTTAGTCTCTCAACCTCCTGGAACATAAAGAAGTTTTTGATGCATGATTTTTATCCTTTAATTTTTTTTCCTACTGAAGTATCATGCATTAGCTTATAAAACATACACCAATTATTGAAAATGCAGAGCACTGGGTTAAAAATATAATCGCTAGGGCTTCCCTGGTGGTGCAGTGGTTGAGAGTCCGCCTGCCGATGCAGGGGACATAGGTTCGAGCCTGGCTCCTGGAAGATCCTACATGCTGCAGAGCCACATGAGCCCATGAGCCATAACTACTGAGCCTGCGCTCTAGAACCCATGAACCACAGCTACCGAACCCTTGTGACACAACTACTGAAGCCCACAAACCTAGAGCCTCTGCTCTGCAACAAGGACAAGCCACCGCAATGAGAAGCCTGCACACCGCAACGAAGAGTAGCCCCCGCTTGCCTCAACTAGAGAAAGCCTTCACGCAGCAACAAAGACCCAATGCAGACAAAAACAAATAAATTTATTTTTTGAAAATGAATATGGCATTTTAAAATGTAACTACTCTTGCAAAATAAATATGGAATGAAGAATATCATGATTAAAGAATATAACATAACTGTAAAGGTTTTGAAAATATTCTTAATTTATCTGCAACACACATAAAAAACATCAAAATCCTAAAGTCAGTAAGAGGTGGGAACACGACAAGGTATCTTCCCTGACAATTTTCTCAAATAGAAATTACGAACATTTTTAAACCAGACCTCCTATATATTTTTTAAAAATCTTATTTTAATTTTTTTAACGTCTTTATTGGAGTATAATTGCTTTGCAGAGTTGTGTTAGTTGCTGCTGTATAACAAAGTGAATCAGCTATACATACACATATATCCCCATATCCCCTCCCTCTTGCGTCTCCCTCCCACCCTCCCTATCCCACCCCTCTAGGTGGTCACAAAGCACCGAGCTTGTCTCCCTGTGCTATGCTGCTGCTTCCCACCAGCTATCTACTTGACATTTGGCAGTGTATATGTCAATGCCACACCCTCACTTCGTCCCAGCTTACCCATCGCCCTCTCGGTGTCCTCAAGTCCATTCCCTACATCTACATCTGTACTCCTGTACTGCCCCCAGGTTCTTCAGAAACATTTTTTTTTTAATTCCACATATATGTGTTAGCATACGGTATTTGTTTTTCTCTTTCTGACTTACTTCACTCTGTATGACAGTCTCTAGCTCCATCCACCTCACTACAAATAACTCAATTTCATTTCTTTTTATGGTTGAGTGATATTCCATTGTATATATGTGCCACATATTCTTTATCCATTCATCTTACCTAGGGGTAAGACAGGAATAAAGACACTGACCTACTAGAGCATGGACTTGAGGATATGGGGAGGGGGAAGGGTAAGCTGTGACAAAGTGAGAGAGTGGCATGGACATATATACACTACCAAATGTAAAATAGATAGCTAATGGGAAGCAGCCACATGGCACAGGGAGATCAGCTAGGTGGTTTGTGACCACCTAGAGGGGTGGAATATGGAGGGTGGGAGGGAGGGAGACACAAGAGGGAAAAGATATGGGAACAAAAAAAAAAAGAAAAAAAAGGACACTTAGGTAGCTTCCATGTCCTGGCTACTGTAAATAGTACTGCAATGAACAATGTGGTATATGACTCCTCTTGAATTATGGTTTTCTCAAGGTACATGGCCAGCAGTGGGATTGCTGGGTCATATAGTTCTATTTTTAGTTTTTTAAGGAACCTCCATACTGTTCTCCATAGTGGCTATATCAATTTACATCCCCACCAACAGTGCAAGAGGGTTCCCTTCTCTCCACACCCTCTCCAGCATTTATTCTTTGCAGATTTTTTTCATGATGGCCATTCTGACTGGTGTGAGGTGATACCTAATTGTAGTTTTGATTTTCATTTCTCTAATGATTAGTGCTGTTGAGCATCCTTTCATATGTTTGTTGGCAATCTTTACATCTTCTTCAGAGAAATGTCTATTTAAGTCTTCTGCCCATTTTCGGATTGGGTTGTTTGTTTTTTAGATATTGAGTTGCATGAGCAACTTGTATATTTTGGAAATTAATCCTTTGTCAGTTTCTTCATTTGCAAATATAATCTCCCATTCTGACGGTTGTCCTTTCGTCTTGTTTATGGTCTCCTTTGCCATGCAAAAGCTTTTAATTTTCTTTAGGTCCCATTTGTTTATTTTTGTTTTTATTTCCATTTCTCTAGCAGATGCGTCAAAAACAATCTTGCTGTGATTTATGTCAAAGAGTGTTATGCCGACATTTTCCTCTAAGAGTTTTAGAGTATCTGGCCTTACATTTAGGTCTTTAATCCATTTTGAGTTTATTTTTGTGTATGGTGTTAGGGAGTGTTCTAATTTCATTCTTTTACATGTAGCTGTCCAGTTTTTCTGGCACCACTTATTAAAGACGCTGTCTTTTCTCCACTGTATATTCTTGCCTCCTTTATCAAAGATAAGATAACCATATGTATATGGGTTTATCTCTGGGCTTTCTATCCTGTTCCATTGGTCTATATTTCTGTTTTTCTGCCAGTACCATACTGTCTTGATTACTGTAGCTTTGTAGTATAGTCTGAAGTCAGAGACCCTGATTCCTCCAGCCCCGTTTTTCTTTCTCAAGATTGCTTTGGCCTTTCGGGGTCTTTTACGTTTCCATACAAATTGTGCAACTTTTTCTTCTAGTTCTGTAAAAATTTCCGTTGCTAGTTTGATAGGGATTGCATTGAATCTGTAGATTGCTTTGGGTAGTATAGTCATTTTCACAATATTGATTTTTCCAATCCAAGAACATGGTATACCTATCCATCTGTTTGTATCATCTTTAATTTCTTTCATTAGCATATAGTTTTGTGCATACGAGTCTTCTGACTCATTAGGTAGGTTTATTCCTAGGTATTTTATTCTATTTGTTGCAATGGTAAATGGGAGTGTTTCCTTAATTTCTCTTTCACATTTTTCATCATTAGTGTATAGGAATGCAGGAGATTTCTGTGCATTAACTTTGTTTCCTGCTACTTTACCAAATTCATTGATTAGCTCTAGTAGTTTTCTGGTAGCATCTTCAGGATTCTCTATGTATAGTATCATGTCATCTGCAAACAGTGACAGCTTTACTTCTTTTCTGACTTGGATTCCTTTTATTTCTTTTTCTTCTTTGATTGCTGTGGGTAAAACTTCCAGAACTATGTTGAATAACAGTGGTGAGAGTGGGCAACCTTGTCTTGTTCCTGATCTTAGCGGAGACGGTTTCAGTTTTTCACCCTTGAAAATGATGTTGGCTGTGGGTCTGTCATATATGGCCTTTATTATGTTAAGTTCTCTCTATGCCTACTTTCTGGAGGGTTTTTTTAATCATAAATGGGTGTTGAATTTTGTCAAAACCTTTTTCTGCACCTACTGAGATTATCATATGGTTTTTATCCTTCAGTCTGTTAATAGGGTGTATCACATTGACTGATTTGGGTATACTAAAGAATCCTTGCATTCCTGGGATAAACCCCACTTGATCATGGTATATGACCATTTTATTTTTTTTATTATTTGCGGTACACGGGCCTCTCACTGTTGTGGCCTCTACAGTTGCGGAGCACAGGCTCCGGACGCGCAGGCTCAGGGGCCATGGCTCACTGGGCCCAGCCGCGGAGGGGCATGTGGGATCCTCCCGGACCGGGGCACGAACCCGTGTCCCCTGCATCGGCAGGCAGACTCTCAACCACTGCGCCACCAGGGAAGCCCTATGACCCTTTTAATGTGCTGTTGGATTCTGTTTGCTAGTATTTTGTTGAGGATTTTTGCATCTATGTTCACCAGTGATATTGGCCTGTAGTTTTCTTTTTTTGTAACATCTTTGTCTGGTTTTGGTATCAGGGTGATGGTGGCCTCATAGAATGAGTTTGGGAGTGTTCCTCCCTCTGCTATATTTTGGAAGAGTTTGAGAAGGATAGGTGTTAGCTCTTCTCTAAATGTTTGATAGAATTTGGCTGTGAAGCCATCTGGTCCTGGGCTTTTGTTTGCTGGAAGATCTTTAAACACAGTTTCAATTTTAGTGCTTTTGATTGGTCTGTTTATATTTTCTATTTCTTCCTGATTCAGTCTCAGAAGGTTGTGCTTCTCTAAGAATTTGTCCATTTCCCCCAGTTTGTCCATTTTATTGGCATATAGTTGCTTCTAGCAACCCCTCATGATCCTTTGTAGTTTTGCAGTGTCAGTTGTTACTTCTTTTTCATTTCTAATTCTGTTGATTTGAGTCTTCTCCATTTTCTTCTTGATGAGTCTGGCTATGGCTTATCAATTTTGTTTACCTTCTCAAAGTATCAGCTTTTAATTTTATTGATCTTTGCTATTGCTTCCTGCATTTCTTTTTCATTTATTTCTGATCTGATCCTTAAGGTTTCTTTCCTTCTGCTAACTCTGGGGTTTTTTTGTTCTTCTTTCTCTAATTGCTTTAGGTGTAAGGTTAGGTTGTTTATTTGAGATGTTTCTTGTTTCCTGACGTAGGATTGTATTGCTCTAAATGTCCCTCTTAGAACTGCTTTTGCTGCATCCCATAGGTTTTGGGTTGTCGTGTTTTCTTTGACATGTGTTTCTAGGTATTTTTTGATTTCCTCTTTGATTTTTTCAGTGATCTCTTGGTTATTTAGTAGTGTATTGTTTGGCCTCCATGTGTTTGCATTTTTTTACAGATTTTTTCCTGTAATTGATATCTAGTCTCATAGTGTTGTAGTCGGAAAAGATACTTTGTATGATTTCAATTTTCTCTAATTTACCAAGGCTTGATTTGTGACCCAAGATATGATCTATCCTGGAGAATGTTTGATGAGAACTTGAGAGGAAAGTGTATTCTGTTGTTTTTGGATGGAATATCCTATAAATATCAATTTAGTCCATCTTGTTTAATGTATCATTTAAAGCAGTGTTTCCTCATTTATTTTCATTTTGGATGATCTGTCCATTGGTGAAAGCGGGATGTTAAAGTCCCCTACTATGACTGTGTTACTGCTGATTTCCTCTTTTATGGCTGTTAGCCCTTGCCTTATGTACTGAGGTCTCCTACGTTCGGTGCGTAAATATTTACAATTGTTATATCTTATTCTTGGATCAATCCCTTGATCATTATGTAGTGTCCTTCTTTGTCTCTGGTAATAGTCTTTATTTTAAAGCCTATTTTGTCTGAAATGAGAATTGCTACTTCAGTTTTCTTTTGATTTCCATTTGCATGGAATATCTTTTTCCATCCCATCACTCTGTCTATATGTGTCCCTAGGTCTGAAGTAGGTCTCTTGTAGACAGCATATATACAGGTCTTGTTTTTGTACCCATTCACCCAGTCTGTCTTTTGGTTGGAGCATTTAATCCATTTACATTTAAGGTAATTATGGATATGTATGTTCCTATTACCATTTCTTAATTGTTTTGGGTTTGTTATTGGAGGTCTTTTCCTTCTCTTGTGTTTCCTGCCTAGAGAAGTTCCTTTAGCATTTGTTATAAAGCTGGTTTGGTGGTGCTGAATTCTCTTAGCTTTTGCTTCTCTGTAAACGTTTTAATTTCTCTGTCAAATCTGAATGAGATCCTTGCTGGATAGAGTAATCTTGGTTGTAGGTTTTTCCCTTTCAGCACTTTAAATATGCCCTGCCACTCCCTTCTGGCTTGCAGAGTTTCTGCTGAAATATAAGCTGTTAACCTTATGGGAATTCCCTTGTATGTTACTGTTGCTTTTCCCTTGCTGCTTTTAATATTTTTTCTTTGTATTTAATTTTTGATAGTTTGATTAATATGTGTCTTGGTGTGTTTCTCCTTGGATTTATCATGTATGGGACTCTCTGTGCTTCCTGGAATTGACTATTTCCTTTCCCATATTAGGGAAGTTTTCAACTATAACCTCTTCAAATATTTTCTCAGTCCCTTTCTTTTTCTCTTTTTCTTCTGGAACTCATATAATTCAAATGTTGGTGCATTTAACTTTGTCCCAGAGGTCTCTGAAACTGTCCCCAATTCCTTTCATTCTTTTTTCTTTAGTCTGCTCTGCGGTAGTTATTTCCAGTATTTTATCTTCCAGGTGACTTATCGGTTCTTCTGCCTCAGTTATTCTGCTATTGATTCCTTCTAGAGAATTTTTAAGTTCATTTATTGTGTTGTTCATCATTTTTTGTTTGCTCTTTAGTTCTTCTAGGTCCTTGTTAAACATTTCTTTTTTTTTTTTTTCTCCATTCTATTTCCAAGATTTTGGATCATCTTTACTATCATTACTCTCAATTCTTTTTCAGGTAGACTGCCTATGTGCTCTTCATTTTTTAGGTTTGGTGGGTTTTTGCCTTGCTCCTTCATCTGCTGTGTGTTTCTCTGTCTTCTCATTTTTCTTAAGTTACGGTGTTTGGGGTCTCCTTTTCTCAGGCTGCAGGTTCATAATTCTCATTGTTTTTGGTGTCTGTCCGCAGTGGCTAAGGTTGGTTCAGTGGGTTGTGTAGGCTTCCTGGTGGAGGGGACTGGTGTCTGTGTTCTGGTGGATGAGGCTGGATCTTGTCTTTCTGGTGAGCAGGACTGCATCCAGTGGTGTGTTTTGGGGTGTCTGTAAACTTAGTATGATTTTAGGCAGCCTTTCTGCTAATGGGTGGGGTTGTGTTCCTGTCTTGCTATTTGTTTGGCATGGGGGTCCAGCACTGAAGCTTGCTGGTCATTGCGTGGAGCTAGGTCTTAGCGTTGAGATGGGGAGATCTCTGGGAGAGCTCTCGCTGATTGATATGTGGGGCCAGTGGTGGTCCAATGTCCTGATCTTGGCTCTCCCACATCAGAGTCACAAGCCTGACACCCAGCCAGAGCACCAAGATCCTGTAAGCCACACAGCAGTGAATGTGGCGGTCTCCATTATGAAGTCAGTTTGTGAGGGTCTGCAACAGCTGTTCAGCTAGAACAGGCTGACTTGGGAGCACTTTGTCTAGGAGGCTGTCTCCCGCAGCCAGTGGCTAAAAGAGTAGGTCTCCACGTGTGCTGCCAGAACCTTAAACGTTTATATAGAGGTCTTCACTGGGTTCAGTCACGGATTCAGTACAGATGGTCTCTGAACGCCTTACTCTCTCAAGGCTGTATGCTTGAAACAGCTCCTAAGCCTGAGGGTCCACAAGCTGCAGGAAGACGAGACCACCCAGGGCGGCCTCCAAGCCATGATTCTTGCCACAAACCCTGCTGCTGATGTTGTGGAATCAGGCTTCCCCTGCCACTCTGCAATGAGTTTTCAGTGAAGTTTTCTCTCTGTGCTGATGAGATTCATGCTAGCTGGGCTGCCCAAAGCCATAGAGCACTTAAATGTTGGGGATGGGGTACAAACCCAGCAAATCTGGTTCCAAGGTCTGTGTTACCTCACCCAGCACAAGTGTCAGGCCCCAGCTTCCGTGGGGTTCGTGGCCAGCATGTCACCAGGACTCCTGTATTTCTTAAGACAATTACAAATTTGATTCTCTGCTTATAATCTCTTTACTTACCTACTTAGGAGATAAACCCCCAAAGCACCATTAATTCTATGTTGTTAGAACTAATTTTTCCTATTTTTTTACTAAAATATTACTCATAAAAAATACAAATACACTTTGTAAAAAAAATTTACAAAGTGTTCAAGATGTGGCAAAAATTGTTCCAATAAGGTTAAAAAAGTCTTTTAAAAGAAAACACAGACCATTTTCACAATTTAGGATAGGCCTAAACGACAAATAACATCAAATGTTAGTGAGGATGGGTAGCAAGTAGAATTCTCATTACTGCTGCTGGGACTTATGACTGGTGAACACCTTTTTTTGTTATATCAACTGGTGGTGGATACATTAATATCCATTAGCCCAGTAATTCCACTTCTAAATATATTCCTACCAGAAAGGCAAACTTGTATTCCCTAAAAGAAATGCACACATATGTGTATACCAATGTTATTTGTAATAGCCAAAAACTAAAAATTAATCCATTTATCCACAATAGAACAGATAAATAAATTATGGTATATTCACACAATGGAATACTAGTCAACAATGACAAGGAACAAAACCACCACTACAAGCAAAAATATGGAAGAATCTCACAAATATAATGTCAAGTAACATAAACTAGGTGTAAAATAGTATATACTGTATTATATCACTTTGTTTAAATACAAAACAAATATATGATAATAGAATTCAAAATGGCCGTTACCTTTGGGAGCAGTGACTAGAAATAAACACATGGTCTAATTCTGAGATGCTGTTGATTCTCTTAACTTCCCTTTCCTCTTTTTCTTCCATTTTTTAAAATAATAATAAGTGAAATTAAATATATAATATTATGTATTACCCTGGAGTTAATAAAAGCTGTTTAGTCAATTTGGTGACAATATTATCTGGTAAGATTTTAGTAAATAATTTTAATCACAGATAATAATTCATACATATAATACGAAATAATATAAAATAATATTTCTTTCATGGCTCTACTCACCCTATTTGTTTTTAACACGTTCAGATTTCTGATGAAGTCACTTTAGACATGAAGACTAGAATATCCTCATAATTTATGCTTCCAGTTTTTCTATAACAATTTTAAATATTTTTGACAAAGAAAAGAATTAACAGTGGGAAAGCTTAAGATCCTCTAGTTCTGTGTCCTCATGTCTTATTACTGCTGCATAAATAAAACTGAATGTTTTTCTGTTTCAGTTTCAAGATCATTTTTTTCCTCTCAATTGTCAGATTTAATTCAGTTCCATATTTAAATGAATATTCTATCTAGGGACAAGGATATTTGCTTTAGTTTATTTCTCTAATTTATAAATTAAAGGGGGATCTTTAAACTATTGGAAATTTCTCATCTAAGTGACAGAGATACGGCCATGAATTCCTCAGGTGACAGACACCATTTTGAATGAACACCAGAGTATCCTCGTAAGACTGTGTGAAGGTCCTTTCATAAAATTCTTTGATACTTGAGATATTTTCATCTCTTAAAAGATTGTCTGCCACTGAAATTTTCCTTATTTGGGATTAATTACTGAAATACATTCTATGGCATTTTCTGAAACTCAAGTTCAGTAATGCAGCTCCGAAACTGCTATAGTTCAACCTGCAGAAGGTATGTTGTTCTTTTCTGTTTTTTAATTTTTTTTATATTGGAGTATAGTTGATTAACAATGTTGTGTCAGTTTCCGGTATACAGAAAAGTGAGTCAGTGATACATATATCCACTCTTTTTTAGGTTATTGTCTCATACAGGCCATTACAGAGTATTGAGTAGAGTTCCCTGTGCTATACAGGAGGACCTTGTTGGTTACCTATTTTAAATATAGCAGTGTGTACATGTCAATCCTGAACTCCCAATCTATCCCTTCCCCCCACCCTTCCCCCTCGTAACCGTAAGTTCATTCTCTAAGTCTGTGAGTCTGTTTTGGAAATAAGTTCATCTTTATCATTTTTTTTGATTCCACATATAAACAATATCATGCTGTTCTTTACCAGAAAGAAAAAGTTTAATAAGATTATATCCAAGATAATTGTTTTGTTATTTTTATAACAGCTGAAAATTATCCCTTCTAAGGCTTTTTTTGAAGTTGGTATAAATGCATAATAAAAACTAATATTGACATTTTATAGGAAAGGACACCACAATTTGGTGACACCTTTAATGACTCTTCTCAGAGCGGCAATAATATCTTGTGCTATAAGGAAGGAAAATATAATGTCCTGAGCATTGTCAAATTTTTCTCACGTACAAAGAAATGGGCTTTTTGAAAACAATCCCACAAAGTAACAGCATTATTATATGAGAGTATACATGCATCTCTGTTGGGAGAACTCAACATATACTGTGCAAATCAAGGAACAGAAAACTAAAGTAGCACAAAAGGAATAAGAGGTACTTTATTAATAAGAAGTTATAATCAAAAAAGTTTAAAATATGAATCGACATTGAGGGTCAGAAATACATATGCATTAATCTATAACTCCACGTGTGTATCCGCACTCACATCTGGTTCTATGGGTTAATGTAAATAGTTTACTTAATGTAATTGACTTGTATTAAGCTCAATTCTAGTTTGATGGATAATTGTTCAAAAATGCACTTTTATATATTTTAAGTGGAATTCAGAAGGGAAACATGAGCTCATTCATATGGTAAAAAAAAATTTATTGTTCCCCAACCAGAGTCAAGCACCTCACTAGCTGATAACAGACTTTGTTAAAATCTGCTTCTATAAAAAACTGGTGGTCCAACATGCTTCATTTTTACCTGACACGTCAGATATTGACCCCCCCACACACCTTATTTCAATTAAGAGTCTTTATCTCAGGGTATTTTGATATTCCCTGTCTTCTTAACATTATACTTCTGTTTTGGTCAAGTTTTCACTGTCAGTATTCAATTCTGACAATTTATGTTTGCAAACATATCTATTCATACTCACATGTTGAAACTCCAATTCCATTTTCAATATTTTCAATTATAATACTAACAATTTCTCAGGAAATTAGTTATTGCTTCATTAATTTTAATACCACTATATTTACTAAATCTATATGACTAATATATTTATTGAAATTATTACTAACAGAATGACAATATAAAATTGTGCATGGGCAAGTCCACAGAATCAAGTCTATTACTTCTAGGGAATCCCATCGTAACCTATCAGTATGGAATTTCAGTGTGCTGCTCCTGGTGATTACATAAATTAATTGCAATCAGAACTCAACTCACACCTTGGGGTATAATATAAACTGAAAGATGAAAGGGACCTTAAACTAGGTGAATTTTCTACCAAATGGAAAAAATAATTGTTATGTCTCCTCTGGCTAATGTCCAACCACATTCTACATTGGATACTTGCAGTTCTGCATGAATCTTTAGAAATTCCCATATATATTCAGACAAAACATCTGGTTTTCAATAACCTTTGTATATGAATCAAAGTTTTATTTTCCCTTGTGAAGCATAACCTTTTTAAATGCTAGCCTTGCAATATTAAAACAAGCAAAAAAAAAAAACGCTATCGTTTGACAAAAATCGAACTTGAAATTCAATGTGTTTGTTTCGCATGTAAGCTAGACTTTTCTTCATCTATACTTATGCAATTCAATCTTACGTAAATTAAATAAAGGGAAATTTTTACCTCTGTTGATTTTCAGCCTTTTTTTTCAGTTATTGCTTATCGGTAATTCTTTTGATCCTTACTTATAAGAGATACAATCTTCACTGATAAGGCTATATCATAACAAATAAGTGTTAACATACGTATTTATCTTGAAAAATCTATAAGCCAAATGTCTGATTCAAGTTATGTGAATTTGTCTGCATCATAAGTAACAACTGATGCACAAGTTGTCTGCCGGTTAAGGACTGGTCTCTAGGTGAAAATATTTACTTTGCAGTAAAAAGAACAGTATTTTTATTCACTGGCATATTTCATGAAAAATCAGGAACTTTAACAATTGTATACAATATTAGACAAAGGAAGGTTCGTAAGAGTATAGCAAAAGTTTAAAAGACGGGAAGCTGTAAAAGTTTTATCTGTTTTTGATTGTTTTTATTTTTTATTTAAATGATGTTTGGATGTGGTTTATTTAGATAGAGCCAAGTAGAACACTGGAATGAAACAGCAGCTGAACGAATGTAAGAAGTCATATCTATAAATGGATTAAATGTCTTGTGATTATTTTGCATACTTCAGGAAATGGGAAGTATAGATGCTAAGTTATAAGGATCTCATCTGGACCAATGAAGACTATGTCTGTGGCAAGTAACAAACAAACAAAAAAAATGATGGTCCAGAAAGCTAAGAGGAAATAAAAGTGTTGGCTCCCAAATCTGAGAAAATACAGATATAAAATAAGTAACTCCTGGATATCAAAGATAAAATTGATCACAAGGATTGAGATTTTCTGGCCCTACCCTCCAAAGTGTTTGCTGTATTCTAATGCACCACCACTTAGTGGTGGACTCAATGATCTGTGCTCTTCCCTGCTTGTGTACATTAAACCCTCTCAGTTTCAAGTCCTTCCTCTCTTCTGACATTCCCAGCAAACATCTAATAACTCAATGGCTTTGAATGTGGCTGAACCAACTGCTGTGACAAAGAAAATATATAGTTCCCAAGGGAAGAAAAAAAAACAACCTTCCAATTGTTGACTAAGTAAATTGCATTAGAACACTTTGAAATATCTTACAACAATTTTCATGGTAATATTTACATAAATTATATTAAATAATTTAATTACTTAAATTATAATAAATCTAAAGCAGAGAACAAATCTTTATTCTGTCCTGTGATAATCTGCTAGAAGCATGTTACCATGTCCCTGTTTAAACTGCTTTTTTTGTAAAGGGGGGGAAAGGAGGAGTGACGGAGAACCTAAGGACAGCTTTTAAAAAGATCCAAGGTACTCTCTGGCAGCAAAGTTAAAACATTAGGGAAGTAAAAGCTGACTGAATAAGGAAGGGGGACTGATTTGTTCATATTTCATTAGTTTGGATTAAAAAATATAAAACATTATAATCAAAAGAGTATGGCCAGGGTTAATCCTACACTCTTTTCAAATATATAGGGCAGTTAAAAATACAATAAATAAATAATCTAACCATTTTTAAAAGTCTGTACCATAAGATGCTCAAGGATGATGCTTCTTTAATAGCGTGAGGGCTGATCCACTGCCAGGGATCTGCCAGCCAGTATTTATTCTACTAGATAGAGCTGGCCCCTGAGAAAACTGAAAATTCTCAAGAACAAAAATTCAAAATATGAAATAAAACTTAAAAGTGAGGAAGAAAAGGCTCCCAGGCTAGAATTTAAAACTAAAAGAAATAATCTGTGCAAAAGAAAGGAAACAAGATTTGGCTTCCATTCTCAGAGTTATTTAAGGGGCAGAATCATTCATTTTAAAAAATAAGGAAAATGTTAAGGGTTTTTTCTAGAATAATTGAAATGCACTAAAATGAGGCACTGACTTCACTACAGAAGGACAGCCTTGCCGCCTCTCTGTCCCCCTTGAGGTAGACTCTGTAGCCCAGGCGAAGTGTTTGCTCCCACCTATTACCATAGCTTCAGCAACAGAAAAAGAGAAAAATTATAAACAACAAAGACATTTTAAATAAATAAGCTAAAATTAAATGGAGATTCCAAGAAGCCTCTAACCCCCTTGGAACTACAGCAGCATGGGAAATTAACTCCTACGGCACCAAGGAGACGTGTAGTACAGCACAGAACAGTAGAGCATAGTACACTATGATATAGATATACAGTCTAGTACCTGTAGTAAAGGAAAAATAGATGCAATGGTGACAGACACCTTGAAATAGTAGAAATATGGTTAGAAATCCTAGAAAACTTTGGGACAAAGAGTAGCCCTAAAGAGTAAAATTGAGGGCTATCAGATAAGGTACTAGAAAGCATTAACATGAAGCAATTCTTCGACTCCTGAAATAAACCCAAAGGACAGCAAGTACTCAAGACAGGTTTTTTGTTTTTGTTTTTGTTTTGCGGTATGCCGGCCTCTCACTGCTGTGGCCTCTCCCATTGCGGAGCACAGGCTCCGGACGCGCAGGCTCAGCAGCCATGGCTCAGGGGCCCCAGCCGCTCCACAGCATGTGGGACCTTCCCAGACCGGGGCACGAACACGTGTCCCCTGCATCGGCAGGCGGACTCTCTACCACTGCTCCACCAGGGAAGTCCAAGATAGGTTTTTTTGAAAGTAAAATTCTTAAGAAAGTTAAGGATAGCTCTAGATAGCCAGTATTGTATGTGGCAGCCCCTGAAACCGATTTATAATTTTAAAGTAAGAATTCAAAATTATGCTAGGTCATTCTGTAAGGGAGGTTGATAATAGTGCATAGACAGCTGAAAGATTCACTGCGATTCTAAAAATCTCCAGAAGGTATTAAATGACACTAATACAAATATGTACATTCTTCCAGAAATCCAAAATCTTTTAAAGAGGCAAAAAGACATAAATCAGAATGTTTAATAATGCAGTCATTCTGGCAATAAGAACAAAGAGTAAAGTATAAAGCTGTGGCTAATTAGTTGGTTAGAAGTATCCTGAACACATCATTGGAAGAGTTACTTGGATGGTGGGGGAACCAGAGCTTTCTCAAACTGGAAGCACTGCAAATTGGAGGACTACTGCTTCCAACTACAGCAGAATACCTTGTATCAGACTACACCAAAAAGAACATCTTTAAAAAATGAAGTGTAAAAGTTAATAAATAATAAGCAAAAAAATCCACTTAAAGGTAATGAATGAAGGATATGATCCTATGAAAAGTAGGGTGATACAGGGTTGCATGACTGGCCAAATCTTTTAAAATTCATCATATAAACAAATTAAAAAATAAAATTATATATAATCACAGAAAAAGCATTTAATAAAATCCACTACTTGTTCATAATAAAAATACTATTAAAAACAACCCTAGGAACAGAGAAAATGTTTGCATCCTTATAAAGAGCATCTGTGAAAATCTTAGCACTTGCATCATAAAGACTGAATGCTTTCCTTCTAAGATCAGAAACAAGTCAAAGATGTCCATTATTATCCAATGTATTTCAACATTGTTCTAGAGGTGAAAGCCATTGCAATGTGACAAGAGAAAGAAACAAACTACATAGAGAATGAAAAGAAATAAGCAAAACTATGTTTGTTTTTTGCCTCGGATAGCATGATCTTCTCTGTAGAATATCCACAAGGAGTCCACAGAAACATTACTAGAACAGAGAAGTTTAGAATAGTTGATAGATACAAACCCAATATACAAAAGTCTACTGTATCTCTGTACACAAAAAACAATTGGAAATTGAAATTTAGAAATACCATTCACAATAGCATCAAAAATATGAAACACTTAGGAATAAACTTAACAAAATATATACAAGACCTCTACATTGAAAATAACAAACTATAACTGAAAGACTAAACTTTGGTTAAGACTTCAATTTTCCTCAAAAGGATATATATATATTCAAAACAATTCTAGTCAAAATTTCAGCAGACACTTTTAAAGAAATCTGCACCTTATTCACAAATTTATATGGAACTGTAAACAGCCTTAAATAGAAAAAATAATTTTGAAGATGATCAAAGTTAAGTACCTTATACTGACTTAAACACTTATCATTGTGCTACTGTAATCAAGAAAATGAGATTTAAATGATACATTAAACAAGACGGACTTAATTGATATTTATAGGACACTCCATCCAAAAACAACAGAATACACATTTTTCTCAAGTGCTCATGGAACATTCTCCAGGATAGATCATATCTTGGGTCACAAATCAAGCCTTGGTAAATTTAAGAAAATTGAAATTGTATCAAGTGTCTTTTCCGACCACAACGCCATGAGACTAGATATCAATTACAGGAAAAGATCTTTAAAAAATACAAACACATGGAAGCTAAACAATACACTACTTAATAACGAAGTGATCACTGAAGAAATCAAAGAGGAAATAAAAAAATACCTAGCAACAAATGACAATGGAGACACAACGACCCAAAACCTATGGGATGCAGCAAAAGCAGTTCTAAGGGGGAAGTTTATAGCAATACAAGCCCACCTTAAGAAGCAGGAAACATCTCGAATAAACAACCTACCCTTGCACCTCAAGCATTTAGAGAAAGAAGAACAAAAAAACCCCAAAGCTAGCAGAAGGAAAGAAATCATAAAAATCAGATCAGAAATAAATGAAAAAGAAATGAAGGAAACAATAGCAAAGATCAATAAAACTAAAAGCTGGTTCTTTGAGAAGATAAACAAAATAGATAAACCATTAGCCAGACTCAACAAGAAAAAAAGGGAGAAGACTCAAATCAATAGAATTAGAAATGAAAAAGGAGAAGTAACAACTGACACTGCAGAAATAAAAAAGATCATGAGAGATTACTACAAGCAACTCTATGCCAATAAAATGGACAATCTGGAAGAAATGGACAAATTCTTAGAAATGCACAACCTGCCAAGACTGAATCAGGAAGAAAGAGAAACTATGAACAGACAAATCACAAGCACTGAAATTGAAACTGTGATTAAAAATCTTCCAACAAACAAAAGCCTAGGACCAGATGGCTTCACAGGCAAATTCTATCAAACATTTAGAGAAGAGCTAACACCTATCCTTCTCAAACTCCTCCAAAATATAGCAGAGGGAGGAACACTCCCAAATTCCTTCTACGAGGCCACCACCACCTTGATACCAAAACCAGACAAGGATGTGACAAAGAAAGAAAACTACAGGCCAATATCACTGATGAACATAGATGCAAAAATCCTCAACAAAATACTAGCAAACAGAATCCACCAGCACATTAAAAGGATCATACACCATGATCAAGTGGGGTTTATTCCAGGAATGCAAGGATTCTTCAATATACGCAAATCAATGTGATAAACCATATTAACAAACTGAAGGAGAAAAACCATATGATCATCTCAATAGATGCAGAAAAAGCTTTCGACAAAATTCAACACCAATTTATGATAAAAACCCTGCAGAAAGTAGGCATAGAGGGAACTTTCCTCAACATAATAAAGGCCATATACGACAAGCCCACAGCCAACATCATCCTCAATGGTGAAAAACTGAAAGCATTTCCACTAAGATCAGGAACAAGACAAGGTTGCCCACCCTCACCACTCTTATTCAATATAGTTTTGGAAGTTTTAGCTACAGCAATCAGAGAAGAAACGGAAATAAAAGGAATCCAAATCAGAAAAGAAGAAGTAAAGCTGTCACTGTTTGCAGATGACATGATACTATACATAGAGAATCCTAAAGATGCTACCAGAAAACTACTAGAGCTAATCAATGAATTTGGTAAAGTAGCAGGACACAAAATTAATGCACAGAAATCTCTGGCATTCCTATACACTAATGATGAAAAATCTGAAAGTGAAATCAAGAAAACACTTCCATTTACCACTGCAACAAAAAGAATAAAATATCTAGGAATAAACCTACCTAAGGAGACAAAAGACCTGTATGCAGAAAATTATAAGACACTGATGAAAGAAATTAAAGATGATACAAATAGATGGAGAGATATACCATGTTCTTGGATTGGAAGAATCAACATTGTGAAAATGACTCTACTACCCAAGGCAATCTATAGATTCAATGCAATCCCTATCAAACTACCACTGGCATTTTTCACAGAACTAGAACAAAAAATTTCACAATTTGTATGGAAACACAAAAGACCCCGAATAGACAAAGCAATCTTGAGAACGAAAAACGGGGCTGGAGGAATCAGGCTCCCTGACTTCAGACTATACTACAAAGCTACAGTAATCAAGACAGTATGGTACTGGCACAAAAACAGAAAGATAGATCAATGGAACAGGATAGAAAGCCCAGAGATAAACCCACGCACATATGGACACCTTATCTTTGATAAAGGTGGCAGAAATGTATAGTGGAGAAAGGACAGCCTCTTCAATAAGTGGTGCTGGGAAAACTGGACAGGTACATGTAAAAGTATGAGATTAGATCACTCCCTAACACCATACACAAAAATAAGCTCAAAATGGATTAAAGACCTAAATGTAAGGCCAGAAATTATCAAACTCTTAGAGGAAAACATAGGCAGAACACTCTATGACATAAATCACAGCAAGATCCTTTCTGACCCACCTCCTAGAGAAATAGAAATTAAAACAAAAATAAACAAATGGGACCTAATGAAACTTTAAAGCTTTTGCACAGCAAAGGAAACCATAAACAAGACCAAAAGACAACCCTCAGAATGGGAGAAAATATTTGCAAATGAAGCAACTGACAAAGGATTAATCTCCAAAATTTACAACCAGCTCATGCAGCTCAATAACAAAAAAACAAACAACCCAATCCAAAAATGGGCAGAAGACCTAAATAGACATTTCTCCAAAGAAGATATACAGACTGCCAACAAACACATGAAAGAATGCTCAACATCATTAATTAGAGAAATGCAAATCAAAACCACAATGAGATATCATCTCACACCAGTCAGAATGGCCATCATCAAAAAACCTAGAAACAATAAATGCTGGAGAGGGTGTGGAGAAAAGGGAACACTCTTGCACTGCTGGTGGGAATGTGAATTGGTTCAGCCACTATGGAGAACAGTATGGAGGTTCCTTAAAAAACTACAAATAAAACTACTATATGACCCAGCAATCCCACTACTGGGCATATACCCTGAGAAAACCAAAATTCAAAAAGAGTCATGTACCAAAATGTTCA
>NW_021703785.1:24830911-24884866 GCF_005190385.1 Monodon monoceros | reverse complement strand
CAGCTCATGCAGCTCAATAACAAAAAAACAAACAACCCAATCCAAAAATGGGCAGAAGACCTAAATAGACATTTCTCCAAAGAAGATATACAGACTGCCAACAAACACATGAAAGAATGCTCAACATCATTAATTAGAGAAATGCAAATCAAAACCACAATGAGATATCATCTCACACCAGTCAGAATGGCCATCATCAAAAAACCTAGAAACAATAAATGCTGGAGAGGGTGTGGAGAAAAGGGAACACTCTTGCACTGCTGGTGGGAATGTGAATTGGTTCAGCCACTATGGAGAACAGTATGGAGGTTCCTTAAAAAACTACAAATAAAACTACTATATGACCCAGCAATCCCACTACTGGGCATATACCCTGAGAAAACCAAAATTCAAAAAGAGTCATGTACCAAAATGTTCAATGCAGCTCTATTTACAATAGCCCGGAGATGGAAACAACCTAAGTGCCCATCATCGGATGAATGGATAAAGAAGATGTGGCAGATATATACAATGGAATATTACTCAGGCATAAAAAGAAACGAAATTGAGCTATTTGTAATGAGGTGGATAGACCTAGAGTCTGTCATACAGAGTGAAGTAAGTCAGAAAGAAAAAGACAAATACTGTATGCTAACACATATATATGGAATTTAAGAAAAAAAAATGTCATGAAGAGCCTAGGGGTAAGACAGGAATAAAGACACAGACCTACTGGAGAACGGACTTGAGGATATGGGGAGGGGGAAGGGTGAGCTGTGACAGGGCGAGAGAGAGGCATGGACATATATACACTAACAAACGTAAGGTAGATAGCTAGTGGGAAGCAGCTGCATGGCACAGGGATATTGGCTCCGTGCTTTGTGACTGCCTGGAGGGGTGGGATAGGGAGGGTGGGAGGGAGGGAGACGCAAGAGGGAAGAGATATGGGAACATATGTATATGTATAACTGATTCACTTTGTTATAAAGCAGAAACTAACACACCATTGTAAAGCAATTATACCCCAATAAAGATGTTACAAAAAAAAAAAAAAGAAAATGAGGTACTGGCATAAAGACATGTAAAACAGTTGTGCAAAGGAGAGTCCAGAAACACACCCACGTTTTATGCTAAACTGATTTTCAATAAAGGTGCCAAGGTAACTCAGTGGAAAAAAGAAACTTTTTCTTTTTTAACTAAAATGGTGTTGTAATATTCCTTATTCTAAGAAATCAGCAAATTTTACCTTTACATCAGACCATATTCAAAATTAGGTAAAACTGTTCATTTTATGGAGAGTAAATTTTAACTAAAATAAAAAGAACATAAGACAATAAAAACTATACTGACATAAAAATGTGGACTTGATATGTTGGATATGGCCATGTTAATTGCTTTAGCCACTGGAATGTGAGTAGTCATAATTTATTCCATGTCTGTCTAGAAGTTTGAACACCCTAAAATAGTTTAGTTTTACACTTTGTTTTTGTCCTTCACCAAGTACAAGATAATGGTTACTTTGTCATCATGAGTACGTGAATTAAGAAGAAAAGTTGAATTTTATCAAATATATTTTTTTAAGTTTTATTTGGTTCTTTCAAATATCCTGGTCATTTTTGATGGGTGTTGTTGCTTCCTCTTTTTTAAATTCTATTTTTCTTTCCAAAAGGATTTCTATAGTTTTAATTTTGTATTGCATATCAGTACCATTCCAAAATCTTAAATTGTTGGGATTCTACATTTATATTTTTTTGTTCTGCTGATACCTACTTATGGTGGATTATTTAGTTTGGATAATTTTAACTGTAAACTTATGTCTGATTTAATTTAATCTGTAAGGATTCTGAAACACTAAAAGGAAATGCTTCCTTCTAAAAGGATTGTATTCTCTTCTGCCTGGTGCTTGGTGCCAGAAGTCTTTGGATGTGGGCACTTTTAAGCCCTTTTCAGGGAAATCCAGGCTATATGTGAGTTTTACTTAATGCAACACCTTTTGGTAGGTCCAAGGCATACTTTTTCAATTCTAGTACTAAAGTGAGAAAAACCAGAAGCACCTTACAAGGATATCCCCTTGCTCACAGACAAGAGGAAGAAAGCCTGGAACTCAAAGAAAAGTTTGGATGATCTTAAACTTATATTTAAGCTGCAATATTCCAAGACTATTTTATCACTGCACAAATTTTCAATGGAAATTCTAAGATCTGCAATTTTCTCTAGTATATGTGACAAGCAGAGAGTTAAAAAGAAAAAAAAAGCTTTAACCAACTTTTAAAGCATTTTTGGGAAGAACTGAATTTAAAAGTTTTACTGGTGTTTATTTCAATTAAAATTCCAATAATGTGCTACAATGCAATGGTTAAAGCAACAAACAAGGAAGTACAATAGTTTAGCACGTGCATCTGAATAGTGAATGCAATTATTTTTTCAAGGACATCCATTATGTAACATAACAGTTCATGCTGTTCACTCATGTGAAGTGACATGGCTAATTCTGGATGAAATTTTCACTCAAAATATATGTTATGACAAATTTGACATTAGACTGTTTATGTTTCATTTGGCATTATTACATAAAGGAGGCAATATTCACTACAAACAAAAATATTCTAATAATATTCTCCTTCACATCTCCTGCTTTAGATCTTTGCTATAAAAAGGTTTTCCTCTCTTTACAGAAAATTTCTACCCACTTTTTTCCTATATACATACAGGAAAAACATGTATAATAAGCTGTATTTCACATTTTATACTTATTCTGGTCAAAATTTTATATAGCTCTGAATTAAATTGATAGTAATTTTGCTAGCCAAATATACTCATAAACTGTGATCCATCTAACAATTTGATATATTCAGAATCATACAAAATTATGAAAGAAAAGTGATATAGGTAGAATATCCAGAGGAGTCATGAGTCAAAGCAATCAAATACTCTAGAAAATGAACCCCAGGCTATAAAAAGAAATACAACATAAACCAACATATTTGCATAAGTTCCTCAACACCTATGTAGGAAACACAGCTGCCAAAGGGTTGCTCTATATCTCTTATTTAATCATACTGAAAACACATATCTTACATATAGCAAAAAAAAAGGTGAGTTTTAAAATTTAAATAACTAATATTTTCTGCTAAAATAATGAGTCATATTCTTAGGGTGAATTCACTGAAACAAATTTAAAGTTCAAAATAATCATACTTGGGGTAAGGTTTTGAATGAAACGTAGGTAAAAGTTATATAAAAGATTAACCAATTTTATCTAAAATAATAATTTATAAAGAGTTTCACTCTTCTACATTTATTTTACTATGGTTCACTCATTTTTTATAAAGGTGAGTCTTCCTGGCCAATTACCATGACATGTGGGGGGTATGGGAACTGCATCAGAAAGCAAGATACATCTTGCCCTTATATCAGCAATGGAAAAAGAGGTAAAGAGGTGTCAGGTCTTTAAAAGTACTAACATCCCTCTTATGCTTAGTCCGTCAGAAATTTGTTTAAGAAATTATGTTTTCCACTGTGTATATAAATTATTATTGTAAACTGTCTGCATTTTAAGAAAATGTAGATAATCCGTAGAAATTCAAAACGTGCCTATTTATCACACACAAGAAAATGCTTGATTCTACATATATAGATATTGGCTCTAAGTCCTTGAATTCACTTCAGGAGGAGACTGAGGAAAGGATAACAAATTTTCTACTATTTGCTGAATCCACCAACTTGTGAAAATCTTTCCTTTTTGGCTGCTTGTAAGAAATCAATGAAAAATGTATTTCCTACCATATCAAGAGTCATTTAATGTATTATCTATTAAGTATTACTTAATGTATTATGTAATCCATTGATTAATACTTAACATATTAAATTTCTAAAAATAAAAAAAATTAAGAAAGCATAATGGTAACAATAGAAATATGTAATCCTTTTCTTTCACAGACAGATACTGGTACAAAAACTAATAATAAACATGGTTTGCCTTTGTATGAAATAAGCTGTATTTCTGGTCTTCCCTTTGATACCTCACATTACTCCAAGTGGTATTTTTCTTAAAGTCATTGCTTCTTTAAACCTAGGAGGGATTTATACATAACAGCTATTGGTAAAATCTTGAGGCATTTCACTGTTAAGGCAATGCAATTTATAAATCTCTCAATGAACTCAGCTCTTGGTCTTGAAAATGCCTAGGAAGGCCTTGACCTTGCCATGTTTTCATTCACTTATTTTTCAACCACATGACTGCTTTACTTTGACTTGGAACTTCACTGATTTTTCACGTTTGCCTACTTTCTGTAAGTACCCACCTAACCTCCATTCCTTATTTATTCTTACAGATCTTCCTTATTTTTCCTTGAAATTTCCTGGATAAATCCTGATCCATTTTAAATAAGCATTAGTCTTTATAGTTTAGATAAACCCATTTCAGAATCCAGAGTTTCCTTTTTCTCATTCAATTCATATCCATATATTTACATGTGATAGATACTCAACATTTTTCCCAACCATTTTGGTTGAGCATCTCCTAGGGACCTTTCCTGCTCCAATTAACTGCCTTTTACAGCAGTCAAGTCTCTGTCCCCAAACACTGCTACACAACCAGTGCCTCTCATCAAACAAATCAGGGGATTAGAAACAGCCAGGAGAGTAATTAGCCTCATGATTAGAAGATATCTCCAGTGTGCCCTGATGATTTGTATTGGTCACATTAATTCTCTGCCATCCCAAATCCCAAATTTACCTGACTAGCATATTCATTACTTCCTAAGATTTCCTGTGCAACAGAATCACATAGGAAACTAGTTTGTGACTTTTTACTGATTTGTTTTAAAAACACCACCTTTCCATCTATTTATTTCACTTGATAACAAGTAAAAATGCAGGTTCTTAAAATAAAATTTATTAACATTTTCAGGACACAACTTTAGTCTGTTATGAGAAATAAAGTACTAAATTGAAATAATATATTTAAGCTATTTTCAAAGATTCTTTCCTTTTATTTTTCTGTCACGTTTAACCTGGCAGCAAAAAGTCATGTGAGTTTCTGACCTTACAAGTATTAACTGGAAATTCATTTGAAACTTTCTCTATAGAGGTTTGGCTAAGATCATTTTTTTAACTTTAGCTTTTACTAACATTAAGAAATTTATGAATATGACCTTTCATGATACTGAATCAAGGTATTCTACCAAATATGACACATTCTATAATTTTAAAATGGTATGAAATGTATACCAAATGAAATAGTAAGCAAATATGCTGATTGAAAATGCATTAACACAAATTTTAAAGTCCACATATTACTTTTGTTATTCAGAAGAAGAAATATGGATTCCTTATTCTTTGAAAATAAGTCTTCCCTAATATATATGTTAAATAATAATATTAAAATCCTAAGCGAATTTTAGTCACATACAGTTAGATGTACTATAAACAAATAAGAACTGGGAGGGAGGGGGGCATTACTGGACTGAAGGTTGGTTAAAACAGCACAGTCTCTGCACTCAGCCAAAGGTGAAATCCAAGTTCCACCATTACACTAGGTGCCTAAGTCTACAAATGAATAATTATGTCATAAAGTTTTTGTGAAAATTAAAGGAATTACAAAACACAGATAACAGCATCTAGTATAAAGGAAATGGTTAGTCTCAGAATTGTTATAAGAAACACTCCCCAGCCTTAAACACCTTCCCCTATTATGACTCTTGAAAGACAGTGGCTTAGTTCAAATTGACATTATGTATGAAAAACTAATGAGGCTCCTTGTCTGCCTCTTGAAGCAAATTATATCTGAATGAATATTTCATTTTAAATGAATCTTAATGATACATTTCAGAGAAGAAAAGATTATGCTCTGTTAATATCTCCAAGTAATTTAACCATCGACTAAAGAGCTATTTTCTAACTTAGTCTAGGTAGGAATGTTAATTTTAATTTTTATAACTGTAGAGATTATGAGACTGTTTAAGCTTTATAAAATATTAATTATGACTTCCACTTTGTATGCTGAGTATTCTTAAATTTTCACAGAAGTATTTAGCATTAAGCCATAGAAATACCTGCATAAGTCTTAGATACATATGTGTGTGAATAATACAAATATAGCGTGGATCTCAATTATTAACATATTTTGGTAATTTTAACCCATTTTAAGATTTTTGCCTCTTCTTACTAAACACGTTTAATCATGTTTTGTTATTTCATTTGAGGTCACTGTGAACACTGTCTCTACTTAATCTTCACATAAAAGTTTCCAGCCACAGTATATATACTAAGCATGGTTTGCCAGTCACTCATGAAATTTGATATTCATTAGTGATAATCAGTACTCAGCCTCACCAACACTGTAGATTCTCTATGTGTGAGCATATATTAAATCCAAGTATTATTTAATAAAGGAAAATTTAATGGGTCATGGTTTAAAATTGCATGAGTATACTTCTTTTTTACTAAGAAAGATATAATCAAGATAATAATAAGATATAATTAGGAAGAAAGAAGTTCTATCTCTGGTTAAGTCAAAAGCATGGGTAGATAGGAAGCTCTGGTGTCCAGACCTCAACATATTAACAAACTTTCAACTTTTAAAGTTTAGGCTCTTCCAAGAAATCTAGTTCGAGATATAAGCTGTATAGTTTAGTGGTTGAGGATTTATCCCCTGGACATGAGCATTGCCTTTGATATTTGTTATCCCTTTTATGACACAGGAAATATGTGTAAGTTCCCTAGCCTAGAATACATCGCAATTTATTCTTATATTATTTCTACTTCCCCAGAAATGATAACCACAGGATAAAATTTTCAAATTAGTGTTTTTAAACTTTTCACTTTTAGTAAAGTGATTATTGATATATTTGGATAATTATCTATCATCTTTATAACTCTTTTGTATTGATTACTTTCTTTTATTTCTTTTTCTGCCTTCTCCTGTTTTAATTGAGCATTTTATGTTATTCCAGTGTATCTTTTCTCTTAGAAAGTCAATTACACTTCTTTAAAAAAAGTTTGTGGTTTCTCACGAGTTTACAATGCACACTTTAATCTAAATTCATCCTCAAATTAACACTATTTCGTTTCATGTGTAGTCAAGGTACCTCCAGAGTCCTCCCAATTTCTCCCTTCCATTCCTTGAGACACTGCTCTCATTTGTTTCTTAAATCATGTAATACATTGTCATACTATTGCTTAAAAACAATCAGTTATTTTATTAGATTAAGAATGCAAAACATAAAAGATGTTATTTGACCTTCAATATTCCTTTCAGTATTCTGATGCTCTTCCTTTCATTATACAGATCCAAGATTCTGACCTGCTTCAATTTCATCCTGCCTGAATAACTTAACATTTCTTTAATGATAAATTTTCTGGTAATAAATTCTCTCAGTTTTGTTTTAAAGGATACTATCTCTTGATACAGAATTCTAGATTGGTGTCTCCCCCCAACTCCTGCCAACATCTTAACTACTTCATTCTTCTCTTTTTACTTGCATGTCTCTGATGAGAAGTCTGCTGTCATCTTCATCCTTGGTTCCTCTATAAGGCATTTTTAAATTCTCTAGCTTCCTTCAAGAGTTTCTCTTTGCAGTTTTCTACAGCTTGAATATGATAGGCCTAGGTACAGATTTATTGGTATTGATTTATTTATATTTGGTGCTACCAAAGCTTCCTGTATACTTAGTTTGGTGTCTTGTAGTAATTTTGCAAAGTTGTCTGATACTACTTCTTTAAATATTTCTTCTTCATTCTCTTTTCCTTATCCTTGTGGTACTTCAAATACACATGTTACTTTTTGATATTGTCCCACAGCCCTTCATCTTCTGTTTGATTTTGTTTTTTTCATTATTCATTCTCTTTCCATTCTAGTCTGTGACTTTTTACTGACTTGTATTCTAGTTTGGTGATATTTTTCTTGGCTGTGTTGAGTTTACCACTTAGCCCACTGAAGCCAATCTTCATTTCTGTTACATTTTGTTTAATTTCTAACACTTTCTTTTGTTTATTTCTTAGAGTTTTCTAACTCTGCTTACATTATCTGTCAGTTCTTGAATGTCGTCTTCTTTTTACATTAGAGCTCACAACATATTAATCATGGTATTCTTGACTGATAACTCCAACACCATTATCATATCTAAGTCTTGTTCTCATGATAGCTGTGTCTCTTCACACTGCTTTTTTTTTTTTTTTTTTGTAAGTTGATGGACTTCTCTATAAACTGATGGTCAGGGGGAGTTGTGCCTTGCAGGTCTTTTAGCTAAAATGCAGTTATACTGGAGCTACCTTGACATGGTTATATAATGTGGTGGGTAGGGTGGGGGTCTATACTCTTCCAATTAGAATCCTCCAGACTTGCCCAGACCTTGCTGGTTCTATGTCTTGACCTGTGGCCTTAACAAGGGTCTGACCCTTCCCTTGCTTACACAGGTTTTACTTCCTTCTGCCTCACACTTCCTTTCCTGTCTACCTCTTTCCCAGTCCATTTCCTTAAGTCCATGCCCCCTTTTGACTTGGTTTTTTTTCTTCTTCTTCTTTTTCTTTTAGGTTAGAGAGGAAGGCTGGAGGGGGTTTGAGTGGGATGGAATTCCTGTACTCCTGGCTGATATAAAACTTCAGAATTGTGCTCTGGCAAAATCTTTTCTCTCTGTAGAGCAGCACCTTGCTACAGAGAAATTTCTAGGTATGTTTCACAATAGTTAGTCTTTCCCTCCCAGGTCCAGAGTAATGAGGGGATCTTTCTTGGGGGTGAACACCACAAGAATCTGGTGGGTCCCTGGAGGAAAAGTCCATGAGAATATGTGAGGGCCCCTAGGAGTTTCTCACTACCACTCTAATCCACAGTCAGCCTCCAGCAATTCATTCATGGAAGCAGTTGCTCTATGTCTCTCTCTAAATGTACTTTTCTCCTGGATTTTAGAGTGAAGGTTTCCCCTGCAACCTAAGTTCTCTTATAAACCCCCTAAAAGTTGCTTTTTCCTGTTTGTCCAGCCTTTTCTTGATGTAGGGATAGAAATAACAATTTCTAAAGCTCTTTTCATATCTAAGCTGATACCAGAAGTACTTCTCACCATTTAAACTTCAGTTTGATGTAAGGTTTATTCTTTGTCCTTCTCATCTTTACCTGCACACACTTCCTGGGTTATCCCATCTATTCCATCATTACAAATACTATCCAAATTCTGGACCTTCCCACATGCATAACCCATTGTAATATATCTCCTGAGATGTAAACTCATAGAGTCTGCTACCAAATAGTTTTCATACTAACGTGTCACACAGGCAAACTCAAGTTCAACATCTGTAAAACAGTATTTGAGTTAAAATCTAACCTATATTTCCCCCCAATCTTCCTCATTTCAGAAATGTCATAGGAACCTATAAAATAGAGTAAGTAAAACATCTATAAATCATCCCCCATTCCTTCTTTCTTTCATTATCTCTGACTTCCATACTATTTGTCACAGTTTGGGTTTTCTAGAACAGACTGTGAGATAGGATTTAGCATCCAGGATGTTTATCAGGGGGTGCCATTGAGATCATCCATCATCTGTGGAGGACTGAGCAAAGAGAGAAGTGCAGCTATAATGCAGGCCTGACATTCTCAACCCAAACCACGGGAATACAAGACTTTATAACTCTGACTTGATCCGTCACTGAATATGCACCATCCCTAAGAGTGTGACCTTGGAGGAGGTGGCTCTTTCCACTTGAAACAACCCGTGAAGAGGATAAAGCTGAAGGCCATCTGCTGACAGCACCCTCCACAGCTAGTGCAACATGTCTTTCTTTAAGGAAGGTGGACAGAGTCTGTGGGGCCCATCACTATGTCCATCACAATCTCCAAAAGCAACCATTGTTTTAGTCACAAGACTGACACAGACTAGATGTTCAACAAACTATTATAAGATTTCAAAAGTAGATTTATCTCAAATCCATATTCCCTACCACGCTAATCCAAGCCGTCCTTCATATAAGACGTAACAATGCCTCTCTGAACGGTCTTCATTCATTTCTGCATACCCTATAACCCATCTCTATACTGTAGCCTGAGGATATATATATATTTTTCTTTTTGCAGTACGCGGGCCTCTCACTGCTGTGGCCTCTCCCGCTGTGGAGCACAGGCTCCGGACGCACAGGCTCAGAGGCCATGGCTCACGGGCCCAGCCGCTCTGCGGACGTGGGATCCTCCCAGACCGGGGCACGAACCCGTGTCCCCTGCATCAGCAGGTGGACTCTCAACCACTGTGCCACCAGGGAAGCCCCTGAGGATATTTTAAAAAATATAAGTCCAGTCATGTCACTCCTGTGTGTTAATCCCCCAGAATCTTCTCTTTGCACCTGGAATAAAGTCTCAACTACAAGTTACTTTTCCAAAATTTCGTCTTTCTTAATCAGTGTGCCCTGCCATCCTTCTTATGCTGTTCAAACACAATAGGTTCTTTCCTAACTCAGCACATTTGCCCTTATGCTTATGGTTTCCTGAAAGTCTCTTCCTCCTGTTAACACTGCTGCCCCCATCTCCTCCTTCAATTCTCACCTCAAGAACTGAGCCTCAGATTAGTTTACTAACTTGTCCAAAGTCACAGGGCTAGTAAATGGCACAACCAGATTGGGAGTACAGGCCAATTTAATCCAGGTTTCACCCACATACGTATTATGGTAAACTACAATTATGCCAAATAAATAAGAAAAATATTTTAGTGCCTTTTTATAACAATATTTTTATACTAAATAACATGAACGACAAAAAAGGAGTTCAGTATGTTTTTACTATGTTTTGAATGGTTGTGTTAGTCTGCATTTGCCATGAGTATTCTATTTTCATGACTTTATAAGCTCAAGTAATATTTCCAGAAAAATAAAGAATCTGGCTAAACGTCTAGTCTGCTAGTTCACATATAATACATAGAATAAAATATTACAGGTTACCTTCTTAAGGCTGGGATTTTACTTTTGCATTGTTAGTGGATGTTTTTCATTCTTTCACCATCTGAATATCCTTTACGTATTTACATTTTCCAACTTGTGACTCTCACTTTAAGACAGAAGCTACACATCTGCTTTCGCAGAATGCTGTGCACTTATGGCACAGGCATGTGACCTGTGTCAGCCAATCAGAAGCCTACACTAGAGATTTCAGTCTGAAGGGGAGTGGCATGAAGAAAGAGCTGTTATCTATAGCATCAACTGAGGGAGGGGGAGTTACAGAGATATTCACTTGCAGAGGAGGAAGAGGGAGACATGCCCCATGCACAGCCATGATAAAGCTGGTTCTGTATGATCTTAACAGAAGGCAGCCATGTAATTATTTGTACATAGTTTCTGGCTATGCATTCTATAAACCTAATTTCCTATACTTCCAAAGGGTTCTCCACTTTATCTCATATCCTTTAATACATTTATCTTCTGCTTGACTAGGCTACAATAATTTCTGTTGCTGATAAGTATGAACTTTGTTACACTGGTAAAGATTTTTATAGTTTTTTGCTTCTTGTTTTTACATAATAAGTAAAAAATAGGGCTATAACTGAAAGGAATTATCACTAGAGGAAAAATCTCATTTTCTTCAGTAGGTCTTAATTAACTATACAAATTTCTGTTAAATAAAATACTTTAAAATACATTAATTAGTCAAATGCTAATCCTATCATTAATGCAGTTACATAAATTTAGAAACTAATAGTAAATATATAAAAGTAAAGAGTAATACATAATTTTCTGTATGTTAAGATGGAAAAATAGCAGCAAACCCATAAGGTGACATAGTCAAGTGAAATGTTTTATCATAAATATATGAAATTTATATCTTTTCTCATAGCATTGATAAAAAGTTATTTTCTTTTTAAGTTTTTAACCTGTTATAATTAACAGAAAACTCAGGTTAACCTTAGTTTTGTGTCCAGGGTCTGTTTTTCTACTTGGTGTTCAAATAATTAATAATGAAATATACTTGACTAATCAACCTTCCAAATTAATGTGCATATTTCACTCTATTATCTTCTATAAAAACAAAACATAGTGTTTTAATTATTCTGTGCACATTTTCAGTGTGCACAAATTTAACAGAATTCCTAGAATCTGATCTCTTCTTTGAAATCTTTGGAATAATTTAATTAAGTTCTTGAAATCTTTTTTAAGTTAGAACTAATTCACAGAATTTTCACTTTCAATTTCAGTGACAGATCATCAAAATACTTCACTTCTTCCTTTACCTTAAAAAATACTGAAGTAGACACAGCTAATAAGAGGACTATTTTCACCAGTAACTTTTCTCCAAACATTAGCCTAAATTCTAAGCTAACATTAAATCTTACTGAAAAATGGATTAAATAAATAACAAAAGTAATATCATAAACTTAATTCTGCATGTAAATATGTGCATGGTAAATCTGTGCGTATTTGTCTTTGACATTAATAAAACCAAATCACATTTAAAATGTATAATCTATTTAAAATAATGATTACATGGCTATATTTTGAAAAATACTGTATTATTTCCTAAACTGCCAATATGCAATGAAATACAGTTTTCTCACTCAAATTTACAGTGCACATATTAATAAAATTTATTTTTATGTTGTATTTGAAATGATTTGATAATATATTTTTAAAACAAATATAAAGAGCTATCTACTTTTATTGTATCAATAACTAATACTCTTCAAAATTTAAGTAATATTTTAAATACGATTATGTTTAGAATTATACCTAAAAGCAAATATTTTCTAAATCATCTGAAATTCAGAGTAATTGGTGACATCAATTTTAAACCTAGAAAAACAAGTAGTTTTAGTGTGAAATACTGTTTTCAGGGAAAAGAAGGAGGCAAGAGAAATTTATTTTGCATAACAGATATTGTATTAGGAAATCTCCATCTAAAGTCGAACTTATTTTTGTAGTCAACAACTACAATTGAGTTCTCATCATCAAAACCCACACTGTTGTTCCTCTGGGTATGTAACACACACACATATAATATCATTTCAAATAAAATCTGAAATAAAACTTACCCTAATCTCCCCAATCAGAAATGTATCCATTTCTCTCCTCTTCACTGACTTTACCCATGAAACTCTCACATACTCCATTTGTACTAGGTTATTTTGGTTTATGTTTCATCCAGGAGAATTGTGTGCTCCTCTGCAGTCACTAGCAATTTTTATATTTTCACAGTAACAAGCAGCCACATACAACATAATTCTGTACATGAATAGCTGAGACCTGTGGGTTTCTATAAAGTCACTCCAGGAACAGCATATCTTGTCCTTAGACCATACCTTATTTCAACTTTATTGCTGTGCTAATATCATATTTCTACTTTCCAAAAGACCTGTTTACAAGCTGCAAGTCAATATAACATTAAACATTAAAAAGCTTTAAGGGACTACTTACCCAACCCTAGGGTAGTGAAGATCTTCAACATGAGAATCACGAAGCTGGAAGAGAAAAAAGCAGTTATATACGTGTGTGTGTGTGTGTATATATATACATATACACACACACACACATATATTCATATATATACATATATATATTTATATGTTTATACATAATATATGGTTTTCTAGAGCAGAACATGACAAAAATCAAAAACAAATACTTTGGTTTAAAAACTGCAATGCTAGCTGCAGATGAATGACTAGATCTAAAACTATACCAAAAATGCTTAAATATTCACCAAAAAGAAAAGATGCCAAAGGAAAAATAAGATAATATAGAGAAAATTCACTGAATAGCCAATTCAAGTTGCTAACTAACATTAAAATGTATTCAAAGTCACAATTAGTCATAGAAATAAAATGAGGGTGAAATATCAATCACATCCATTACACTGGGAAAAGTTAAAACAGAAAAATATTATTAGTGAGTGTGGGAATAAAGTAACACGGGCACTTTTATTTATTGCTGGTGGACACTTAAAAGGTTATATTTTACAGAAAGTATCTTGCAACATATATTAAAATACAAAAAAAACCCCTCACACATACACCTACATATCATGTGTCCATCACTGGGGATATATTCATAGAAGTCGAAAGACAAAGATGCAAGAATATATGTAAAATGATCATTACCATGCAATTTCGAATAATCATTTAACAAAGTAAATGAAAATAAATGCCCATTAATACAATACAGGCATAAGTAGCTATGTTACAACCATACTGTACACTGTAGTTCTTATGTACACTGTAGTTCTTATATTAAAACTCAAACAAGTGACTTGAAGGATTTTTATGAGGAATGGCTGAATAAGAAAAATAAGATAAAGAGAAGTAACTATAATCTAACCCTTGTTGGTAATATTTTTTGAAAACTAACAGTGGTGAAATTCCTGTATGTATGTTTGTGTGCATGTTGAAAACCTAAGACACTCTATGGATTCCACGTACAAAGTGTTACAATAAAGGCAGTAAAGGGCTTAAACAATCAGAGAAGCTGCTAGTAACTTTATGAGCCTGAATCCCCTAGCCAGTGGTCCACAAACACTCAGGAGGAAGCAGCTGTACATTTTATATCTTTCTACAAGTCTTTCTACACCTGTAGCTAAAGAATAATGGCCTCTGTTACTCTTCAATCTTCCAAATAGCATGCAAGAGCCTCTCACTGGTAGTCTCTTATCCAGAACCCATATGATAAATGCAGATCTTAGCTTCTCCCCTAGAATCAGCAATTGTAAGTGCATAGAAATAGCACAGAAAGATAATCATCTGGATTGGGGGTAGGGGGAATGGTGATTAAGGGAGGAGTCAAGAAAATAGGAAGAAATGGGAGAAGGGTTAATGTAAGGAGGAAAATATTTGCTACAAGAAAATCCCATATGTCTTTACAAAGTATAAAATTATTTACCTAAAATCATTTATACACATATATATATAGACACAAACACACAATATACATAGAATGTGTGTATTTAGACATACAAGTGTTTAATAAATTTCTTAATATATTTACTTTTTAATCATAGAATTAGACTGAATTTCAAGTATATCAAGTATATATTGTCAGACAAAGCAAATGAATTTCAGATTAACGCCTAGAGTATGATTCTATTTTGCAAAAAAGAGACCACCATATTTTGAAAAATAAAATGTGTGTGTTAATGTGTTATGGCTATGTTTGTGTGTGTGTGTGTATGTGTATGTGTGTGTGTGTGTGTGTGTGTGTGTGTGTGTGTGTGTGTATACCAGAGAAAAGAAGATATAGTAAGGTATAAATCTTGTAAATATATCAGCAATAAAAATTATGGGTGCAGCTATGAGGTCCAGGTGTAGCCGGAGAAGCCGCCGTGGTGCAGCCACTCGTGGAACTGGCCACTGGTGTTGCGGTTCCCACACTTGACAGGTTCAGTTAGCATGGCTCCCTTCCGCCGCCTGGCTCCCCTCCTTTAACTTCTGGACTGTAATTTAAAATGAAGCTATTCAGCCTTGCTCAGATGTGTACCTGGAAACTGGAAAGCTGTGGGGCTGACAGGGTCTTGGTGCTCCGGCCAGGTGTCAGGCCTGTGACTCTGAGGTGAGAGAGCCGAGTTCAGAATACTGGTCCACAAGAGACCTCCCAGCTCCATGTAATATCAAATGGTGAAAGCTCCCCCAGAGATCTCCAACTCAACGCTTAAGACCCAGCTCCACTCAACAGCCAGCAAGCTACAGTGCGGGACACCCTAGGCCAGACAACGAGCAAGACAGGAACACAACCCCATCCATTAACAGAGAGGCTGCTTAAAATCATAATAAGGTCACAGACACCCCAAAACACACAACTGGATGTGGTCCTGCCCACCAGAAAGACAAGATCCAGCCTCTTCCACCAGAACACAGGCACCAGTCCCCTCCACCAGGAAGTCTACACAACCCACTGAACCAACCTTAGGCACTGGGGGCAGACAACAAAAAGAATAGGAACGGGCTTCCCTGGTGGCGAAGTGGTTGGGAGTCCGCCTGCCAAGGCAGCAGACATGGGTTCGTGACCCGGTCCGGGAGGATCCCACATGCCGCGGTGCGGCTGAGCCCGTGAGCCATGGCCGCTGAGCCTGCACGTCCGGAGCCTGTGCCTGTGCTCCGCAACAGGGGAGGCCACAACACTGAGAGGACCGCGTACCACACACACACACACACACACAAATAGGAACTACGAACCTGCATCCTGAGAAAAGGAGACCCCAAACACAGTAAGTTAAGCAAAATGAGAAGACAGAGACACACATAGCAGATTAAGGAGCAAGGCAAAAACCCACCAGACCAAACAAATGAAGGGCAAATAGGCAGTCTACCTGAAAAAGAATTCAGAGTAATGACAGTAAAGATGATACAAAATCTTGGAAATAGAATGGAGAAAAAGAAAAAAGAAATGTTTAACAAGGACCTAGAAGAACTAAAGAGCAAACAAACAATGATGAACAACACAATAAATGAAATTAAAAATTCTCCAGAAGGAATCAATAGCAGAATAACTGAGGCAGAAGAACAGTTAAGTGACCTAGAAGATAAAATAGTGGAAATAACTACCACAGAGCAGACTAAAGAGAAAAGAATGAAAGGAATTGAGGACAGTCTCAGAGACCTCTGGGACAACATTAAATGCACCAACATTCGAATTATAGAGGTCCCAGAAGAAGAGAAAAAGAAGGGACTGAGAAAATATTTGAAGAGATTATAGTTGAAAACTTCCCTAATAAGTGAAAGGAAACAATCAAGTCCAGGAAGTGCAGAGAGTCCCATAAAGGATATATCCAAGGAGAAACACACCAAGATGCATATTAATCAAACAATCAAAAATTAAATACAGGGCTTCCCTGGTGGCGCAGTGGTTGAGAGTCCGCCTGCCGATGCAGGGGACACGGGTTCATGCCCCGGTCCAGGAAGATCCCACATGCCGCAGAGCAGCTAGGCCCATGAGCCATGGCCGCTGAGCCTGCGCGTCTGGAGCCTGTGCTCCGCAACGGGAGAGGCCACAACAGTGAGAGGCCCGCGTACCGCAAAAAAAAAAAAAATTAAATACAAAGAAAAAATATTAAAACCAGCAAGGGAAAAACAACAAATAACATATAAGGGAATCCCAGTAAGATTAACAACTAATCTTTCAGCAGAAACTCTGAAACCAGAAGGGAGTAGCAGGACATATTGAAAGTGATGAAAGGGAAAAGCCTACAACCAAGATTACTCTACCCAGCAAGGATCTCATTCAGATTTGATGGAGAAATTAAAACCTTTACAGACAAGCAAAAGCTAAGAGAATTCAGCACCACCAAACCAGCTTTACAACAAATGCTAAAGGAACTTCTCTAGGCAGGAAACACCAGAAGGAAAACATCTAAAATAACAAGTGCAAATCAATTAAGAAAATGGTAACAGGAATATACATATTGATAACTATCTTAAATGTAAATGAATTAAATGCCCCAACCAAAAGACAAAGACTGGCTGAATGGATACAAAAACAACACCCATATATATGCTGTCTACAAGAGACCCACTTCAGACCTAGGGACACATACAGACTGAAAGTGAGGGGATGGAAAAAGATATTCCATGCAAATGGAGATCAAAAGAAAGCTGGAGCAGCAACTGTCATATCAAACAAAACAGACCTTAAAATAAAGACTATTACAAGACACAAAACAGGACACTACATAATGATCAAGGGATCAATCCAAGAAGAATATATAGCAATTGTAAATATTTATGCACTCAATACACAAGGCAAATGCTAACAGCCATAAAAGGGGAAGTCGGCAATAAAAAAATCATAGTAGGGCACTTCAACACCCCACTTTCACCAATGGACAAATCATCCAAAATGAAAATAAATATGAAAACACAAGCTTTAAATGATACATTAAACAAAACGGACTAAATTGATATTTTTAGCACATTCCATCAAAAAACAACAGAATACACTTTCTTCTCAAGCGCTCACAGAACATTCACCAGGATAGATCATATCTTGGGTCACAAATCAAGCCTTGGTAAATTTAAGAAAATTGAAATCATACCAAGTATCTTTTCCGACCACAATGCTATGAGATTAGATATCAATTACAGGAAAAAATCTGTAAAACATACAAACCCATGGAGGCTGAATAGGACACAGTAAATAACAAAGAGATCACTGAAGAAATCAAAGAGGATATAAAAAAAATACCTAGAAACAAATGACAATGAAAACACGACGACCCAAAAATTATGGGATGCAGCAAAAGCAGTTCTAAGTGGGAAGTTTACAGGAATATAATCCTACCTCAAGAAACAAGAAACATCTCAAATAAACAACCTAACCTTACACCTAAAGCAATTAGAGAAAGAAGAACAAAAAACACCCCAAAGTTAGCAGAAGGAAAGAAATCATAAAGATCAGATCAGAAATTAATGAAAAAGAAATGAAGGAAACAATAGCAAAGATCAATAAAAGTAACAGCTGGTTCTTTGAGAAGATAAACAAAATTGATAAACCACTAGCCAGACTAATCAAGAAAAAAAGGGGATAAGACTTGAATCAACAGAATTAGAAATGAAAGAGGAGAAACAACAACTGACACTGCAGAAATACAAAGGATCATGAGAGACTATTACAAGCAACTCTATGACAATAAAATGGACAACCTGGAAGAAATGGACAAATTCTTAGAAAAGCACAACCTTCCAAGACTGAACCAGGAAAAAAACAGAAAATATAAACAGACCAATCACAAGCACTGAAATTGAGACTGTGATTAAAAAATCTTCCAACAGGGCTTCCCTGGTGGCGCAGTGGTTGAGCGTCCGCCTGCTGATGCAGGGGACGCGGGTTCGTGCCCCGGTCCAGGAAGATCCCACATGCCACGGAGTGGCTGGGCCCGTGAACCATGGCCGCTGAGCCTGCGCGTCCAGAGCCTGTGCTCTGCAATGGGAGAGCCCACAACAATGAGAGGCCCATGTACCGCAAAACAAACAAACAAACAAACAAAAACAAATCTTCCAACAAACAAAACCCCAGGACCAGATGGCTTCACAGGCAAATTCTATCAAACATTTAGAGAAGAGCTAACACCTATCCTTCTCAAACTCCTCCAAAATATAGCAGAGGGAGGAACACTCCCAAAATCATTGTACGAGGCCACCATCACCCTGATACCGAAACCAGACAAAGACGTCACAAAGAAAGAAAACTACAGGCCAATATCACTAATGAACACAGATGCAAAAATCCTCAACAAAATACTAGCAAACAGATCCAGCAGCAGATTAAAAGGATCATACACCATGATCAAGTGCGGTTTACTCCAGGAATGCAAGGATTCTTCACATAAGCAAATCAATCAATGTGATACACCATATTAAGAAATTGAAGGAGAAATACCATATGATCATCTCAATAGATGCAGAAAAAGCTTTCGACAAAATTCAACACCCATTTATGATAAAAAACCTCCAGAAAGTAGGCACAGAGGGAACTTACCTCAACATAATATAGGCCATATATGACAAACCCACAGTCAACATCAATGGGGAAAAACTGAAAACATTTCCTCTACGATCAGGAACCAGACAAGGTGTCCACTCTCACCACTATTATTCAACATAGTTTTGGAAGTTTTAGCCACAGCAGTCAGAGAAGAAAAAGAAATAAAAGGAATCCAAATCAGAAAAGAAGTAAAGCTGTCACTGTTTGCAGATGACATACTATACATAGAGAATCCTAAACATGCTACCCAAAAACTACTAGAGCTAATCAATGAATTTGGTAATGTAGCAGGAAACAAAGTTAATGCACAGAAATCTCCTGCATTCCTACACACTAATGATGAAAAATCTGAAAGAGAAATTAAGGAAACACTTCCATTTGTCACTGCAACAAAAAGAATAAAATACCTAGGAATAAACCTACCTAATGAGTCAGAAGACTCGTATGCACAAAACTATAAGACACTGATGAAAGAAATTAAAGATGATACAAACAGATGGAGAGATATACCATGTTCTTGGATTGGAAGAATCAACATTGTGAAAATGACCATACTACCCAAAGCAATCTACAGATTCAATGCAATCCCTATCAAACTACCAATAGCATTTTTCATGGAACTAGAACAAAAAGTTTCACAATTTGTATGGAAACACAGAAGACCCTGAATAGCCAAAGCAATCTTGAGAAAGAAAAACGTAGCTGAAGGAATCAGGCTCCTAGACTTCAGACTCTACTACACAGCTACAGTAATCAAGACAGTAGGGTACTGGCACAAAAACAGAAATATAGATCAATGGAACACAATAAAAAGACCAGAGATAAACTCACACACATATGGTCACCTTATTTTTGATAAAGGAGGCAAGAATATACAACGAAGAAAAGAGAGTCTCTTCAATAAATGGCGCTGGGAAAACTGGACAGCTACATGTGAAAGAATGAAATTAGAACACTCCCTAACACCACACACAAAAATAAACTCAAAATGGATTTAAGACCTAAATGTAAGGCCAGACACTATAAAACTCTTAGAGGGAAACACAGGCAGCACATTCTATAACATAAATCACAGCAAGATCCTTTTCGATCCACCTGATAAGAGAAATGGAAGCAAAAACAAATGGGACCTAATGAAACTTAAAAGCTTTTGCAAAGCAAAGGAAAACATAAACAAGATGAAAGACAACTCTCAGAATGGGAGAAAATATCTGCAAATGAAGCAACTGACAAAGGATTCATCTCCAAATTTTACAAGCAGCTCATGCAGCTCAATAACAACAACAAAAAAAAAAACCCAATCCAAAAATGAGCAGACAACCTAAACAGACATTTCTCTAAAGAAGACATACAGATTGCCAACAAACACATGAAAGGATGCTCAACATCACTAATCATTAGAGAAATGCAAATCAAAACTACAATGAAATATCACCTCACACCAGTCAGAATGGCCATCATCAAGAAAGATACAAACAGTAAATGCTGGAGTGGGTGTAGAGAAAAGGGAAACCTCTTGAACTGTTGTTGGCCATGTAAATTGATACAACCACTATGGAGAATAGTATGGAGGTTCCTTAAAAAACTAAAAATAGAACTACCATATAACCCAGCAATCCCAATACTGGACATATACCCTAAGAAAACCATAATTCAAAAAGAGTCATGTACCACATGTTCATTGCAGCTCTATTTACAATAGCCAGGACATGGAAGCTACCTAAGTGTCCATCAACAGATGAATGGACAAAGATATGGCACATATATACAATGGAATATTACTCAGCCATAAAAAGAAATGAAATTGAACTATTTGTAGTGAGGTGGATGGACCTAGAGACTGTCATACATAGTGAAGTTAAGTCAGAAGGAGAAAAACAGGGCTTCCCTGGTGGTGCAGTGGTTGACAGTCCGCCTGCCGATGCAGGGGACACGGGTTCATGCCCCGGTCCAGGAAGATCCCACACGCCGCAGAGCGGCTAGGCCCGTGAGCCATGGCCGCTGAGCCTGCGCGTCCGGAGCCTGTGCTCCGCAACGGGAGAGGCCACAACAGTGAGAGGCCCGCGTACTGCAAAAAAAAAAAAAAAAAAAGGAGAAAAACAAATACTGTATGCTAACACATATATATGGAATCTAAAAAAAAAAAAAAATTCTTAACAACCTAGGGGCAGGACAGGAATAAAGACACAGACCTACTAGAGAATGGACTTCAGGATATGGGGAGAGGGAAGGGTAAGCTGGGGCGACGTGAGAGAGTGGCATGGACATATATACACTACCAAATGTAAAATAGATAGCTAGTGGGAAGCAGCCGCATAGCACAGGGAGATCAGCTTGTTGCTTTGTGACCACCTGGAGGGGTGGGATAGGGAGGGTGGGAGGGAGACGCAAGAGGGAGCAGATATGGGGATATATGTATAGCTGATTCACTTTTTTATAAATCAGAAACTAACACACCATTGTAAAGCAATTATACTTCAATAAATATGTTTAAAAAAATCAAACACAGAGAAACACAAAATCTAAAAAAATTTTTAAATGTCACCAATGCATTAAAAAAAAAACACTGTACATTTGCCCTTAGAATGTTAGATTTGTGTTCTAATGGCCATAATATATTATACAACTGTCAGTATTAGTATTAAATATCAAAAGAAATTCTATAAATCTTATAGTTTGTCAACATATATAACATAATAGAAAGACTGAGACTACATCAGCTGTTTTCCTTAATTAAGTATCTATAAGCCCTAGTCACCATTTCTTTAAAAAACAAACTCATTTGTACTGAGGTAACCACACAAGTTTTTTTGTACATGGATTCGTTTAAAATTTCATGCAAAATGTATAACTCTGACAGCTGAGACTGAAAAGACATACATGGATTTTCACCAACAGCTATGCCTTTTTTTGATTTGAAAATTGATGATGTAATGCCCACTTAAGCAGATGAAGGTTAACAGCTGAGCCAGGTGTCTTTACATGTTAATTCTGGAGAAAAGTATAGATGAACCTCAGGAATGAAGCACCATGACTGCCATTAGTGTTCACTCCAGTTTCAGAGAAAATGTGATGTAATACAAGTTTCTGCAACTAAGCCAGTCCTGATACCACTTTTGTGAATATGTTTTATTCACCTGAAAGTCACAAAAGAACTGCATTAAATGCAGCTGTGGTTCAAAATGATGACCTATTTTTATACACTACATACTACGCACATCGTGCATTAATACATACCCATGCACATACATTTTAAATTATATATATATGTATATATGCTGACAAATAAGTTACTTTTATAGGAAATATCTTATATTGTTACAACACTGATCATAGTCACTTCGGTTCAGCCGTTACATATATATGTGGCTGTGTGTATGTGTGCATGTGTGCACATGTGTGTAGTATGGTGTGAATCCATTTATCTCAATATATTATAAATTAATATAATTTTGAAAACCCCAAGAATAACATTTTTAGTGTTAGTATTTTATATAAATTGGTGCTTTATAAAGTGGAAATAAACATATTTTCCTAATTTCAGCTTCTATCTAATTTATGGTAATGTATCAGAAACCCAAACATTGCAATTTTAATTATTTTCTGTGTATGTGATAATTTATTATAAAGTGTTGACTCAAAATAGTAATAATTAAGCAACAGTTATTCTATTTTACAAAAAGTAACGTTGAGAAACTGAAGAACTATCATAATATTGAGAACAAAAGTCTGAAGATCTAAAGAAAGTTCAATCTTCTTAGCATGTCTTTCAGGAAAAGTAACACGACAAGCCAATCACAACCCAAAAATCAGGTGAGAGAAGCACTCCTATTTTTACTGTTGATTAAAATTATGTTAAATGCTATTAACAAGTATTTTATTTATAAAATGACAATCAAATTAAAATATCTAGATAAGGTGCTTCACGCATGGGAGTTATAAAATAGTGCTCACCTCAATATTTTTATGCTAATTTGAGTTCAGATAGAGTTCAAAAGAAAGTGATTTATGATCATGAAAAGATATTTGCCTCCGAAAGATTTTAAATATGTTTTCCAGCCTAGAGAACTGCTGTTTATTGGATTAATGGTGAGTTTTGTGACACTAAGCAAGCAGACGGACATTTACTTTTCTTGTTGACATTTTAAAAAAAGATAGTTCCTGTGAAAATATTGGAAAAGGATTATTGAAACCAAGATGTAAAACCATGTGTAGTATTTTGTGTAGTTTCTCTTATTACAGTCACTTGCAATCGCCCTTTCTCTGCTTCCCTGCATCTCGAAATACTATCAGTGTTTATGATTAATAATTCCTAAGTAATTATAAAGTTTTAAACAATTTCAGCCATCTATGTGCACATAATTTATTACAAATATATAACATATAAACATTTTTCTTTTTTTTTTTCCTTTTATAAGGGAGACAGAATGAGAAGTGAGGGAAATACTGAGGAGGGGCTCATACTGCTAAAGAAAAGGTTAGCAGCTGTGTAGGTGCAGGTGACCCATCCAGAAGGGAGACCTCACATGTTTGGCCAAGGGGCAGGAGGTCACTGGTGAGTTCTATGATTGACTGAGGTCTGTTCTAGCAGAAGAAGGAAAGGAGAAGTTGTGTTACAGACCAGAGTATTTGGGCTAGAAGAGAACTTGGATGTCCTTTCCTTTTAAGCATATCATCAGGGGTAAGGACCCTGGGCTGGAGTCAGGGGACCTGGGTTCTTGTCTGGGTTCTGATATGAACTGGCTCTGTGACTGAGGTCCTCTGGGCCTCAGTTTCCTTATTTGAAAATCGAGAAGGCTTGGCTCCTTAGTCTTTGAGGCCCCCCCTGGCTCTGACATTATTCCTAAAGCAAGCGGTATTTGCATTTTCTAATATTTCAAACCCAGCTTGTCTTTCTGACTGGATCTGATAGTTGTAGTGGAAACTGGATACAGCCACACTGAAAACCCTCTTAAAAATAGAAACCTCGCATAGACATCGTTGACCCACATCAAACAAAAAAGGGGGGGAGGGGAGGGAGAATAATAAAAGCAAAATTAATGAAATAATTCTCCTTACTAACACTCTGGGTGAAATTAAGGCATCGGCAAGTTAACAGACATGGGGAAATGTCTAAGAATTAACAATTGATTTATCATTTTTTAATAAAATAAATTAGTAAGGATATTTTCAAGGCAACATCCCAAAGGCACATGAAGGCACTGCTCCACAATGAAATAAGGCATATGAGCAAATACACCTTTCTAAATACAAATTACACACTGAAGTTGACGAAATGTAATGTTTTAATATATCTTTTTATATTTTATGAAGAAGACCTGAAGAAATTTCTATTCCTATCAAAAAGAAAGGAATACATTCAGTATAAAATGTATCAATATAATCCTGGTTGAGTTTCTCCAGTCAACGTTCCATCATCTTCTTCTATAGCCCTGACAGAACATCACATTCTTTTTCCATAATAAGCAACTCCTTTCACTGGACAGTTCTTCATTCAATTATCTACTGAGATTCTGGCTTCCTTTTCTTTCAAGTACATTCTAATATAAAACAAGGCAAATCATCCAAAATAAAGTCACTAGGGATGTTGTTTTCAGTGATCTTATTTGCAATCCAGTTTGCAGAGCTGAGTGGATTCTCTCCTATCCTTTAATACAGGGGTCCGCAACCCCCGAGCTGCGGACCGGTAGTGGTCCTCAGCCTGTTAGGAACCGTGCCGCACAGCAGGAGGTGAGCGATGGGAGAGCCAGCGAAGCTTCATCTGCCGCTGCCCATCGCCCCCCATCGCTCGCATTACCGCCTGAACCATCCCCCGACCCCCTGCCCCGTCCGTGGAAAAACTGTCTTCCAAGAAACCGGTCCCCGGTGCCAACAAGGTTGGGGATCACTGCTTTAATAGCATTCCTCATACTTTTACAACTGACATAAGGCTCAAATCAACTAAACAATCGTCAGTGAGCACCTATGGAAAGACAAGGAAGGGAGAAATTTAGGAAATAAGGAAATCAATTATTCACCATTTTGGTTGTAGATTTGGAATCCACACGGATCCATAAAGCAATTTTTTTGTATAGCAATATGTAAATACTTTCACTCCATGCTTGGACAGTTCAAAAGACAGCACAAAGCAATAAATTCTGCTGGTAAAAGTATTACAATATGTCTTCTACCATTCTACCTGTAAATATGAAATACTAGATTCATTTTTTAGGGTGAAGGATATAAGTACAATATTTTACAGTTTTCCCCATTTTTCTTTACATTCTAAAATGAATTCTGGTAACCCACTTCAAATTCTACCTTTTTTTATTCTTTCTTTCCTTCTGGCTGCATTGGGTCTTAGTTGCTGTGTGTGCTTTCTTAAGTTGCAGTGAGTGGGGGCTACTCTTCGTTGTGGTGCGTGGGCTACTCATTGTGGTGGGTTCTCTTGTTGTGGAGCACGGGCTCTAGGCAATGCAGGCTTCAGTAGTTGTAGCATGAGGGCTCAGTAGTTGTGGCTCGCAGGCTGTAGAGAGCAGACTTGGTAGTTGTGGCACACAGGCGGCATGTTGGATCTTCCTGAGCCAGGGCTCGAACCCATGTCCCCTGCATTGGCAGGAGGATTCTTAACCACTGTGCCACCTGGGAAGCCCTCTACCTTTTTTAAAAGCTTCAATTTAATTTAATGTTACTATTCTTATTTCTAGTACAACAGGCAGATATTAATAGAAGGGGTTCCGGGGTCCAGAATCCAGAAACAAAAAATAAATTAAGATAAAGAATTAGGGAGAAACTGTATGGGGTAAAGAGGGTAGATAGAAAAAATAAGGAGCCCTACTTCCTTATATTAAAAATAAAATAAAATGTATCAAAGCTTTAATATAAGTAACCAAAAACTTACAAGAAGAAAAAATATGGAGGTTAAAAAAACAATAATCTTTGGGTTGTGAGAGGTTTTCTAAGCTAGTCATAAAAGGCATAAGCCATTAAAGGAAAAAATAATGCATTCTGACTATATTAATTTTTACATATAGAAGAAAATGCATATAAAAATAAAAATGCAAAAGACAAAGTGATAAATGTATTTATAATATATGTGACTAGTGAAAAGCTATTTCCTTCATATATAAAGAAGTTTTACAAATCAGCATGCAAAAGAGAAATGTAGGAGAACAATGAATAATCGGCTATAGGTTTGATTAAATGCAAACTGTGGAAAGAGTTCCAATTTATTTATAGAGAATAAATAAAAATTCTTTTATGATGATATATCTTCACCTACAACCAATTACAGGAGACACAGTATTAAGTTTTATGTATTCATAAGTAAATCCCTTTTTCATATTATACCATTCTCTCTGCTAATATTCATTCATTTATTCATTCAACAAACATTAATGGCACACCTAAGTGCACTAGACACTCGTCTGGCAATTGAGAACAACTGCAGTAAACAAAAAGTTCCTGCTCTCAGAGCTTACATTCTAAAAGGAGAAGTAGAAACAAAACCAACAGACAAAAAAAAAAACCCAAAATACAATAAAATGCCAGAGAGTTATCAGTATTTCATAGCACTTACACTGGAAACATTAAATAAAATGAAACTCACAACAGGCAGGTTATTTTGGATAGAACAGGCAGAGAAGGCATCTCTAAGGGGTTGCCTTACAGATCAGACACTTGAATAACATGAAAAGCTGTATCATAAATTATCTGAAAGAATTATATCCCAGCCTTAGAAAACAGCAAGTAGAACATCTCTAAACTGTGTGTTTTCTGGTAACTTAGAAGAACAATAAAGATGTTGATTAGACTGAAAGAGAATGAGTGAAGAAAATAGGGTAGAAAACTGACAAGAGATAGGCAGCTAGAGGCCAGTCCTAAAGGAGCATCAGGGACTATTTTTTTAGTTTTGTCAACAAATGATGAATGTGTGTGTGTGTGAGTGAGTGAGAGAGAGAGGAAGGAGAGATCAGTTAAGTATTACTCTAAGCATTTTGGAGCTTTGGAATGAATTGTCGATTAGATTTCTTACTGAGATCAGCAATGACAGGGGAGGAGAGGGTTTGTGAAGGATGATCAAGAGTTTGATTTTGATGTTTCTCCTATTATATAGTTGATTTTGTATGAACAGTGGATCAACAGAAGATCTGGCGAGACCTAGGGGTTCGAAGTGTAAATGTGAGAGTCATTAGCAAATTGAGAGTGTTTAGAACATGGAACCCCAAGAGAACACACTGGCAACAGAGAAGTTCTGACAGCTACTCAAACACTGAGGCCCTGAATTTAAAAATATCAGCAAAATAAACTGAAAAGGAGTGCCCACTGAGGGAAGAGGTGAAGCAGGGCAAGTTATCCCAGCAGCCATGAGGAAGGAAGTAATCACCTCTCTCAGTGTTGGTGTGTTTTATGGTATAATTTCTTATAATTCATGATATTTGTTATATCAAGCAAATTAACTACAAGTTTATTTTATTCTTTTTTCCTCATATCCTTCTGAGAATTATTTTTGCAGATATTTCGATTTAGTCTTTTGGGGAAGTGAATGTTTTTTTCCAGAGCTGCAACTAGTAAAGCTGAAAATGTTTCTGCCAGTTGTGATTTTAACATTTTTATGTACTTGAATGAATTTTAAAAATATTTATCCAGTTAACTGGTTCTAAAAACCCTTTTGATAGTAATTCAAGACAATATATTTAATTGATATTGCTAGTTTCTTCAGGTCTAGTTCATGTAGAACCACAAAAAATTATGCATAAATTATTTGCAAATGTTATACTTTATTTCTTCTCAATTTGATAAATTTGTTTTGAAACTGTATTTTTATCCCTGTCAGTTTTCCTTATAATACAGAATTTTAATCAAAATCCATTATTTTTATAGCATGACTAATGTATTATTACTCTAAAAATAAAGTCATGAAAAACACATTTTTAAACAATAAAAAATATAAGTAAAAAGAATAAATGTATACCTGGGACACTGACTCTTGAGTTTTACAGTTTACACTACTGTGAGGTACGATAACTCATATACTTTCAAATTCTACAAAACCTTCCATCCTAGAGTGACTCTTGGCATAATATAGAAATGAATAATCAATGGTGCATTCTCCAAAGGTTAAGTCTATTACAGAACAATATTTTTTCTCATGATGTGACATCAGTCTCACTTTCTTAATCAACCTATGGAACTAAAACACTTTCCATATCATCTACTGTGAATTATTAATAAAAGTAAGTTTTTTCCTTTAAAAATGGACAATAAATTTCACACATGTAACACAAAAATAACTATATCCCTTTCAATATTAAGATACGTCAAATTAAGTCAGCCTTATCCAGACACATAAGAAATTAAATACTGACAGTTTGTGGGAATAATTTGGCAAAATGAATACCAACACAAACAGCAAAATCATGGGCACTGTGATTAGGTATAAATATTATCACATCTCATTTCTTTTTCCCTCCCAAAGTAAATAGTTTTTAATCACTTCTTGACAAAGAAGGAGCCAAATATTTCTCTCGGAATTCTGTATTTTCTCCTTCAACGATTCAAAGTTGTTGGGTACTTAAAGTGTTGTTAAGCGGTGAGTGAGTACAAATGACACAATCCAGGGGTCTCTTGGTGCTGCTCCTATTACTGCTGCGAAGGAGTGGTCCCACAAAGTCGACTGGCCTGGCATGTGCTAGCGTGTGCTTTCCCGAGTAGAATGCAGACTTTCAGCAAGAAGTTGAGCAGCCACACTCAATTCTCAGTGTGGCAGTGGGAATTGGATGCCCAGGACAACCCTCTTACTCCTCACTTCTAGTACTGTGCACAGCATCCAACAAGGCATCAGCAACTGACCAAATAGGCCTTAATGCTCCCCTCAACTAAACTTTATCTTCCTGACTCTGGGCCCCTGTCCTGCCTTTTCTTAGAGCACTTACTTTAGGAAACTTAAAATTGTAAATTCTTTCCTTTTCCCTTTGAAATGGAAGTTTTTTTCCCAGCCTCTTGCCAGATTTTCAGCCCAGAGCTGTCTTTCTCAAGAACTTGAGCTGTCCGTTGGAAATGTAATTATCAAGTGGAATATAATAAAAAATGATACAAATGAACTTATTTCCAAAACAGAAACAGACTCACAGATCTTGAAATCAAACTTATGGTTACCAAAGGGGGAACTTTGGGGGGAAGTGACAAATTAGGAGATTGGGATTAACATATACACACTACTATATATAAGACAGATAACTAATAAGGACCTACTGTATAGCACAGGGAACCCTACTCAATTTTCTGTAATAACCTATATGGGAAAAAATCTGAAAAAGAATGTGCGTGTGTGTGTGTGTGTATATATATATATATATATATATAAAAATATATATAAACTGATTCATGTTGTTGTACACCTGAAACTAACACAACATTGTAAATCAACTGTACTACAATAAAAAAAGAAAAAAGGTAGACTTCCACCCTTCTTCAGAGACTGGGAGGGGCACTAACTTCAATAAGCAACAATTAGCAAACAGATGGCTTAATCCCAACCACTAACCTCCTCCCTAATGTCCTCCAGTACTCTTTCACTAGCCCATCTAGTGCTTAAAAGCCTTCCTGCCCTATGTTTCAACAAAGTCGATTCAATCTATCTCCTTCTATTGCAATAATCTTGATAAAAATCTTCTTTGCCTATTTAACCTATCCAGTACAATTTCTCTTTGACAGTACACAAATTATTCCAATCCTCTTTTCATTTACCTTTTCTCTTGTTCTCCTCCTGGTATCAATTTAAACAGTTTCTATGTTTCTCAGGATACAAAATGTCTCAAAGCTTCTTTCCAGGCTCATGAAACACACACACACACACACACACACACACACACACACACACACACAAACACAAAAACCCCTTCACAACTGTAGCTTCCAAGATTATCTCCAGAGAGTAAGGAAACCTAGAGCTCCTACACCAGTGGTTATGGTGATGTAGTGCCTTAATGTGATAGCCGTGGTCTGGAATAACCAATTTTAGAACGTGGCCATTCCAGAAAGCTAACAAAATAACAATAAGAAAATAAAATTCATATACTCAACTAATTAAAATAGTATGCATTTTTAACTTAAATTATTGGTAGCATGCAACCATTCCTTTAATAAAACTGCAAAAGTATTATTCTTAGTGGTTAAATATATTACCTTTTGATTAATTGCTCAGGATATATTTTCTGAAAAGTTATTTGGAAAAATTAATGAAACATTTTAAGATTCTTACTGGAAATGGATTTCCAGGAAAAATATTAAATGATTCCTTATTGGAAAATGAAAGTGCCTGTCATCCCATGACCTCAGGAACATTAAGTATTGTCATTTATGAAATATCTGGACTTCTATTTCTAGAACTATAAATAACAAACTAGATATCAAAAAAAAACCCTCCTGCAACAAAACAGCTAAAATAAGTGACTAAAATATGTACCTGAACTTATGAAAATATCCTCAGGAAATCACACTAAAGAGAAGCTGAAAACCAGAACATCAAGAAGGCAGTGACCACTGAAGCTGTCTTGAAGGGATCTTACCTGTCCTCAGAACCAAGGAACTTGTATTTTATTGGGTCAGTAGGATAGGAAACAAGACCTTGCGCAGGTCTTCACATGGAGAATTGAGGCCCAGATGCCACTTCCATCCCCATTGCATACATCAAACCAGAACATACAGTGCCACAACTCAGGGGCCGAGTGGACCAGAAACAAATCTCCCCCACTGACAGAGGAAGGAATAAGGATGTTTCTGTGGTTTGGCTTGAGCTCTAGAAGTATAAGATTCTACATTGAAATTTACAAGTATCAGCCCGTTTTCAAAAGAACTTGAGTTTATGATTCCTGAATGACCCAGAAAAGCACAAGCCATGGAAATTAACATTATTTTCTGGGTATTAGTAGCTCCAAAGTGGCTCAAACAAGAAACAAAAATTCCTTGGAGTGAACCACCTTACGCCCAAGACAAACTGCATTTCTACAGATAACATAATACTGACCTCACCAAATTTATAAATTATATAAAGAAATACACCAACCTGAGTGAGAATCACCAGGAAAATAATCTGTGGATTTGGACCCCCGAAACCCAGATAAAGTACATTAAGATATAACCATAACATGATTAAATAAATTTTAAACTAAAATTTCTACTAAAAATACTGGAAAGATTTATATAAAAACTGAACTTTGGGGGCTTCCCTGGTGGCGCAGTGGTTGAGAGTCCGCCTGCCGATGCAGGGGACACAGGTTCGTGCCCTGGTCCAGGAAGATCCCACATGCCGCGGAGCGGCTGGGCCCGTGAGCCATGGCCGCTGAGCCTGCGCGTCCGGAGCCTGTGCTCCGCAACGGGAGAGGCCCGCATACCGCAAAAAAAAAAAAATTAAAAATTAAAAAAACCCTGAATTTTGGGAAATAATAAATATATAAAGATTGGAACAAAAGTTTAGTTGCATGGATTAAATGAGAATTTAAATTCTGCTGAAGGAAATGCTAGATAACTGGAAGATGTATGAATTAATCAACAATCAGTACATGGAGAAAAAACAAGGAAAGTGTCAAAGGCAGTTTCAGATGTCCAGGGATAAAATTAGTAAATTTTATCTCAACATGTATCTAATAGAGTTACCAGAAGATGACAGTAAATGCCGGAATAAGAGGTAATGTTTAAGAATCTTTTTTAAAGATAACTAAAAGCATTTCTCCTCTGATTCAGGAAGTAAAACTAATAGCAAATAGAATTATAAAGATGCGGAGAAAAGGAAGGAACCATATATAACTGGAAAACAAGCCAAAAAAAAAGTTAACAGAAAAGAAAGGCCACTTTAAATTACGACAGGTAAATGGTTCACACCAGAAAAATATTGAAAGCCCAGAAGACAATAAGAAAATACTCCCATTCTTTGGTTGCTTTTTCGGCCCCGCGGCATGCAGGATCTTAATTCCCCCACCAGGGATCAAACCCACGTCCCCTGCAGTGGAAGTGCGGAGTCCTAACCACTGGACTTCCAGGGATTTCCCAATATTCTCAATTTTTTGAACCTATAGGGGAACACTGTGATATTCTATCCAGATCCCACTTTAAGAATGAATGGTTTTTTACTCCACTCGCTGTAAATGCTGTCACTTGACAACTTGCAGTTATCAGCCTTCCTCAGGAATCGCCCCTACAGAGAAGAGCTGCCTCCACCCAAATCACCACCCCTTCCTTAGGGCAGCTGGGGTCCAAAGGCTGACCCTTTAAAAGAAGGAAGGCTCAGCTTTCTCACTCAACTCAGAATAACTCTGAAGGGTCATCCTAGCTTCAGAGGTCCATGGGTTCAATGGTGGTCCTATTTGAAACTGTAGCTCATCCTAACATACACCTTTGCCTGATGCAGCTTCCTTCCCTTCCCCCGCGTTCCCTAAAAATCGCTTGCACTAAAAATCTTGGTGTCATATTATGCTCCAGGGAACTTGACTAGTCATATAACCAAGAAGAAAAGAAGCAAATAACCGACAATTCACAATGAAATTATATGCCAATAAACAAATAATAAACCCATAAAATTTTCCACTGACAGATGGTAAGCTCCCAACAACAAAAAAAGTCTAAAGAAAATTCTTTAGAAAGGAAGAAAATGAACCCAAGATCAGGGCTTCAAAAAAGAAACTTGAACAAAGAAATGGGTAATCAAAACTTTATCATTGACTGACAGCATAAACAAAAGTAAAAGTAATGGACAATTTTAGTGGAAAATAAAACAAGTTGGAATTAAAACACTGGACAATATTAACCTATGTAATATGAGGGGATATTAGGAAACACATTTTTCTAAGAACCTCGTACTATAAGGGATTAGAATGAGAGCAGCAACAAGACTTAGTAATAATGATAATAGACTATTAAAAACAATTTATATAAATGCATTTGAGAATGCTGATAATTTAGACAACATCCTAATTAAAAAAACCTTTATCTGAAATTGTTCCAAGACAACACAGGAAAGTAAATTGACTCATTACTGTTTATACTGTGGTATAACCTTGATTAAAAATGATTGTTAGTATACAAAAGAAAATTATAGCCCAAAACTATAAAAAAATAGTAATGGAAAATTACTAAGAAAAATATATATCAACCAGATTCTACAGTGCTCAGACATTTCTGGCAACATTGTTTAGCCCAGAAATGTACGATATATTAATATTAGGAAATACATTTCAGAACATTCACAGATCAGAAGAGAAAAACATACAACAGATGTAAAAAAAGCATTATACAAAATTCAACACAAATTCATGAATAACAAAACAACCACACCATCGCCAGCTCTAAATAAAAATCAAGATGCCACTACATAATCACTAGGATGTCTATAATCAAAAAGAGATCATAAAATGTGTTTATGAGGGTATGGAAAAACTGAAGCCCTCATACTTTGCTTGTGGAAACGATGAAGCCACTTTGAAAAACAGTCAAACGGTTTCTTAAAATGTTAAACATAAACTTAAAACATAACACACCAATTTCTCTCACAGGTATCTAGCCAAGAGAAATGGAAGCATACATCCACAGAAAGGCACAGATACGCAGTGTGCGAGAGAACTAGTCATCAATTCAAAAAACATGAACCCAAATGTCCATCTATTAGTGTATAGATAAATAAAATGTGGCATATCCATGCAATAAAATACTGTTCAACAATTTAAAATAATGAAGTACTGATACATGCTACAAAATGGATGATTGCAAAAACATTATGCTAAGTTAAAAAGTCAAACACAAAAATCACATATTGTATAATTCTATTATATGAAGCTTCCAGAAAAGGCAAATTTTAGAGACAGAAGATTAGTGTTTGCCTAGGGAAGGGATGGAAGTGGGGTCTTTTTCAGGTGATGGAAATATTATAGAACTAGATTAATATATTTAGAAAACTCAAGTTAACTATTTGCAGTAGAATTCTTAAATTAGTGGTTTCCATACTTACAGGGAACAATACTATTACTCAACACTATTTATTACTCATTTAAAAGGTGGTAAAAAAGGCAGTGGGGTTATTCTTTTAAAAATTTATATGCAAACAGTTACACTGGTTTGTAAATCAGAAATCAGAAAATTTTCTTTTCTATCCATTCTTGTTTTTTCTTTTTTCCTTTTTCCTGTTATAGGAGGAATTCTTCCTGTGTAAACGAACAGGGTACCGTACTAGATACCACTGTGACACTGACCAATGAAATCATTTTAGCTCAAGAATATTTTACTGTAGACTTAGAAATAGCCAAATGCAGAGAATTATTCAATGTCTGAGGCTTTCAAAAGATACAGTAAACAAAATCTTTACCCTACTTGGGTAAGATTTTAATCTTAAGCAGAACTGTCTCCAGAATCTGGTTGTTTTCCCAACTGCATTTGCCTTTTTACTCAGACCCTCATTATCTCATTACACCAGGCTTCTAAGTTGTTTCTCTTCCAGCAGTCTATTCTCCACTTCTATCCATCCTCTGTAATTTTTAGAAAAAAATCAAATCTATCCATGTTAATCCTCTGCCTAGAACTCTATTTTTGAATTTTACTCACCATAGCAAATATCCGAAGTCAGTAACAGCCCAGCCAGTACCCTTTACAAACTGGTTCTAATTGAACTCAGCAAGTTCTATGCACCCTAATATTTTAAATTTCTTATATTTCCTGCAGAACTGCTGTTTTATTTCCTGTTCTTTGTTTTGCATTAGGTATACTTGGGTTTTTTAAACAATAGAAAATGCTTTCCATGTTATTTGCTACCAAGAAAAAAAGGACAAAATACCTCACCCAGTGTTTTAATATATCTGTCACATAACAGCCTTTATATTTAGTATTTCTTGACCTTTTGTACTAGAAAGAATAAATTACAGCTTGATCGTCCAACCTAAGAATGTTAAGGCAAAAGTCAATTGCGAAATGAGCAAATGAGGTTCCCATTATCAGTGGTATTGTAGCTCAAAGACTATCATATTTACATGTATTAATACCTAGCCCAACACTTTCCCTACTCTAACAGGGAAAACAAGAAACTTCTGTTAATTCTGCTCTATTACACTGTACCTAAACTCTGTTTTTAGAAAATCTGTTATTAATGCTTTTTAACATTGCCAATTTATTCCACTCTAAAATTCTAAAAATGACTTCTTTTGATTTGTGTTATTATAATTATTTGACGCTCAAATTTAACTTATCATAGGGACAGTATTTTAGCATTTTATAATGTATATAGTAAATTACAAATATATTAAGTCTACAGTTAACAGCAAGTCAAAGGCTAATAAGACATGTACAATTAATAGATTTTGGGAATGCCATATAAGCATGGAACACAAATGAATAGGGAAAGATTCTCAAACTGATATTCTTAAATGATTTTTCTTATTTTGATTTCTTTAAAATTACTATAGAAGAAATTTAAATAAGATGTGGTACATATATACAATGGAATATTACTCAGCCATAAAAAGGAATGAAATTGTACCATTTACAGAGATGTGGATGGACCTAGCAACTGTCATACAGGGTGAAGTAACTCAGAAAGAGGAAAACAAATTGTACAAGATTGCTTATATGTGGAATCTAGAAAAATGATACAGATGAACTTATTTGCAAAGCAGAAATAGAGACACAGATGTAGAGAATAAACATATGGATTCCAAGGGGCAAGGGGTGGTGGGATGAAATGGGAGATTGGGATTGACATATACACACCACTATGTATAAAATAACTAATGAGGACCTACTGTATAGCACAGGGAACTACTCAATGCTCTGTGGTGAATGGGAAGGAAATCCAAAAAAGAGGATATATATATATATATATATATATAGCTGATTCATTTTGCTGTACAGCAGAAACTAACACAACATTGTAAAGCAACTATACTCCAATAAAAATTTTTTTTAACTACTATAGTGAATAATAATCTCGCAATTAAGTGCAACATTTAAATTTTATTTAGATGCCTCAAAAAGCAATTGATTTTAATAAACACAAATTTAATTCTTGTCATACTTTTAAATGTTTCATATACTTCAGCTCCTCTTGATAATATTACATTATTTAAATTTCAAATACATGAATTTTTAGAAAATTTCATGAATAATAAAATCAGAAAATTAAGTTTAGAAGCATTTTAATGTTTAAGTAAAATAACATACATATACTTGTCCATACACTTTCCATTCTTGAATCACCTTCTTGATTTACATCTTCTTGATTTAGTCATTTTCTGTGCAAAGTAGGACTGTACTTCATGAGCAATCATTTTGATTTTATCTTGTGGAACTAATCATTTAACAAAGGTATGATAATAAACTCCAGTTAGACTCTTATTCATGAAAATTCATATAACAATTATGTTGAATCATTTTGTTTCTCAATACTACCTAAAATTAATTAAATGGATTATATTTCACATGAAAAGCTATCTCCATATTTTTAGAGTAAACATGATAAATCTTGATATGATTGTTATCTTTCATCTTCTTTCCTAAGGAACTGAACAGACACTAGTGGCCTTATCCCAAGTTTCTTCTTACCACATTCATGTATTTTTAATAATTTTCTTTTTATTGCAAATTCTGTTTGAAAATATGTGAAAGGGTTTTCGCATGACCAAAAACAGAGTTACGGTTTAAAGTCAGGATCTAGCAATTCATTCAGAACCTAAAAGGGCATACCTGTACAACACAATAGACTTCAAAATATCTATTTATAAAATATTGTCTTAAGAGTGATTTGATCCACAATTTGTGCTTATCTTTTTTTAAGTAAAAAGTTTCTAAGTTGATATGTTATCAAAATATTATCATACTGCATACCACATTAAGTAAAAAATGACTATATAAATCTTTTAAGTGGGAAGTATCATAAAGAGGTGTCAAAGGGGAAGCGTATGGAGGATACACTGCCTCAGTTCTTTTGACTAAGGCTTGGGTAGAGTCATGAGACACTAGAAAACATGGTTTACTCACTAGGGAGTCCAAATATAGGGGCATGGTGGGTACATGCATCTTCCTATTTGGGACTCTTCATGCACTAACCAGTGTGACTACATGTGGCAAGTGAGTAGTACAGAAGCAATGCTAATCAAGTGCCTGGATTAACTGGCCAGCATATAGCCTGAGGCTCATGAATCTCCAATCAAGATTAAGAAGAAAAAGCTATCCAAAATTCTAGGGGCCTCAGTGTTGTTAGGCTCCTAATTCTGTGAAAACTGGAATTCTGAGTTAAGAAAATCTTTGAGGGGAAGTATAAGAAAAAGGTAACTATAGTCATAGGCTATTAGAATGTGAGTATATTGTCCAAATGGATGACTCCAACCAATCCCATGGCAATAAAGATAGATCTCAATGCCAAGGAATAGGATGGATAAAACAGCTCAACAAGATGTTAGCAGACCACAGAATAAAATGAGATAAAAATGATGAGGAAAATCCTGAAAAAATGATATTTATTCATAAGTGGCAAAGCACTAGATTAATATTCTAACTTTTTAATTCATCCTAAGAAAATCTCTTCATTGGTATAAATTCCAATTTAGTGATATAATAAGTTGCTGTTTTAGATTAAATAGAGATTTAAGATTATATTTGAGTTACAAGAAATTTTTAAAGTTTTTATGTGTGAATATACTATTAACTAATTATACTTCTAAAAAGAGCAAATAATTTCTTGTCTCCTTGTATTTAAGCTAAAAAGATATTATTCTTCCTCACTCTTTGCTCCATTATTGATTAGAGAATTGTTCATGTTGGCCTGTTCCATTCCACTATTGCGGGGGGTGGTGGTGGTGGTGGTATGAGAAACAGTCCTCTCCTTTTAAAAATTATTTCAATTCACTAAAAACTTGAAAATTCTTTACTTTTAATATGAGGATTAAATATATAGCTTTTAAACTAATATACTATTAGATTAATGTACTATTTAAAGGGGAAAATAGGAAGACAAAAATGCTGCAAGCTGTGCCATCACATACCATTCTAATATTTTAGGACAGGTCAGTATAGAAGTTGTATTCTTCTAGATATCCACACAATTAATTAAGAATAGTGTTAACATGACTAGTTATCCCTCATATCCTGAACAGAAAATTATACCAAACTAAATTTACATATATTTCTTTTAATTTAAACCAACTGTAATATTATCTATATAGTAAACTCTTTATGATTGTCAATCCAGAATATAGGTGTAATCATTATAAATAATACTATGATTTTTGCATATATATATATATATTCCCTGAATAACGTCATATCAATATGAGAATCTTATAAACACTGAGTAATAGTGTTATTAGTATTAGTATAGTATAGTAATAGTATTACTCCTTCTAAGTAGGGAAACCACTAATTTAAGAATTCTACTGCAAATAGTTAACTTTTCTAAATATATATTATTTTTTTTAAATCCTTCTCTCATAGAAACAAATAACATTTCTTCTTTTGCCATCAAAAGAAGGCAGAGAGATGGCATAGTGAAAAAAGAAAAATAAGATATAACTAATAAGATACAGAAATAAGGGCCCAAAGTCCTATAAATTAGCAGTGAAGGAAGGAAAAAAGGAAAGAAGAGAAAAAAAAAAGAAAGAAAATTTACAGGTACATTTTCAGAATTATTTTGAAAGCATAATGCTAAATTTCCCAGGTATTTTGGAAATTTTAGGAAAATCAGATTATGAAGTGCAGGAGGCTGATGAAGTGTAGACTCTAAGGATCTGTTCTCATGGGATAAGCCATCACAGAACCAGAAAAACTTTTGCAAAAAGAAATCGGATATCTAAAGAAGGCACTGAAGAGAACAGAGTCAGCGGCTTCCTTATATCCTGGCTGTCTTTCACAATTTGGAGCCATTGACACACAGAGGTACTGACAAAGATCAGAAGGACAGCAAACAATAACACCACCAAAACAAATCTCACCATGCACTTTCTTGACAGTAGGGACCAGAGCAGAGTCCCTCCAACTTTTTTAAGCTCCTCAGGCTCCTGAGAAATGTTGCTGAGAGCACACTCTTATAACTTAGGGGAAAAAATTTAAAGAGAAAAGTATCAAAACTTTCTATGAATACACTTGGAAAGTAGACATCCTATATCCTGTCATCATTTGATTTTTAATACTTGGACCAAACAGCGAATAATGGAGGAATGTATATCCTCAAGTGGTGTTACAGTAAGTGATAAAGCTCAATTATGTAATGCAAATAACTGAGCTCTCAAATATTATTCTTTATTACCATTTCAAAAGAAAAGAAAAATAAGAACAGCTCCCAAAACAACCACCACAACTGACCACATATTTGGTCAGTTATATTCCAAATATACGGAGCTCACAGTCACATGAAAATATAAAACTTTGTAGAGTTAAACACCAATGTGCTTAGACTTTCTTCACGTGTGAGGGCTACACTTAAGAGACTCAAGCTCTCAGTTGAACTCATAAACTGGATTCTTTAACTTCCCTATCTGCTACATTACTGTGATACATTAAGTAAACCTTCTAAATATGACTTTGATAAATGACATATATTTTTACCTAACATGAGCATATTGTCAAGCCATTAAATTATTTACAGCAATTAGAAAAAGATAAGATATATTTTTACTCCAAAAGAGGATATTTATTTATGTATCTAAGATAGGAGAATTTAAATATATAAATCAAATATTAACAGACCGGGGCTTCCCTGGTGGCGCAGTGGTTGAGAGTCCACCTGCCGATGCAGGGGACACGGGTTCATGACCCGGTCTGGGAAGATCCCACATGCCATGGAGCGGCTAGGCCCATGAGCCGTGGCCACTGAGCCTGTGCATCCGGAGCCTGTGCTCTGCAGTGGGAGAGGCCACAACAGTGAGAGGCCCACGTACCACAAAAAAAAAAAAAAAATTAGACCTAAAGGGAAAAAATAGACAGTAATACAATAATAGTAGGGGACTTTAATACTCCACTTTCATGAATGGATAGATCATCCAGACAGAAAATCAATAAGGAAACACTGGCTTTAAATGACACATTGGACAAGATGGACTTAAAAGACATACAGAACATTCCATCCAAAAGCAACAGAATGCACTTTCTTCTCAAGGGCATATGGAACATTCTCTAGAACTGATGTGTTAGGCCACAAAACAAGTCTTAAATTTAAGAAGATTGAAATCATGTCAAGCATCTTTTCTGACCACAATAATATGAAACTAGAATCAATTACAATAAAAAAACTGGAAAATTCACAAATCTATGAAGATTAAACAACATGTTTCTGAATAACCAGGAGGTACAGATAGATGAAAAGAGAAGTTAAAAAATACCTTAAGATAAAAAAATGTAAATATAACATACCAGATTTTATGGGATGTAGAAAAAGCAGTTCTATGAAGGGAGTTTATATAGCAATAAATGCCTACATTAAGAAACAAGAAAGATCTCAAGTAAACAACCTAAGTTTACATCTCAAGCAACTAGAAACAGAAGAAAAAACAAAGACCAAAGTTAATAGAAAGAAGGAAATAAACAGAATGGAGATAAATAAAATAGAGACTAAAAAGAGAAAAGATATATGAAACTAAGAGCTTTTTTCTTTGAAGAGATAAACAAAACTGACAAATTTTTAGCTAGACTCACCAAGAAACAAAGACAGAAGACTCCAATAAATAAAGAACAAAAGAGGAGATATTACCACTGATATCAAATAAATGCAACGAATCATAAGAGAGTACAATGAACAATTACTTGGCAACAAATTGGACAACCTAAAAGAAATGAATACATTCCTAGAAGCACACAATCTGCCAAAACTGAGTCATGAAGAAACAGAAAATATGAACAGACTGATTACTAGTAATGAATCAGTACTAGAATTACTAATTGAATCATTACTAGAGATTGAATCTGTAATCAAAAACAAACAAAACTACAAGACCAGATGCCTTTACTGGTGAATTCTACCAAACATTCAAAGAAAACCAATCCTTGTTAAACTTGTTTCAAAAAACAGAAGACAATGTAACACTTCCAAATTCATTTTACGAGGCCAGCACTACTTTGACACCAAAACCAGAAAAGAAAATTACATGCCAATATCCCTGATAAAAATAGGTGCAAAAATTCTCAACAAAATGCTAGCAATCTGAATTCGACAATACTTTAAAAGGATCATAAATCATGATCAAGTGGGATTTATTCCTGGGATACAAGAATTGTTCAACATCTGCAAATCAATCAGTGTGACAGAGCACGTTAACAAAATGAAGACTAAAAACCATATGATCATTTCAATAGATGCAGAAAAATCATTTGACAAAATTCAACATCCACTCCTCATAAAAATTCTCAAAGAAGTGGGTATGGGGGAATGTACCTCAACATAATAAATGCCATTATAACAAGCCCACAGCTAACATCATACTCAACAGTGAAAAGCTGAAAATTTTTCCTCTCCGGTCCCGAACAAAGACAAGGATGCCCACTCTCACCACTCTTATTCAACATAGTATTGGAAGTCCTGGCCAGAGCAATTAGGCAAGAAAAAGAAAAGGCATTCAAACTGGAAAGGAAGAAGTGAAACTATCACTATAGATGACAGGATATTATATATAGAAACCATAAAGACTCCACCAAAACACTGTTTGAATTAATAAATTCTGTAAAGTTTCAGGATACAAACTTAATGATCAAAAACCTGGTCATTTCTATACACTAATAACAAACTGTCAAAAATTAAGAAAATAATATAATTTACAAATATATGAAAAACAATAAAATATCTAGGAATAAATTTAAACAAGGAGGCAAAAGACCTGTATACTAAAAACCGTAAGGTATTAAGAATTGGAAGAGGACATAAAATAAATGCAAAGTTACTCTCTCTTCATGGATTGGAAGAATTAATATTGTTAAAAAGTCTATACTGTCCCAAGAAATCTACAAATTCAAATGTAATCCCTATCAAAATTCCTTTGGTACTTTTCCAAGAAATAGCACAAACGAGCTTAAAATTTGTATTGAATCACAAAAGGTTTCAAATAAGCAAGGCAATCCTGAGAAAAAAAGAATAGAGCCAGAGGCATCACTCACCATAATTTCAAACTATATTACAAAGCTATAATGATCAACGCAGTATCGTATTGGACTAAAAACAGACATATCAATCAATGGAACAAAATAAAGAGCCTAGAAATAAACTCATGCATATATGGTTAGTTAATTTATGACAACAAAGCCAAGAATACAGAGTAAGAAAAGGAGAGTCTATCCAATAAATGGTTTTTTAAAAACTGGACAGGCACACACAAAAGAATGAAACTGGATCACTATCAAACACCTACACAAAAACAAACTCAAGGTGAACCAAAGACTTGAAAGAACTTAAACTATAAAACTCCTAGAAAAAAACCCGTAAGTGGTAAGCTCTTTGACATTGTTCTTGGTGATGATTTTTTGGATTTGAAATTAAAAGCAAAGGCAACAAAAGTAAAAATAAATAGAGCTCCATCAAACTAAAAAGCTTCTTCACAGGAAAAAAAGAAGCAAAAGAAAGAAAAAAAAATCACCAATAAAATGGAATGGCGACTTACTGAAAGGGAAATTATATATCTGATAAAGAGTTAATATTCAAAGTATATAAAGAAATCATACAACTCAATAGCATAAATATACACAGTCTGATTAAAAAAAGGGCAGAGGATCTGAATAAAATTTTTCCAAAGAAGATATACAGATGGCCAACAACCATGCAAAGGTGCTCAACATAACTAATTACCAGGGAAATACAAAGTAAAAACACAAGATATCACCTCACACCTGTTAGAACGGTTATCACCAAAGACAGGAAATAACAACTGCTGATGAGGACGTAGAGAAAAGGGAACTGTTGTGCACTATTGGTTGAGATGTCTATTGGTGCAGCCACTATGGAAAACAATATGGACTTCCCTCAAAAGTTAAATATAGAACTACTACAAGATCCAGCAATTCCACTTTTGGGTATTTGTCCAAAGAAAACAAAAACATTAACTCAAAGAGATATATGCGCCCCCATGTTCATCACAGCATTACTCATCATAGCCAAGATATGGAAAAACCTAAATGTCTATCAATGGATGAAGGGATAAAGAAATTATTATGTATGTGTATGTATAAATGTATGTGTGTATATACATGTATACACATATGCACACAAATATTATTTAGGCATAAAAATAAGGAAATCTTGCCATTTGCAACAACATAATACAGGCATACCTCAGAGATATTAAGGGTTTGGTTCCAGATCACCTCAATAAAGCCAGTGTCACAATAAAGCAATCCACAAATTTTTTGGTTTCTCTGTGCATATAAAGTTATGTTCATACTATACCACAGTCTATTAGTGTGCAAGAGAATTATATCTTAAAAAACAATGTATATAACTTCATTTAAAAATACTTTATTGCTAAAAAATGCTAACAACCTTGATATAGCAATACTACTACTACTAATAACTAATACATGTAACTAATACATATGGCATATTTTACTAACAACTAGACAATGATTTCACTGTAAGAAACTAGCATACCTGTATAGATTTATTAAGTGGATAGTATTTTTCCCCCATTAAACATATGCCATAACTGATGCTTAGAGAAAAAAACATACAAAGTTGTATCAATCTAAACAATGAATATCAAACAGCTGTGAAAATAAACAAGAAACTTCATATTCTTTTATAAATAATATCTAAAATATATCAAGTAAAATAAGAAAGTGGCTTAAGACAGACTGCATATCCACGTACATATCTGCATATAAAAGCATAACTTATCTCTGTAAGATGACTGGGTAGATGGGAAAGATTTAGGAGGTAGAGATTTTAAGTATACCATTTATATTTTTTCTATTCAAACCATGTAGATAGATATCAGCTATAAATCATAACTAAAAAACTCTAACAGGTCTAATTTTTTTTGTTATTCTATTGCTACTCATCATGGTTTTATCATATACATATGAAACCTTAAATAATATATTAATCTGTTCTGAATTTTAATGTTCTTTAAGTGATGTGACAGAAACTTCTATTTCTTCTTTCTTTAAGAAATAACCCCCTACCACCACAGGCACACACACTACACCTTACTGAGTACAAACAGATCTAGATCAGAGACACCACATTTGTGACTCTCCCTGCCAGCTACTAGTGACCAGGGAAACTAGTTTCTAACCAGTGAAGTGTGACTGAATTGTTGTGTGTGACTTACAACACTGCTTAAGAGAAAATAGCTTGTTCTCTATTCACCCTCTTTTGCTTTTTTCTGGATGAAGAAAGACAAGAGAGTATAGGTTATGGTTGCATAATAATCTAGAAGTATAACCTTAAGGTGAAACTTTTCTTTCTGCACTAATAGTGAGCGAGAAATAAATTTACATACATTTAGTTTGAGCCATGGTAATTTTGAGTCTTTTTTTTTTTTTTTTAGCAGGAGGATAACTAATAATTAGCTAACTAATATTAGTGGTACTTTAATGGACTCTTCTATTATTTGCCTTTTGACTCCATATTACATTGTGTGATTCATCCATTTCTATGCATGTACTTATAGTTTATTCATTTCTCCTGCTTCACAGCAGTATTAAATTGTACATTTAAAAGAATGTATGGAAAAAATCATGCCTTTCAAGTAACTGATGAGTTAAAGGAATTTATGAAATATTTGTACCTATTGACAATAACACAAATTTTAACCCCCCTGAGATGCAAACTAAGTATTAATTTAGGGGGCTATGTATAACCTTAAAGTATATATTAAAAAACACAATACTGAAAAATGAATTAAATCTTCATTTCAAAAAGTGAGCAAAAGTAAATTAAAAGAGTGAAACAAAGTGAAATATTAAAGTAATGAAAGAAAAAAATGGCAATTACCCAAAAAACCTTTAAAAAGTATAAGTCAATGAATAATACTGTGGGATGTCTGATCAGAGAAAGAAAGAAAAGCTAAGGGAGTGTATATTTGGTGATGCATATAAAAACCCTTGTGAACATTAAAAAACTGAAAAGCATTATATTCTCTCTCAAACTAATGCATGGGATTGGGCTAAGATAAAGTCATAGATGTTCATATTTTAAATATATTAATTGTTAACAATATATAAATGGCAATAGTAGAAATAAAAATATCTATCTAGGCTTTAGTGTGATTTATATAGAATCACTGCCTAACATAAAGCCAAGTGCTCAGTAAAGCTTATAATTAAATGAAAGATTGAATAATAAAGTTTCAAGGTTTGTGAGTTCAAAGTTACACAAAAGTAACTGGAAATTTTGTCATTGTTGTATTTTAATTCAAATAATGTTATGTGAAATGCACCCATGCATCTTTACTATTGTTCATTTCCTTACTTTTTAATGTTATTTCTCACCCAACGCCTCATTGTTCTATTTCAGCTTCTCTAACAATGAATAAATCAGTGAAATTTAGTCCTTGGGGGTTTGGCAACTTTAATAGATTAAATAAGCAATAAAAATTAGGAAGCTGTCATTTTGAGCTTTGTACAGCAACATTGTGATTACAGTTGTGAGACAAACCCACAGACAGCTGAATTATTTCTTTTATTACTTTTCAATCATATGTAGGAAGGAGCATTTTGATATCTGCCAATCATGTCAACATACTCTGAACTCATGCCTCTTTTAAAATCCAAAACCTCTGTTTTTCTTGCTGTTTTTGTAATGTTGTATACATTTGACTGTTTTATGTTTGTTCCTTCTTAAAACAGGATAGGACATATTATAAACGGAGCTGTTATAGGGTGGATGAAGCTAGCTAACACAAATGTGAGGCAAAAAAAATTAAGGAGATATTATGGAGTATATGTAACTTATTACATCATAAAGCAAATTGCATTTAAGCCTGATTGGGAGAACACTGTTCAACTGTTTCCAAGTCACCACAGAAGTTAAAATTCAATGGTAAAGGTTGTGTCTCTTTCCTTTGTTCCTAAATGTGTCTAAATCCTTCCAATTCCACTAACAATTTGTTCCAAAGGTAAAACTGAACTACATGTCAGTAGGAGGATATTTACATTTCCCAATGGAGACAATAAATAGGAACTGAAATACAACTTTAAACAAAGTTATACAAATGCCATTCAAAAGGTCACACTTCTGGTAAGTCTGTAGATAAACTAACTTACAAAGGATAGAAAAGGACAGATCTGTTTCAGGGCTAGATCTGATGGTAGTTTTTAAAAACAGCCTCTATTTCTAGTTGGAGGACCTCCTGGATCCATATATGATTTTCAGAGGTTTTGTAAAGTCTTTTGAAATTACATGCACCTTTTATCAGTGTATATGCCCATGCATATTTTGGGAGGAGATCTGTACTTATCTTCATATTTTCTGTAATCCAAATTAGGTGCCGGATCACAGAATCCCTGCATTCCCTAGGAATGCAGGTAGATAATGAAAAATTTAGATTAAGGAAAACGAAGAGTTGCAATGAATTTTTTAACATAGCACATGCACAAATATCCATTGCCATAGACAATTATTGCTGGTATATTTTATACATCCAAAGACTGCTTTTTGTATTTACCTATAACATTTCATTATGTTAAAGAAAACATAAAATAATCGGTATGTCACGTTTCACTGATCATTTGGAAGCTAGTTATCAAATAAATAAGAGGAGTTCGTTTCAAGCAGACCCAATAACATATTCTTTCCTACAAGCCTATTAGAGAGGAGTCAATAAAATAAATGTCTTCAGCCACCACAGAATTATCAATCTTAGTTGTTTTTTTTTTTTCTGCTTTGAATCAGCAAACATGCCAGTAATTGTGGATTCCTTGTAACCTTTAAAATATCAATCCATTCATAGCAAAAGGCAGGAAAAACGATGATGGAGCAGCTTAAGAATTAACAAGTATACACACACATACTTTGTATATATACATCACACACACACACACAATTTGTCTTCTAAACTAAATATACAGGGTTTTTTTCCCTACCAAAGTACAATGGTATATTTTTTCTTCTCTAGGAGTACACGAACAAAAATTAGCGTTTAACAGTGAAAAAAAGTGACAAGAGAAAATATGTACTCATTCCGTTCTTTTCTTGCTCTTGTACACAAGCTGCCTTTTCTCCTACTCATTTCATATTGCTGACTCTTTCTCCCTTCCTTTAAGCTACAGAGATAGGCTGTTTATCTTAAAATTGATCAATGATGAATTTTGGTAACCGCTGTCAAACAAGCTGGGCAAAAAAAAACATGTTTAGTGGCTAGATATTTTCATCATTCTGTCACTCTGCTTGCATTTGGCAAGAAACGGGAAAGCAACAGAGGTGTTACATAGGAAAATAACTAGGACCTACTAAGGAATCACTGATAAAGAAGAATAATCAGAATAATTCATTCTCAACCTTCAAAGGAATTTTTCTGCCCTGGTCTGAATTTTATTATTTACACAATAATAAAATTATTTTTAAGTAATAAAAAATAATATTTTTATAATTATTTTTATAGTAAATAATTGTATATCAATTAGTACTATTTTATTCTAACATTAAATATGTAATTTTAACCTAATTTGTACTTTGTATTTCCACTATACTCTTTTATTCTTACCTAATGAGTCAAATTCCTGTTCTGAATAAAGACTGAAAGACACATGCATTTTATTTTCCATACCTAAGGATAATCTGTCCTAGAAGACTAAAAATTGATTATGAGAAAACCAGGTCTGTGTAGGCCACATATGGTTTATTGAACATTAATGAATTAAAATCCCAGGTTTACTCAAAACTTTATATATATAAGGAAACAATATATTAATTTACCCACAGTTGTAGTGATTCAAAATGACTACTGGCAGTATTAGGTTCTTTTTTTTTCTTTCCAATAATTATGTTACATTAAAATAAGCCAGCTGGTATAATGATGTTATTAGGCAGAAAATATATTCATAAAATTTGAAGTAGGTATACAAATACAATTATAATACCCAGAGGCACTGAATGGTAATGCAAATTATACTTTTTAGTTTTAGACATAAACATTTAACACAAAGATGATTAATTTTGCCAAGTCAAGCTAAATTATTTTTCATTTGGAAAAGCACTAATGTAAAGCACTAAACCATTTGTTCTAAAATTTTGCAGCAGGCTTTTAAGTAACTTCTTTATCCATTTAAAATTTCTATATATAACAGTAAATATGTATCCTATAAAATTTGGAAAAGCATAAGACAAAGGTTTAATTTTCTTCTTTTTTTTTTACTTTAAAAGGACTGACAACCATTTTCAAACTATCATATTCTTAATTTCAAAAATGAACAAAACATCAAATTCAAAAGGGCTCTTTCATTTAGGAATAGATGTACTGAACTGGAATTACATCTGTTCAATTTGTTAGAATAGAACTCTTAAGCACGTGTGGTAGATTATTGTTTGCTGGATAAAATTTAAGGACTCCATCTGTTAAGCTTTATGTGCAAATTTTGTGACTCAAATTTTGGATGTAATAATGTGAGTAAAATAGATGTAGCAGCAAATCATATTACTGCAAATGAAGACCCATTATACGATGTGTTTAAAATGTAAAATATTTTTATACATAACAATGTACTAAAAATAAGATGGTAAAGTTTCTTCATGAAAGGTATCATGCCTAATTCATCTTTGTAGACTGTAACAAAGTGCAAAGTACATTTAAAGACCCAAATAAAGGTTTTTGATATTTTTAAAAAAGCATATATTTAAATTAATAAAATATTTAAAAATCACTTTTTCCAGAAAAATTGGTGAATAAAATAGGTAATTGATTACAATGGTGGCTTGGCAACTATATTTATTCTTATCTATCCATATCTATACCTGGAAGAGAGGGAGGGAGGGAAGGAGAGAGAGAGAGAGAGACAGAGACAGGAGCCTTTTTTTTTTTTTTAATTTGAACCACCCAGCTCCACGTGTCCATGCTTCTTAGACCAGTAAGGTGATCAACTGAACTAGTAATCCAGAATATGCCAAAGTACATTATAACAATGATTCAAATAAATGTACTGAATACTTACATATTACAGTGACATAATGGAACAAATTATAATGTACCACTTCTTAAAGAAGACCTCTGTAATCTGATGTTCTCTCAAAGAACCTTATAATTTCTTTCTCAGATCCTTCCTAATCCTTGAAACTACTTCATTAATATCAGTCTCACTAGTCTTTAGGTCCCATGACAAGGCCAGATGATGCCTATAGTGCTCATCAGTTTATCCTCTGATGACTGCAACGATTTCCTGATGATGACACAGCAGTGTCATGTAAATATACACCAAAAGTTGGTGACAGCACACAACAAACACAGGAAATTCAGGCTGGAATTTGAGGAATTAGAGTCAGCAGAATGCAGACAATTATAGGATATTTTAAATAAATATTCAAGAAGAGTAGACTTTTTTTCTTGCCCTATGGCATGCCTTTAAATTTTTTGCTGACTGCTAGACATTTACTACATAATAGAAATTGATATATACAGGCCTTTAGTGGGAGAATTTACGTCAAGTTGGATAGAAGTTGGGCTGTTTTAATGTTTGCTGTAGGTATGGGTGCCAGAAGCTTCCAATTCCTCTATTGTACTTATTTTTATTTTCTGTCTTTGAGGTTGCCTATGCGCTGCTCTGTAGAGCAGTCCTGTGTCTTGTTTTTCATCTGCATCCACTGTTATTATATTGCAGCTTTCCTGGTGTGGAAATAGATGTAGAGGAAGAATGTTCTATAATCTTCTGAATGAATTTCAGTCCCTGGCTGTAGTCTATTTCTTCGAATCTCATTGCCCTGTTGACTGTACTTCACCCCCTTCAGTGAAACAAAAGGCAGGAGGGGACTCAAGTGGGAAGGAGCTCCCTTTCCCTAGCTGGGATAAGTTTTCTGACAAGTTCTTTAGTCTGGGAGGTAGGCGTTTGTTAATAGAAGAGTCCTTGGCTGTGGACTGTTCTTATCAACTGAACTAAAACATTCATCTCTTCCACAGCTGTTAGAATATTATCCACCACTCAAGAGTCAGCCTAAATGCTACATTTTTCATGATGCTTTCAGGAAACAACCATCTCACTCACTAATTATACAGTCTTAATTGGACCCACCTGGAAATTTCCTTTTATTTATTTATTTTTTTTGACAAATTAAATTTGACTTGTATTAAGTAATGTCAACTTTCAAAATTCCCAAATAGGGCTTCAAACTTCTAGAGAGAGATGATTTTCTGTTTTTAGAGCAGTTTTAAGATCATAGCAAAATAGGCAGGAAAGTACAGAGATGCTGCATACTCACTCTGCTCCCACACAAGCATACTTTCCCCCATTGTCAATACTCCCCACCACAATGGTACATTTGCTACAACTGATGAACCTACACTGCCATCTCATTCACCCGAAGTCCATAGTTTACACTATAATTCACTTTTGGTGTTATACATTCTATGTGCTTTGACAAATGTATAACATGTAACCATCATAATACTATCATTCAGAATATTTTCATTGCCTTAAAAATCCTGTCTTCCACCTATTTATCCCTCTCTGAATCCCCAACCCCTAGGAACCACTGAACTTTTGGCTTCCATAGTTTTGGCCTTATCCATAATGTCATGTGTTTGCAATCATACAGTACAGAGCCTTTTCAGATTAGCTTCATTCACTTAGTCATATGCATTTAAGGTTCCTCCATGTCTTTTCATGGCCTGATAGTTCATTTCTTTATAGTGTGTCTTGAAGTTGGGTAGCGTTAGTTCTCCAATTTAGTCTTTCTCCTTTAATATTGGTTGTCTAGAGTGTCTATTCTGTCTTTTATTTTTCCACTTAAGTTTTAGAATCACTTTGTCAATATCCACAAAATAATTTGCTGAGATTTTGAGTGGAACCACACTGAAACTGTAGATCAAGTTGGGAAGAACTGATGTCTTGACAATATTGAGTCTTCCCATCTATGAACATGGAATCTCTCTGCATTCTTTTATTCTTTGATTTCATTCATCAGAGTTTTACAGTTATCCTCATGTAGATCTTGTACATGTTTTGCTAGATTTAATACCTAAGTACTGTTAAGAGAGTAGATCTTGTTATGCTTCTTTTACCACAATAAAAGTAATAACAAAACTAGGAACCAATTTCTGAGAAAAGGTCACAGAACTAGGTTATGGTTTTTTCTTTGTTTGCATTCAATGGGAAGACAACGTCTAGGAAAATAACTGAGCCTTTCATTTCTTTCCATAAGAAAGTGGCATTTATGTGTACATGTAAGAACAAAGATAACTTCGATTTTCCGACTTACTGAATCTTTGCTATTTGCCAGACCCTCTTCTAAGTGTTTTACATGTAGTATTAGTTTCCTACCTAATATATGAGTTGGAAGTATTATCCAACTTAAGTATGTGGAAACTCACGCCCTCTCTAGGTTTAAAAGCTTGCTCAAAGTCACACAGATAACAACTGGCTGAAGTCTGGCTCCAGAATTGATACTTCTAACATCCTCACTATCCTGCCTTTTGTAGTTCTCAAAATTTCGTATTTTAAAACCATTTATATTGGATTAAAAATTCACATTATAGTTTTTTTGATCAAAATATACCACTGGAGAGTACTCTCACACATCATAGAGATTTCTAAAGATGACACTCCAAAAATATGCTATGTTCCTAGAAATCAACCTGCAATACAATGCAAGAAGATTTAAGACCTAGAAGTATGCTATGTGGCATAAACAAACAAATTTACATTTTTTATATCCATACTATACGTTTCTTTTCTTTATTGAAATAGAAATTCAATAATTTCTATTGAAATAAAATTCACATACCACAGAAGGCACTCATTTCAAGCGTACTCATTTCAGTCACTAATTTCAATGATTTTTTGGTATGACACAGATACATCGCAATAAATTTTACAACATTTCATCACCTCAAAAAGAAACTCTGGGGGCTTTTCTGGTGGCGCAGTGGTTGAGAATCTGCCTGCCAATGCAGGTGACACGGGTTCGAGCCCTGGTCTGGGAAGATGCCACATGCCATGGAGCAACTAAGCCCGTGCACCACAACTACTGAGCCTGCGCGTCTGGAGCCTGTGCTCCGCAACAAGAGAGGCCGCGACAGTGAGAGGCCCACGCACCGCGATGAAGACTGGCCCCCGCTCGCCGCAACTAGAGAAAGCCCTCGCACAGAAACAAAGACCCAACACAGCCAAAAGTAAATTAATTAATTTTTTAAAAAAAAAGAAACACCGTACAATTAAGCGATCAGCCTCTTATTTTCTCATCTTCCTCACTTCCAGCCCTAAGCAACCATCAATCTGTTTTGTCTCTATAGATTTTCCTACTGTGGACTTTCATGTAAATGGAATCATAATACACGGACTTTACTTGAATGGCTTCTTTCATTATGATTTTAAGGTTCATACAAGTTGTAGCATGTACCAGTACTTTGGTCCATTGTAGGGTTGAATAATATTCTATTTTATGGATATGCCACATTTGTTTATCCATCCACTGATGGATATTTATGTTGTTTCCAACATTTGGTAGTTACCAGTAATGCTGCTATAAATATTCTTGTGCAAATTTGTGTGTATATGTTTGGGTATGTGTTTTCATTTCTCTTGGGTATATAACTAGGACAGGAATTGCAGGGTCTCTCTTGATAACTATGTTTAATCATTTGAGGAAATGTCACACTGCTTTCCAAAAAGGTTGCACCATATTTCATTTTCATCAGCGGTGTATGACAGTTCTCATTTTTCTACATCCTTGCTAACACTTATTATTTGACTTATCAATTCAATTTCACTTCTAACATCCTAAGGGTGTGAGGTGTTATCTCATTGTGTTTAGTTACACTGCCCTGATGGCTAATGATGTTGAACACACTTTCATGTTCTTATTGGCCAGGTGTATATCTTTCTTGGAAAAATGTCTATTCACATCCTTTGCTCATTTTCTTAAGCTTTTTATTGTTAAGCTATAATAGTTCCTTATATATTCCAGATACAAGTCCCTTATTGGATATATGATTTGAAAATATACTTTCCCATTCTCTGGGCTACACTTTCTTTACAGTGCCCTTTGAAGCACAGAAGTTGTACTGGTGAAGTCCATTTTTTGTTGTTGTTGCTCATACTTTTGGTGTCATAGCTGATAATCCTTTGCCAAATTCATGAAGACGGACCTCTGTTTTCTTCTAAGAGCTTTATAATTTTAACTCTTACATTTAGGTCTTTGAAGCATTCGGAATTAAATTTTGTATATGGCAGTAGGCAAGGTTCCACCTCCATTCTTTGCATGTGGCTATCCAGTTGTCCCAGCACCGTTTGTTGAAAAGACTATTCTTGCCACATTGAGCGGTTTTGGCACCTTTGTAGAAAAATCACTTGACAATATACGTGCAGTTTATTTCTGGACTTGATATTCTATTCTATTGATCTATGTTTATCCCTGTGCCAGTACCACACTCTATTATCCATTTTAACATAAGGTCACAAAAT